>NC_091299.1:39356749-39451749 GCF_038502225.1 Cherax quadricarinatus | reverse complement strand
CTAACAACAATATTCAATACATCTATCGAAACAGGGAGATTGCCTGAGGCATGGAAGACAGCAAATGTAGTCCCAATCTTTAAAAAAGGAGACAGACATGAAGCATTAAACTACAGACCAGTGTCACTGACATGTATAGTATGCAAAATCATGGAGAAGATTATCAGGAGAAGAGTGGTGGAACACCTAGAAAGCAACGATCTCATCAACAGCAGCCAACATGGTTTCAGGGACTGGAAATCCTGTGTCACAAACCTACTGGAGTTCTATGACATGGTGACAGCAGTAAGACAAGAGAGAGAGGGGTGGGCGGATTGCATTTTCTTGGACTGCAAGAAGGCGTTTGACACAGTTCCACACAAGAGATTGGTGCAAAAACTGGAGGACCAAGCAGGGATAACAGGGAAGGCACTACAATGGATCAGGGAATACTTGTCAGGAAGACAGCAGCGAGTCATGGTACGTGGCGAGGTGTCAGAGTGGGCACCTGTGACCAGCGGGGTCCCACAGGGGTCAGTCCTAGGACCAGTGCTGTTTCTGGTATTTGTGAACGACATGACGGAAGGAATAGACTCTGAGGTGTCCCTGTTTGCAGATGACGTGAAGTTGATGAGAAGAATTCACTCGATCGAAGACCAGGCAGAACTACAAAGGGATCTGGACAGGCTGCAGACCTGGTCCAGCAATTGGCTCCTGGAGTTCAATCCCACCAAGTGCAAAGTCATGAAGATTGGGGAAGGGCAAAGAAGACCGCAGACGGAGTACAGTCTAGGGGGCCAGAGACTACAAACCTCACTCAAGGAAAAAGATCTTGGGGTGAGTATAACACCAGGCACATCTCCTGAAGCGCACATCAACCAAATAACTGCTGCAGCATATGGGCGCCTAGCAAACCTCAGAACAGCATTCCGACATCTTAATAAGGAATCATTCAGGACCCTTTACACCGTGTACCTTAGGCCCATATTGGAGCATGCGGCACCAGTTTGGAACCCACACCTAGCCAAGCACGTAAAGAAACTAGAGAAAGTGCAAAGGTTTGCAACAAGACTAGTCCCAGAGCTAAGAGGTATGTCCTACGAGGAGAGGTTAAGGGAAATCAACCTGACGACACTGGAGGACAGGAGAGATAGGGGGGACATGATAACGACATACAAAATACTGAGAGGAATTGACAAGGTAGACAAAGACATGATATTCCAGAGATTGGACACAGTAACAAGGGGACACAGTTGGAAGCTGAAGACACAGAGGAATCACAGGGATGTTAGGAAGTATTTCTTCAGCCACAGAGTAGTCAGTAAGTGGAATAGTTTGGGAAGCGATGTAGTGGAGGCAGGATCCATACATAGCTTTAAGCAGAGGTATGATAAAGCTCATGGCTCAGGGAGAGTGACCTAGTAGCGATCAGTGAAGAGGCGGGGCCAGGAGCTCGGACTCGACCCCCGCAACCTCAACTAGGTGAGTACAACTAGGTGAGTACACACACACACATTAGCTGCGAGCTAGGACTCGAGCCCAGGAGCTAGGACTCGACCCCTGCAACCTCAACTAGGTGAGTACACACACACACACAAGAGTTGAGAATCGAGGACCAGGAGCTAAGATTCGACCCTTGCAACAATACATAGGTGAACCCATACACACAAAATGTAGACAGCCATTTCTGTCTTCTAGTTTCATATTCCGCAGCACTCCGGTGCTGCCCTCTCTAGGCCTACCCAGGTCTGTGGGATGCTGGGCTTACTCGCTCTCACTTCACGGCCTACTACTCGAGAGGTACAAGTGCTCATCTCCACGGATTGGCTATCGGTCATTCCCTCACTCTGGCGACACCTTTCACTCAGTCAAAAAGTGCCACTCCTCTCTCCCTCACGGCCATGGCCCTCCCGGGCCATGGTCACAAACACACAAGCCTGTGTACCCACCACGACTTTGCAAATAAAGTAAGAAGCCTTTGAAGACCTATCATTTACTTCCCGCTACCAAGACATCACCCAACAAACTGGTAATAAAAAGAGGCGGGGCCAGGAGCAATGACTAGACCTTTGCAATTACAGTTATGTGAGAACAAGGTGAGTACACACACACACACACACTTAAAAATAAAGGCATCCCAAAAGGCAACCCATAAAGATAACGAAAACAGGGATGGTTAATCTATGAAGGAAACATAAACTGAAAGGCTCAAGTACACAATGGAACTAGAGTGCGAAAAAAGTCTGAAAATGTTTTTGCAACACAGTAGTGAAGATATCTACATAGAGAAAGAAGTGGGAGCCACGAGCTGTAGCTGGTGATGCAAACATGCAAACATGCAAACCCTGACAGAGGAACTGGAAATACTGGAGCAGGATAGTGATGAGAACTGATAGGAGCCAGGTTCTAGGAACAGGAACATTAGCAGACAGTGAGGTGACTGAACGAGGAGTACTAGCTAAGAAGTCTCTTGCAGATATGATATTAAGCCATCTGGATGTCTGGGAGACGATAAAGGAACAAAAGAGATGCTTAAATCGGGTCCAGAGATTTAGAGGGAAAGGAAATAGGAAGAGAGGGAGAGGTCGCTTGTCATTCAGACTTCGTGAGGTGAAAGGGAGGACCTACAATGAAAGAAGACAGGGGGAGGGAGTAAAAGAGATTGAGAGTATCATCATGATAACAGGAGAGAACACAACCCGGTTGTCAAATTTTCAGAGACTATAGGAGGTATATGATAGAAAAGAAACACCCAGTCAAATTAATATTCAAGACAGAAATCGTATGAAACAAGATCCTGTAGCAGAAACCACTGTTAAAGGGCTACCAAAAATATCAGGGAGTATACTTCAACCACGACAGAACACAAAAAGAACAATAACAACTGAGAAAATAAGAAGTTGCCAGAGGAAGGAACGGGAAACAACCATCCACAGAACTACACAAAGAATCCTCTCAACCATGCCACCTCATGCCAAACACAATAGCCCACCAGCACTACCACCAACCCAGCAGGCTCCCATAATATCCAACCCTGCCTTCCACATCCTTAGGCAGCATAATAAAAAGTTTGCAACAAGACCAGCCCCAGAGCTAAGGGATATGTCCTACGAGGTGAAGTTAAGGGAACAACCTGACCACACTGGAGGACAGGAGGGATTGGGAGAACATGATAACGATGTATAAAATACTGAAAGGAATTGACAAGGTAGACAGAGCCAGAATGTTTCACAGATGAGACACAGGAACAAGGCGACACAACTGGATGTTAAAAGCTCAGATGAGTCAAAGGAATGTTATGAAGTATTTTTTTATACTTAGAGTTGTCAGGAAATGGAGCAATCTGGAGAGTGAAGTAATGGAGGCAGGATCCATACATGGCTTTCAGAAGAATTACGCTAAACATATATATATAATTCTGAAGGTATTTGATAAAGTAGGAAAAAAATCCTCTAGTCCCTGCAACAAGGATAACGACAAATCACAGCTACAAATTAACGAAAAAGTGGAGTGGAAAGTATAGTAGAAATTTTTTATTCTCAAATAGAGTGGTTGCTCAGTGGAATGCACTGAAGAAGGAATTAGGAAGTGTTGCAACGAATGAAATTTTAAAATAATTATAAAATGAAGAGAGTACTGCAGATGGGACTCCAACAGCATAGGTCTTCTTCTGTACCTGCAAACAGGTAACTGCATATAGGTAATTACACACACACACACACACACACACACACACACACACACACACACACACACACACACACACACACACACACACACACACACACAAAGAAGAAAATCCGGTAACATATTCTCTACAACACACTGCGTAATATACCCTACCATCGTCGCACGTCTGGGACCGGACCCAAACCATCACGGACGTGAGGTCACTATTTCCCCATTGAGGTCTATCACCCGTCAACAAGTTCTGCCAGAGAAACAATCAGGAAAATGTAAGTTAATTTATTTTTATTGACAATATGCATATGGTGTTGTTGGTTGATTTATTAGGGTTTAAGATTATTGACTACACAAGGGTCATTAAGGCTTTGATTCTTTAACTACAATTCTAACAATAAACGTAATTTTTAGGAATACAAACACACACACACATATATAATATATATATATATATATATATATATATATATATATATATATATATATATATATATATATATATATATATATATATATGTCGTGCCGAATATGTAAAACTGGTCAATTAGCAAGAACTCATTTAAAATTAAGTCCTTTCTAAAATTTTCTCTTATACGTTTAAAGATATATTTTTTCATTAATGTTAATGTAAAATATTTTAATTTTGCACCAAAAGAATCTTAGAAAACTTATCTAATCTTATTATAACAAGTGCATCTATATATATATATATATATATATATATATATATATATATATATATATATATATATATATATATATATATATATATATATATATATATAATGTATACATATATCAACGAAATCACGAAACTATTTATTTTAATTCATTTACCAAACTGCTGCTGGCCAGGACTGTGCACTACGGACGCTATGGCTGTGTGGTAAAGGTGATACGTATGTTGTGTTGTCTCTTGAGGCGGTACAACGTTCGCAGGGTCGAGTCCTGGCCTGCCGCACTTTGGTAAATGAATTAAAATCACTTGTTTCGTGATTTCATATACAAATATATATATATATATATATATATATATATATATATATATATATATATATATATATATATATATATATATATATATATATATATATATATATATATATATAACAACACTGTGATTAGCCGAGGACTCGAACACATGTCGGTTTTAATACTGAGGTTTTAATACTTAGTGCTGCGTCATTGACGCTTAATCACACCCTGCAGCCATGTAGGAAGACTCACACAAATTCTTGAGGGTTTGGAGAGGTATATTATTCCATGCCTCATGTAGAGCAGCCTCCAGCTCAGGGATGGAACTGATACCCTTGCCCAATAAACTTTGTTTCACTACTGACCAGAGGTTCTCAATAAGGTTTAGGTCTGGGAAATTGCCTGGCCAGTCATTAAAGAACCTCACTTCACAGTCCTTAATTAAACCACTGAACTACAGATTAGGCGGTATGGCACGGTGCACCGTCCTGCATAGAAACTGTAGCCCCACACTTGTCAAATGCCTTAGGTAAATTGTCACACAATAACTCCAGGTAATTATACCAGTTCATACACTGTTTTTTGGGAAGCACCGTGAGATCACCAACACTCTGAGCACTGAAACACCCCCAAACCATGAGCGAGTCTGGGTGTTTGGTGGTCTCACAGGTGTAGCTTGGGTCTAGCGGGTCTCTACCTCTGGGCCAGTACACATGTCCCTCAAGGTTACAGGTGACGGTGATGGTTGCTTTATCACTCCAAAGTACTTCAGACTACTATTGAGGATTCCAGTGAAAATATTTCTTTGCATAATCCATCCTACGTTTCTTCTGTGGCTTAGAGAGGAGCGGTTTCTTAACCTGGCATTGACTACTATAGCTCAGTTCTGACACACGTCTGTTAACAGTTCTTACAGACACCTCTGAGAGAAGATGTGGGTTCTTTTCTTTCAGTTATCTTTTCTTTCATTTCTTTAACACAGTTAAGGTGGAAACAGATGAACAGATGTCTTCTTCGAGGGGCCCTGCCGAGGTTTGGCAGACGGTTAATGGACACCGCCACCAGCCTTGAAATGCTGCACCCAGTTCCTCACTGAACGCTCACACACACCAACAATCTCTCCATTGTTTCTTTCGTCTGGTGCCCAGCTTTGTGAAGCCCTATGATTTGAGCTATAGTTTCAGGTGTTAAAGACTTCCTTTTACCCATAATCAAACATGTATAGCCCCCAAAACCCAAGGGAACACAAGATAAAAGATGAGGCAGAGGTGAGATAAAGTGCAACACTTCCTCTCGCCACAGAAGCCACGCGAGCACATTGTGGAGAGTTGTGGCAGGCCATGACGTCATGCTAACGGCTGCTACCCGGCATAATGCACTGACGAAAAGAGACCCCTATTTGGTAGGCCTTTGATTTTCGTCACGCCATTATGCCGGGGCGCTCACCCGGCATAATGTCGTGACTAGCACTGTATATATGGAGTATGGAGTACCTTGGCCTCGGAGAAGTAAATCTAGGAAGGGTCTAGAGACCCTTTCTAGAATCTACCTAAGCACTAGTCTTGTCCTACCACCCTGTATATGCAGATATATGCATAATAACCACTGGGAAAGAATAGTGAAATTCCAAGCACTTTCCTGACTTCTCACATTATCAAGGAACTATAAAGATAGTACATCAAAGGAAGGCATATAAAGGGTCGGGGCTACACCTCACCGTCACAGCCCGCAACAAGCAACACTTGACACGTGACAACACCCGACTCATAAGAAAGGAGGAGTACTGCAGAAGTCCAGTTGGCCCACACTAGGTAGGTCCTTCGCAAAACATCCCACTAACAAAATATTTGCCCAACCCTAGTACTCTAACCAAGAATTAAGATTTATTTGTTTAATGTATTATTAAATTCCCAAATTTTATTAATTATAAATGATTCATTTATAATTAATAAATTTTGGGAAGAATTTAATAATACATTAAACAAATGATTCATTTATAATTAATAAAATTTGGGAAGAATTTAATAATACATTAAACAAATAATAAATCTTAATTCTTGGTTAGAGTACTATGCTTTGGCAAATATTTTGTTAGTGGGAAGTATCGTGAAGGACCTGCCTAATATGGGCCACAGGCCTGCTGCAGTATTCCTCCTTTCTTATGAGTCGGGTGTCGTTGCGCGTCAAATGTTGCTACTTTGTTGCGGGATGTGATGCTGAGGTGTAGTCTCGACCCTTTACATGCGTTCTTTGATGTATTGTTTTTATAGTCCCTTGATAATGTGAGAAGTCATGAAAGTGCTTGGAATCTCACTATTCTTTCACAGTGGTTAGTTTGCATATTCTGATATCGCCTGTTTACTGTGATCTTATTGCATGCATTATATATATATATATATATATATATATATATATATATATATATATATATATATATATATATATATATATATATATATATATATATGTATAGGTGAGGGATTATTTATTTAAATGGTACAAACATTAATACAGTAGTACAATATATCAAAGATTATGAATCTACTCCAGCTGCTCTGAAGCTGGATGCGAGCCAGGTATGCAGCAAGCATTTCCCTTCTGGATGGCCACACTAAGGCGCTGGAACATTAAAGTTTCAGCCCTTGGGTCCCTATTAGAGTCAATGAGTCCCAGTTCTTTGAAGAATGTGTTGCATTCTTTCCCCGTGATCCCAGGATCTCCGATCCAACTGAGACAAATTGATGCTGATGATTATTTCTCTATTCATGGTGATCTTGTACTCCTCTCTGTGATCCAAAGCACCTCCCTGTTGCCCAACGCTGTAGTGGATGTAGGTGAGAGGGTTCGTGGCCAAAATTATTTCATTCTGGCTTGTCTCACAGAACGATCCATACCAGGGTGTGCAACACCTGGTTCATCGTGAACTAGCTGTAGAGCTACATTCAATAGTGACTGTGAAATTACTAACTGGTATACCCTTCTGCTAGGAGTACCCAACTCGGCTGTTCGATACAGTAATTCTTGACTCATTGCAAAGTCACTAATGGATGCTGGTGGCTTCACAGTCTGAATACGATCTTCCTGGACCAGGAATCGAATCACACTAGCCCACAAGGGATCTGTTCTTTCTTACTGGAGGAATGAACGAACTCGGTGGAGTGGATGACTCTCCCTGGTAGAAAAGTCAAACTATAATGCAATCTGAGCAAGAGAGAACAGATCTACTATCACTCATTGCAAGCACAGGGGAAAAGAAATGTCAATGGTCCAAATTCAATCCAGGTGTATCCCACCACGAGTGAACCATGGGAAAGAGTTGCCATAATTCTGTTAACCAATTTTCAATGTTCCCTCCAAGGTAACAAGCATCTGTGTGTTATGGTAGATCATTTCACAAGATATTGTGAGTTAGTTCCTATTGCAGATAGGACTGCTGAGACAGTAGCTAAAGCATTTAAAGAACGCATTATCTGCAGGCATACCACCCCTAAGTCCCTAGGAACAGATAATGGAGGTGAATTCTGAAATGAGATCCTTGAAAATTTGTGTACCTTGTACAAGATCTCTAAATCCACCATTGTTCCTCATCATCCTCCCAGCAATGGGTTAGTGGAACTAACCAATAAGAGAGTACTTGATATCTTGAGAGCCACTATCAATCCTAACAGTGAAACCTGAGATGAAGTTATACCTAATGTTCAATGTGCCATAAATTCTGCTTACAATGCTTCAGTAGGTGACACTCCACATTATGTATTGTATGGTGTAGACAAGCGTTTGTATTATGAGTTATATTCTGCACCGAAACCCAATTACAACCCTGATGATTTCATAGCAACTCGTACCAGCTTAGCTCAAAGTGTTTTTAGAAGAATCCGTGAGATACTTCGTAAGTCAACAGCAGAATTTACAAGAGTAACTAATAGCCGTGCTAAGCCAACCAAAGTTAAAGTGGGTTCGAGAGTAATACTGACTACAACAAAACATCTGCAATGCCTAAGCTCGATCAAAAGTTTGTTGGTCCTTATCGAGTAGTTGAACATATCAATGGCAATAAGTATAAAGTTAGAGAAATTAGTACTGGTCAGTATAAGGAATTGCATTTAGATCATATAAAGTTAGTATGCGATGTTGAGGATGATATTTCTACCCAGACTAGTGTGACAGATGCTGACAATCCTCCTGACTTTGTACCCTCTACCTCTAACACTCAGCCAGACGATCAACCTGAATGTTATTATTCCTTGCATACACAAGTAATGAGAAACCCCCAAGTACCTTTTGTAGATACTTGTTCAGATCTCCCTCAGTCAAGGCATGTGTTAGCCATTGCAAAAGAATTCGATCCTCCCAGAAATGATAACCATTCTGCATATGTAAATTTTACTCTCGTAGAGTTGGGTTTAAATGTACATAGTCTGTATAACTAGATGATCAAGTTGAATGAACGTGTCAACTGTGTGTTTTATTATTAGCTGATCAGTTGTTAGAAATATTTTTGTGTTCCCGTTCCCTCCGAATTCTGAGATTTAGCAGTAATGATCTGTGCGCACCAGGTCTGTCTTTGCTGTTAATTACTTTCACCTTTGTAAATATATATTCTTCCTCAGAATCTGTAGAGTGCATGAATACAGATCGATTGATCAATTCCATCTTTTATTATACTATGATTTGTTCTTCTAATTTGTAATGCATTACGATATCATCCATTAGTTCTAAGTTACATATGTCTTTGCTATTGTATAGAATCAGCCCAGAGCCACCTGCCTGTTCAGCCTATAGCATAATTGTATGTCGAGACGACATATGTAACATGGCTGAGCTGTTAGCATAGTTGCTGATCCCCTGTATATGTATATGTTATCTGAGTATCATAGTACCATCCATATGTTTTACATAGCTGACCCATTTTGCTAGGCCCAGTGGCTAGCATGTGTGGCGTCACGTGATGACACATGTGAGCGTGATACGCTGCCTCTTCCTCAGTTCACGCATGAACCTAAAGGCAACAGGACAGGCTAGGCTGGGCTCCCCTCTCACACTCTGCTAATATAAATGTTACCACCCAACAACTTGTGTTTATCTCCAACCATCATATCTCCATGAACCCTCTCAACAAACACACAGGTATAGTCCCATGCTAAAAGCTTGTCATTCTTCCAAGGATACATTGTGATCCCATCGAGGCGGTTTGCAGGATTGTGAATATTGCTAGCTGCTAAGAATCGCGGCCTTCTCTCAGGCATAATCTCGTGACCTAGCACATGACCAGATGTTCTAGGGCACGAACTGGTGACTTATGGCGTGACCTAGTGACCTGCCAAGTTAATGCATGACCTGGGATGCGAATTAGTGTTCTAATATATGAGCTGATATCCCAGGGCATAATCTTGTGATCCATGGTGTGACTCGGTGACTGAAGGCTTAACCTGATGACTTATGGCATTGCTTGTTGCCTTAAGACATAACCTGGTTAATTGGTGAACTAGGGCATGATATGGAGACATAGAGCATGTCTTGATGTGACCCAGGAATTGATTTTGATTGACCCAGGTAGTGGCCTAGTGTGACACAGGTTGTAACTTACATTTGATGTATCGCCTGGGTTACCCCACCAACAAAAGTCAGGGCTGCTGCCATAGGCACAGAACGCTCGACCAACACTTCCAGTCAGATAATCTCCTGTAAAGGAATAACAGCACAGTTACGACCGCATTTCTTACTGCTGCTGCTGCTACTACTACTACTATTACTACTACTACTAATATTACTAGTACTACTACAGCTAATACTATTTATACTAATTCTACTAGTACTATGGACTAAAATCACATTGGTATTAAAAGAGGATAACATCAAAGCAGCATTCTATAACAGATGGGAAAATAAAAAGTCTGGGCTGGATGGTGCTATCACCCTTGGTGCAGATAATGTCCTGGCTGACAGTAACTGTATGACTGGAGGTGCTGGCCATGTAGTCAGGAACTGTAAGGCTGGAGGTTCTGTCCTGGTAGACAGTAACTGTGAGGCTGGAGGTGCTGTCCTGGTAGACAGTAACTGTGAGGCTGGAGGTGCTGTCCTGGTAGACAGTAACTGTATGCATGGTGAAATGCATATTAGTGGCCTCGAGGGAGACAGGAGCTGTAGTGGGGAAACAAGTGTAGTCAAGGACAAGATAAAACCAATATTACAAACTAGTAATACCACAGGAGATAGCAAACAAGGAGACTCCACAAGTAATAGTGAGGATATATTACCAGAAACAACTGGTGAGAGCTCCATTGTTAGTACTAGTGAGGATAGGAATGAGACAGGAAAACATGCACCAACAGGGAATACAGCCACAAAAATCCAAGGCAAACAGAAACCAAGCCTGTGCACATATCATGCACTTGGTATCTGCAGACATGGGATATCTGGAAAAACAGATGGGACGTGCAACTTTGACCACCCTAGAAAATGTCGTGCCCATGTGACAACAGGGAAATGCAAACTCCCTTCCTGTAAGCTTTTTCACCCTGAAATGTGTCCCTCTTCAGTACAGGAAAGACAGTGCTGTAACTTATATTGCCAGGCACACCATCTAAAGGGGACAAAAAGATACAAAACATCCAGACCGTGGAAAAACCTGGGTAGCCACAGCCACTCAAGAGGGAAAGGTTTTTTAGTGCCAGGAAGGAAAAAAAAAACTGGCAGGAAATGGCAGAAATCGTACACCAAATCCAGTTATTTATGGAGTGGAATCACACTCGATGGCCTCCACTCCAAACCAACAGATACAGATATTAGTGCCGGAAAAAAAGTCCCCTCCAGTACCACCAATACCACCAATCCAATGACATTCTTCTTTGGAAATATACAAGGTCTAAAGCCAGCAACGAACAACAAAATACCTTTCATCCGTGGACTGCTTGCAGAGGCAAATGCAATGTTCACGGCTTTCACAGAGACCCGCATAAAGGAGCACTTGGACAACGAAATATAGATTCAAGGTTACAACCTATACAGATGCGACAGAGTGAACAGGCAAAAGGAGGGGGAGGGGATTGGCCTGTATATCGCAGTCACTTATTTGCACAGAACTGCTTAATGCCTCAAATGTAGTTGAAGTTTTAGCAGTAAAGATCGAGAACCAAAATCTAGTCATTGTGATAGTCTACAAGCTTCCGGATACAACGTCCCAACAATTCCAGGAACAGCTGTTGAAAATTGACCACTGTCTGGAAAACCTTCCAGCTCCTGCCCCCAACGTCTTGCTCCTGGGGAATTTCAACTTAAGGCACCTAAAATGGAGAAATATAGCAAATAATGTTGTTGCAGTGATAACACCAGGAGGCAGCTCAGATAAGAACTCACACACACACGAGCTTTTAAATCTCTGCACAAAATTCAACTTAAACCAGCAAATAATAGAGCCTACTAGATTGGAAAATACACTGGACCTCATCTTCACTAACAATGATGAACTGATACGAAATGTCACCATATCAAAAACAGTATACTCGGATCACAACATAATCGAGGTTCAGACATGTATGCGCGGAACCCCAGACTGACAAAATAGGACCAGTCACGAGGGAGCCTTCACCAAATTTAACTTCAATAACAAGAACATAAAGTGGGACCAAGTAAACCAAGTCCTAAATGATATAAACTGGGAAGATAGACTAAGCAACACAGACCCCAACTTATGCCTAGAACAGGTTAACTCTGTGGCACTCGATGTATGCTCCTCTTTAAGAAAAAAGAGGAGTAGATGTAAAATAGAAAGAGACAGGCGCTTCCTTTACAGGCGACGGAAAAGAATAACAGCGGCTAAAAGAGGCCAATATATCTGCAATGCGTAGGGAGACACTGATCAGAGAAATAGCAAACATCGAACTTAAGCTAAAGGAATCTTATAGGAGTCAGGAATCGAGGGAAGAACTAAAGGCCATAAACGAAATCGAAAGAAACCCAAATCAAAGTCGAGAACAACATCCAGTATTGGGCCCCTACTTAAACAAGATGAGTCCTACACAGAAAACAGCAAGGAAATGAGTGAGCTACTCAAGTCCCAATATGACTCAGTTTTTAGCAAGCCGCTGACCAGACTGAGAGTCGAAGATGTAAATGAATTTTTTTATGAGAGAGCCACAGAATTTGGTAAACACAAGCCTATCTGATGTTATCCTGACACCAAATGACTTCGAACAGGCGATAAATGACATGTCCATGCATTCTGCCCCAGGGCCAGACTCATGGAACTGCGTGTTCATCAAGAACTGCAAGAAGCCCCTATCACATGCTTTTAACATCCTATGGAGAGGGAGCATGGAGACTGGGGGCGTCCCGCAGTTACTAAAAACAACAGATATAGCCTCACTCCACAAAGGGAGGGAGCCTAAGAAGCAAGATCGCCACCCATCTAGATACCCATCAATTACACAACCCAGGGCAACATGGGTTTAGAGCAAGTCGCTCCCGTCTGTCCGAACTACTGGATCACTACGACAAGGTCCTAGATGCACTAGAAAACAAAAAGAATGCAGATGTAATATACACAGATTTTGCAAAAGCCTTCGACAAGTTTGACCATATCGTAATAGCGCACAAAATGCGTGCTAAAGGAATAACAAGAAAAGTTGATAGATGGATCTATAACTTCCTCACAAATAGAACACAAAGAGTAGTAGTCAACAGAGTCAAGTTTGAGGCGGCTATGGTGAAAAGCTCTGTTCCGCAAGGCACAGTACTCGCTCCCATCTTGTTCCTCATCCTCATTTCTGACACAGACAAGGATGTAAGCCACAGCACCGTGTCTTCCTTAGCAGATGACACCCGAATCTGCATGACAGTGTCTTCCATTGCAGACACTGCAAGGCTCCAGGCGGACATCAACCAAATCTTTCAATGGGCTGCAGAAAACAATATGAAGTTCAACGATGAGAAATTTCATTTACTCCGATATGGTAAACATGAGGAAATTAAAACTTTATCAGAGTATAAAACAAATTCCGGCCACACAATAGAGCCAAAAACTAACGTCAAAGGCCAGGGAGTGATCATGTCGGAGGATCTCATCTACAAGAACCAAAACATTGTATCAATCGCATCTGCTAGAAAAATGATAGGATGAACAATGAGAGCCTTCAAAACTAGGGATACCAAGCCCATGATGACACTCTTCAGGTCGCTTGTTCTATCTAGGCTGGAATATTGCTGCACACTAACAGCACCTTTCAAGGCAGGTGAAATTGCTGACCTAGAAAATGTACAGAGAACCTTCACGGCGCGCATAACGGAGATAAAACACCTCAATTACTGGGAGCGCTTGAAGTTCCTGAACCTGTACTCCCTGGAACGCAGGCGGGAGAGATGCATGATTATATACACCTGGAAAATCCTAGAGGGACTAGTACCGAACTTGCACACGAAAATAATTCTCTACGAAAGCAAAAGACTCGGCAGACGATGCAACATCCCCCCAATGAAAAGCAGGGGTGTCACTAGCACGCTAAGAGACAACACAATAAGTGCTAGGAGTCCAAGACCGTTCAACTGCCTCCCAGCATACATAAGGGGGATTACCAATAGACCCCTGCAAGTCTTCAAGCTGGCACTGGACAGGCACCTAAAGTTGGTACCTGACCAGCCGGGCTGTGGCTCGTACGTTGGATTGCGTGCAGCCAGCAGTAACAGCCTGGTTGATCAGGCCCTGATCTACCATGAGGCCTGGTCACAGACCGGGCCGCGGGGGCGTTTACTCCCGAACTCTCTCCAGGTAAACTCCAGGTAAACGGCTACTGCTTCTACTATTAATACTACTATTACTTCTATTATTACTACTACTACTAATATTATCATTATTACCACTACTTCTACTACTACTACTACTACTGCTACTACTTCTTTTTCTTCTACTATTAATGTTACTATTACTACTACTAATACTACTTTTACTTATATTACTACTACTACATCTATTATAACTACTACTGCTACTACTACTACTACTACTACTTTTGCTACTTCTATTGCTATTACTGCTACTGCTACTTCCACTACTTCTATCACTACTACTATTACTTCTACAGCAAGGACTGGGTGGATTGTTTAACAAATCGCTCCTATAACTAAACCCAACATTTGATGGCAGCTGTGTGGCCGAAGAGCCAGAAACGAACATACGTAGATAAGTAGAGAAGCATAGCGGAAATATGAGCATGGCATAGCAGCGACATCCAAATGTGACCAAAGTTGTTATGCAACCTGATAGATCAGGAGGAAAACAATAGTAATCAGGCTGGGGAAGGATGGAGGGGAGCTGACAAGGAATGACCAGAAAGTATGTGAAGAGCCTCAGCACTAGATTCAAGAAGGCATTCTCAGTAGAGACAGAAAGGCTTCCAGCAAACCTAGGTGGTAGTGTATACAGCTGAGGAGGAGGAGGTGGGAGAAACTGCTATGTGAACTAGATTCCTCGAAGGTAGTGGGCCCAGATAACAGCTATTCTTGGGTCCTGAGGGCGCAGAGGCACTGTGTGTGCTCCTGACAATAATCTTTCAACAAATCTATCGAAACAAGGCAACTTTCTGAGAAGTGGAAGACAGCAAATGTAGTTATTTTTAAGTAAAGAGATAGACAGGCAGAAATAAACTGCATATCAGTGTCACTGACATGTATAGAATGTAGTCATGGAAAAGATTATTAGGAGAAGAGTGGTGGAGCTCCTAGAAAGGAAGGGACTCACACGTGACAACCAGCACGGGTTCAGTGATGGGAAATCCTGTGTCACAAACCTACTGGAGTTCTAGGACAACGTAACAGAAGTATGATAGGAGAGAGAGGAGTGGGTAGACTGCATTTTCTTGGACTGTAAGAAGGCTTGTGATACAGTACTGCACAAGAGATTGGTGCAAAAGCTAGAAGAACAGGCAGGAAAAGTAGGGAAAGCACTTTGGTGGATCAGGGAATACCTGACATGAAGGAAATAATGAGTGACGGTACGTACCAAGATGTCAGAGTGAGCACATGTGACGAGAGGGGTTTGTTTCTTGTATATGTGAATGACGTGACGGAACGGATAGATTCGGAGGTAACCCTGTTTACAGACGATGTGAAGCTAATGAAGAGAATTCAATCGGACAAGGATCAAGTAGTACTATAAGAGGATCTGCGCGGGCTGCAAACATGGTCTAACAATTGGGCCCTGAAATTTAACCAGACCAAGTTCAAAGTCATGAAGATTTGGAAAGGTCAAAGAAGACAGCAGACGGAGTACACGCTGGCGGGCCAAAGACTTAAGACCTCACTCATTTCCTGAGTATAATGCCGAGCGCTACTCCTGAGGCGCACATGAACTAAATAACTTCTCTAGTATATGAGCGCCTGGCAAACCTAAGAATAGCGTTTCGACACTTTAGTAAGGAGTCATACATGACACTATACATCATATACGTCAGACCCATATTTGAGTATGCAGCACCAGTATGGCATCAACACATAGTCACTCATGAAATTTGAGAAAGTGCAAAGGTTTGCATTAAGACTAGTCCCGGAGTTAAGGGGCAAGGTCTACAAAGAGAGGTTAAGGGAAATCAACCTGATGAAACTGGAGGACAGGAGGGATAAGGGAGACATGATAACAACATATAAAATTCTGAGAGGAATTCACAAAATGGATAGGGAAAGAATGTTTCAGAGATGACACACAACAACAAGGGGTTATAACTTGAAAACTCAGATGAGTTACAGGGATGTTAGGATGAATTTATTCAGTGATAGAGTGGTCAAGAAGTGGAACAATCTGGAGAGTGAAGTAGTGGAGGCAGGTTCCATACACAGCTTTAAAAAGAAATAAGATAATGCGCTTGGAGCAGGCAGAGAGTCGACCTAGTAGTGACCAGCGAAGAAGCGCAACCGAAGAGCTGTGAATCGAGCCTTGCAACCACAAATAAGTGAGTGCAAATAGGAGAGTACAAATACATACACACAGACACACACACACACCCACCCACCAAAACAAACACACAATGCAAAACAGGTAGTGTCTATCGTCAGGTGCCTTTGATAACTGGTAACTAATTCACGCACACTGTTTACACACACACACACACACACACACACACACACACACACACACACACACACACACACATGCACACAAAACTAAGCGCACTAGAGAATGGAAAAAGTACAGAAGACAAAGGACCCAGGAAAATAAAAAGATTAGCCAAAGAGCCAGATAGATACGAATGGAGGCTCAGTGACAATACGAAAATGACATATCATCGCAACTCAAGTCTAAGCAGAAGCTGCTGTATAGCCTCATCAGGAGGAAAACAACAGTTAAGGGCCTGGTAATCAGGCTGAGGAAGGAAAGCGGGAAGTTCACAAGAAACGACCAAGAGGTATGTGAGGAGCTCAACATGAGATTTAAAAAAGAATTTACATTGGAGGCAGGAAGGATTCCTCGATATCAGAATAAGGAGGTACACCAACAAATGCTGGACGAAATACACACGACCGAGGAAGAAGTGAAGAAGCTGCTATGTGAACTTGATACCTCAGAGGCGATGGGACTGGAAATCTCTCCGTGGGTTTTGAGAGAGGGAGCAGAGATGCTGTGTGTGCCACTAACAATAACCTTCTACACATCCATTGAAACTGGGCAACTACCTAAGGTATAACAGGGAAGGTACTGCAGTGGATCAGGTAATAGCTCTCGGGAAGACATCAGCAAGTCATGGTACGTGGTAAGGTGTCAGAGTGGGCACCTGTGACCAGCGGGGTTCTACAGGGGTCAGTCTTAAGACCGGTGCTCTTTCTTGTAAATGTGAATGGCATGATAGAAGGAATAGACTCAGAAGATAATATGAAGTTGATGATAAGAATTCAATCGGACGAGGACCAGGTGGAACTACAAAGGGATCTGGACAGGCTGCAGGCCTGGTCCAAGAACTGGCTCCTGGAGTTCAACACCACCATGTGCAAAGTCATGAAGATTGGGGAAGGGCAAAGAAGACCGCAGATGGAGTACAGTCTAGGGGGTCAAAGACTACAAACCTCACTCAAGGAAAAGGATCTTTGGGTGATTATAACACCAGGCACATTTCCTGAGGCGCACATCAACCAAATAATAGTGCAGCAAATGGGCGCGTAGCAAACCTAAGAATAGCATTCAGACATCTCAATAAGGAATCGTTCGGGACCCTGTACACCGTGAATGTCAGGTCTATATTGGAGTATGCAGCACCAGTTCGGAACCCACACCTAGCCGAACAATAAAACTAGTCCCGGAGCTAAGGGGCATGTCCTTCTAGGAAAGGTTAAGGGATCTCGACCTCACGACACTGGAGGACAGGATAGATAGAGGTGATTTTACAAGAAATCTTATAGACACATCTCGAACTAAGATTAAAGCAGCATAAATATAGCATTAGAACTGGACAAGATTCTAATGCTCTATTTATTCGTATGAGAGATTTTTGCCATCCAATTGATTTTCAAAAGGCTGGGAAAGTTGTATCAAGCAAATCCATGGTCAACAGGATTATAATTGAATCACATTTCATAAAAAGCAGTTTTGAGAATATGAATATTTCCTTTGGTTCATTTAAATTGGATTTATTTGTAATTAATATAATTTGGGAAGAATTTAATGATACATTAAACATGTAATAAATCTTAATTCTTGGGTAGAGTACTAGGTGTGTTTCACAGAGTCGGGTGTCGTCACGCATGTCTGAGGTGTTGCTATGTTGTGGGATGTGATGGTGAGGTGTAGTCTTGATTCTTTACATGTCTTCCTTTTTACCTGGAGATTACCTGGAGAGAGTTCCGGGGGTCAACGCCCCCGCGGCCCGGTCTGTGACCAAGCCTCCTTAGGTCAGTGTCCCAGGATGCGACCCACACCAGTCGACTAACACCCAGGTACCCATTTTACTGATGGGGAACATAGACAACAGGTGGAAAGAAACACGTCCAATGTTTCTACTCTGGCTGGGAATCGAACCCAGGCCCTCGCCGTGTGAAGCGAGAGCGTTAACCACCAGGCCACCAGAGCCCCTTTGATGTATTGTTTTATACAGTTCCTTCATAAAATGAGAAGTCACGAAAGCTTTTGGAATTTCACTATTCTTTCACAGTGGTTATTTTCCATATTCTCATATTACCCATTTATTGTGATATTATTACACACACACACACACACACACACACACACACTTATATATATATATATATATATATATATATATATATATATATATATATATATATATATATATATATATACATATATATGTATAATAAATGAAGGTACCACCTCTATAACTGGACTGGGGACCCTCATCCTCAGAGAAGACAACGAACGTACCTCAGAGAAAACTCAAGGTTTTCCGCGGAGCTGTTTGAATATTTTCTTCTCCTACCACCCCTTATATTTGATATTCTATGTGAACATTTATTAATAAACAGAATACATTTACAGAAATACATAAACATGAATACAATGGCATAGTGTATCAAAGATTATGAATTTCCCCCAGCTTCTCCGAGGCTCGACGCGAGCAAAGTATGCAGCAAGCATTTCCCCTCTGGATGGCTACGCTGAGGTGCTGGAACATGAAAGTGGCTGCCCTTGGGTCCCTGGTGGTGTCGATAAGTCTGGAACCCAATTCTTTAAGGAAACGTGTTGCATTTTTTCCCCTTGATCCCAAGGTCTCTGATCCCACTGGGACAAATTGATACTGTTGGCTTATGTCCCTGTACTTGCTGATCTTGTACTCCTCCCTGTGGTCAGCAGCCCCTCCCTGTCGCCCCACACTGTGATGGATATAGGTGTCAGCCAGTGTGGACACACAGGTATAATCCCATGCTAAGAGCTTTCCATTCTTCCAATAATAGATGGTGATCCTGTCGGGGCAGTTTGCTGGGTTGTGGGCATTTTTGGCTGCTAGTGATTGGGGCTCCCTCTCGGCTGGGCATCCAGCTGTAGGAAGAGCTCTCTTAATGATATCGTTGACCTCATTGTGTCTTGCATGCCAGCCCTTGGTTTTGGAACAGTTAAGACCATGTAGACCGTATTGGTCTGCTTTCGCTTCGCTGCAAATACACGTATATTCTGTGTGAATTGGGGCGGCAAGGCGCAGAGCCACTGCAATATGGAGGGTCTTAGGGTCGAGTCGGGTTCCCATTGCCGATATGGGAACTGTTTGGAGGAAGTCCCCAGAGTAAGGTGCGCTCACAGCCTGGAGACGGGCAATCTCACTATCTGATGTTGCAGCCCTCAGCATGTTGGCAAGCACCTTTTCAGCGATCGGGCCATTCCAGCTTGACTGTTTGTGAGCCAGTGCTGCACTAGGGTTTGGTGCTGGAGCAGCAAGAGTCTCCCATTCAACGATAGCACTGGCATAGCTAGGGTCTTCTATTCCTGCTGAGTCACTGAGGGTATCAGGAAGAATTTGTCTTATCAACTCGTTTGATGCTATGGAAGAGAATAGGAAAGCTGGTAGAGCAGTCTGGGAGGATCTGCGTACTCCTAACCCTTCTCTTTCTCTCTCTCTCTCTCTCTCTCTCTCTCTCTCTCTCTCTATATATATATATATATATATATATATATATATATATATATATATATATATATATATATATATATATATATATATATATATATATATATATTATTGTGACCACTAACGACTGGTATTGATCAATAACAACACTGCGCTAGCCAAGGACTCGAACCCATGCTGCTTTGGCCTACCTCATGGTGGGCAAAAACACATGACGTCCTAATCCATTATACGTATTTAAATATATATATATATATATATATATATATATATATATATATATATATATATATATATATATATATATATAAATATATATATGTATATATATATATATGTCGTGCCGAATATGTAAAACTGGTCAATTAGCAAGAACTCATTTAAAATTAAGTCCTTTCTAAAATTTTCTCTTATACGTTTAAAGATATATATTTTTCATTAATGTTGATGTAAAAATTTATAATTTTGCACCAAAAGGAACTTAGAAAACTTACCTAACCTTATTATAACAAGAACAATTTATTTTAGCCTAACCCAACTAAATATATTCTAGATTTGTTTACAATAATTTAATACTAAACAAACACAGTGAAATGTATTTTTTTTCGTTAGGTTCAGAATGATTTTGGCGAAATTATTGCATACACAAATTTTCACTTGTCCTATATGGCAAGATGTGCGTTGCTATTTAAGCCAAGATCGCAAGTTCTGCCTATTCGGCACGATATATATATATATATATATATATATAGATATATATATATATATATATATATATATATATATATATATATATATATATATATATAAACTGGATACTAGAATAAATATATAAACTAGATATAAAAACAAACAAGACGTAATCAACAAAGAATCCAACTCTGATAGGCGATGACATTCTTTTCTAAGTGACAAGGCTGTTAGATAACCTGAAGCCTTTACTTGATTTTCACCAGTGACATGTTTTCTCTCTATATACTGCACTCTCTTATTCTTTTGTATCATTAGGAGTGATCAACTTCCAAGAAATAAAGCATTTCCAACAAAGATGCCCTTAGTTTGTAGACTTAATTTCTTTCATCCACATTGTTGGTATCGTTATACCTTGTACTTAATGCAATATAAAGGGAATATAAAATCTCACTATGGTCAGATTTGTACATACACCCTTATAGGTCAACCTCTGCCGTTGTCTAATTAGGAGACACCTTTCTTGTTATATTTAAAGCTATCCACTGAAGGTTTTGGAGGTTATTCGAGCCATTTCCACGGTGGGGTCTGTCAAAGATCCATTGTGACCTCTATAATACTGTTCTTTTGCGCTACCGCTCACATCTGACTAGAGAGCGCATAATAAACATGCCGCTCAGGTGGCACAACTAACTTAGGTAATTGGAAACGTGAATACACCAGTTTTTCCAGGAAATCGTCAATGTTACCACACGCAAAAGTTGAAAATTTGAAGTCGATCGGACGAGGCATTCTTCAATTATTAAAGAAATAAGAAGGAAAGGTTGGAAGAACAAAATTAAGGCAACCTCTTACAGGTTCCCCTTCGGAGATACATAAATAAAACGGCAGCATTGGAATCTTGGCTCCCCTGCTCCAATACATCTTCGGTTTTACGAAAGGCTTCAGTAACAAAGACTGTTGTCACTGTTCAGTCAGGTCCTTCAGTGTAGTAATCTTCATCAACCCTACAAAGAATTTCAAGCCAATGCAATCGTAATTTTCTTCCTCCTGATATGCAAAGAAGTTTTCGACCACCTTCTAGTCTGGCTTCAGGAATATCTGTAGGTTAGAATTAGAATAACTTCCAGAAACAAAACTCCAGTTATATTATAGAAATTATAAATCTACAGACTGGAGTCTTCAGCTCTCCTTTTTAGATATACTAATTATATAAACAAGGCTAATTTTTTTTTCTAAACAGGTACAAGGATACTGAGTTATGCATCAGGCCTCGCGCTAGTTGTCTTGGAAAAAACACTTCTGACGTTTGTATTTACAACATATGCATACAAATTAACAACTTAACACACGATGAGAGTGAATCTTTCCCACCTTCACCTCCATGACGCTCCTCTCACAAAAACCTCTTCTTAATATATCTCATCATCGAAGCTGAACCCCTATAAAACCAAGCAAAGCATTCTTCGCTTGCTTTACTTTGCATTGTTTTTGAGGAAGAGAGGCAGGTTTACGTGTCGGTACTCACCTGAATTGCCCTGGTAGTCGCCGAGGCTGTTGAGTGTGTATTTGCCGTCGTTTTTGTTGATCACCAGATTGCCATAAGTGGCGTGCAGTGTACTGCTCTGGTTCACCATCACTATCTGTGGAGGTTGGAGGGTAGTAAGATAACTGGAAACTGGACGAAGATCATTCAGGGCTTTCATATGACCTGTAGAAAATACTGTATATTTTCCGAAAATACAGTGTATTTTCTATGTAAATTAGTGAAATACATTGTAGTTAACAAAAATTAATTTGTAAATAAAAGGGAACCAGCGACAGTGTGTTAGCGTCGCTTGGGAAGGGAGACGCCATTGTTTTGGGAAAGGGCTAAGACACGCTAGTGAAACGTGAATATTTTTCGTCGCTCTGGAGGTTAAATTGTGGTTGAAACCCCTCAAATAGGAGCAGAAATTGTTGGAATTACAGTTCTGCAGAACATGAGAGGAAGGCAAGTGGACAGGACAATCAGGGAACCCCAGTTAGGTCATATTTATATTTATAATGAAATTTTGGCCAGTATTTTCTTCATATTTTAGGCAAGGGTTTATGTGTGACACACCAAGTAATCTCCAGACAAATTGGTGAGTGGTATTAATATAAATTCTCCTTCTGATATATAAATATATATATTCATTAACTAAATTTTACAGTCCACATGTTTATATTTATGATTTACCAGAATTTCTGGTGATGTGTATTTCATTTGAAATATAGGTCCAGATTGACTTGTGGAGATATGAATGGAGTCGGTATCGAAGGAGGACATTTTTTGCGACCTAGGATGTCCTGAAATTCCTATGTCTCTGTAACCTTGATAAAGAATAATTATCTTTGTTACCAGTTGCTAGTATGTATCTTATGAGGTTCATCCAGATAATTTTAATATTCCACATAGTTGACCATTGGTCCTTGTTCGAACCGGATGTAATTAGTGAAGTCATTAATTAGTGAATTAATTATTTAATAATTATAAGTGACATGACTGAAGGAAGTGGATATTGGGTCCACAAATTTACTTAATTGTGTAGTGGATTATAATTACTACAATAATGATTTTGCTACGCTCAAGTGTAGCTAGGATTTATTCAAGGGTAAGTTGTAATATTTACCTTTATAAAGTGCATAATTAAGTACATAATCAGTGTTATTAATTAAGTTGAATTTAATATTTTGCACCATGGGTGAAAATGAGGAAATTAATGTAGATGACAAGCCCAAGGAATTTAGAACCAAGAAAACATCATTACAGTCTCGAAAGGGCCATGTAACAAAGGCATACAATAAATGTTTGGAATTAATGAATCAGGAAACTGTGAATACTGATGATTTAAAAATGTATTTAGATGCTTTAGGGAATAGATATGATTCATACAAATTATTTTACAAAAAAATATGAAGGAGATTTGTTAGTAAATTGTGCAGATGAGACAGAAATGGATCTTATGATTAACCAGTATTATGAATTAGAAAAAAAAAATTCTTTCTTGTAAAAGCCAGTCTTTGAATAATTTAAAAGGTGTAACCCAGGCAGTTAGTCAACCTATACAAGTAAATAAGATGTCTTTGCCAAAACTCCCAGAATTATGTTTATTTGTATTTAATCCTGGAGAAAACTAGAAGGAGTTTTGGTCAATTTTTAAAGCAGTGATCTAGCCTGTGTAACTAAATTATTTTACCTCAAAGGACAGGTAAGAGGAGATGCTCACATACTCATTCAAGCCTTTCCCAATGTAGATGATTCTTACAAGGAAACAGTTGACTTGTTGAAAGTCACTTATGGCAATATAGAACAAAGTAGGTTGGCTTTAGTATCTATCACTGTTAATTTAAAAACTCCAGATTACACTTACAAAGGTTTACAACAGTTTAGAGTTAAACTGGAGAGCACTCTCAAAACTTTAAGTAATAAATATAATCTGAAGGAATCAGACTGGTTATTAAGTGCCATTGTACAGAATAAATTAAGCTGTAAAACACTTGAATGGTCTCGAACAATTATCACAAAGGTTATTTTGGCCTAGAGGAAATAAGACTAGGTCTACAAGAATTAATTGTTCAGTTGCAGACCAGCCAACTAACTCATTTTAAAGATGCAACACGTAATAACTCTGAGGTATCTGTCAAGTTTCACAAAGGGAAAAATTATCCCAATGTTATCAATCAAAATTCATCTCCTGAAAAGAGTTGCATAGGTGCATATCAAGTAGCAGGAATGAGAAATAGTGATTCTCCACAAAGAAGAATAACTGCCTTCCTAAGAGTAGTCCACTTAATAAGAAACCAATCAAGAAAAGAGAGATTGTCTCTTCTGCAAGGGTACTCATTTTTCTAAGAATTGCAATGCATACAATTCATGGGATGATAAAGTTGAAAGATTGGAAGAACTTGACAAATGTATCAGATGTCTAGGTAATCACAATGTAAAGGATTGTCATGCCAAATTAAACAACTGTTATCAATGTCACAAAGAAAGGCACCATTTAGTCATGTGTAAGGGTTTATATGATAATGGTGATAATAATGATAACGTTGACAACCCTGATACAACAGAAGCTAATGTAAAGATTGCTGCTAATGTTAATAATGATGGTTTTGCTGAAGTAGCCTTACCTGTGTTAGAGGCAAAAATTGATGATAAAAGGCATAAATTAAAAAATGTAAATGCATTGTTAGACCAGGGATCACAACGTACTTTCATAAAACGTAAATGCCTTAATGGAATGAAGGTGCAAATGGGAGATCCTACAACTCTAAAATTATCTGGTTTTCTATCAGATAAAAGGGTTCAATTGTATGACACTGTTTATGTAACTGTCAGTTTGGGCAATGAGAAAAAATGTATTAATGCAGCAATTGTAGATAGGCTCCCAGAGAAAAAAATCTACAATTGGGCTTAGTAAAACTACAGAAAAGCTTTCACATCCTGTAAATTTAGCACCTTCTGGTGTAAATGATAATTCTTTAGGCCCAATAAATATTTTGATAGGTAGTGACTATTATGCCTCCTTTGTAAAGGGTATGACAAAGAAATGTGGTGTCACCCTTTTAATTAAAGACTGCAGGAGGCCATGTAATGTATGGTAGGATTCCTCGTAATAATAATGCATGGCTAGAGGAAACTATAAATACCATCACTGTGTGTCTTACTCATGAAATCGTGCCCCAGTATAATTCTTCCATAAAGGAAGGTGTTGAACCAGTGAATAAATTGTGGGAATTAGACAGCATTGGAATCAATGTAAATGAGGAAAGTTCAGACAAATCTTTTACTCAGGAACAGTACATGAGAAATGTAAAATTTGAATCTGGCCAACACTGGGTGCGACTTCCGTGGAGACTGAACCATCCAGGATTGCCCACTAATTACAGGATGGCATATGGACAATTAAAGGCTCAACTCCGTGAACTGAGTAAGACACCAGAATTGTTGACTGCCTATAATGATATAATTATTGAACAGTTAAATAATAAATTTATAGAGGAGGTACCTCCTGAGCAAGCCAAAATTTATGGTCACTGTTTGCCACATCACGAAGTGAAGAAGGATTCTAAGACCACTCCTCTGAGGATTGTGTTTAATTGTAGTGCCAGGAGTAACAAAAATGTGCCTAGTTTAAATGACTGTTTGATGACAGGTCCGTCGTTGACGGAAAAATTAGGAGATATCTTATTAAATTTCAGGATGAAGAATTATGCCTTTATAGCTGACATAAGTAAAGCTTTCCAAAGAGTGAGTTTACAAGAGGCTGACCGGGATTGTACCTGCTTCTTATGGCCTGAGAATCCTATTGATCCACTTAACCCTCTGAAAACCTTTCGCTTTAGGAGCGTATTATTTGGTGCTACATCCAGTCCGTTCCTACTTCAAGCGACGATAAATGCACACCTTAAACGTATGAGAAGTCCATTGAGTAAGGTAATGAGTAAACAATTTTATGTGGACAATTTCCTGTGTGTGACGTCAACTGAAGAGGAACTGTTAATGACATATGGAAAGGGTAATAAAATAATGCAAAGTGCAAATATGCCTATGAGGGAATGGAATAGTAATGCGTCCAAATTAAAGGACAAAATAAATAAAGATTACCCTGGAGATGAAGTACCAAAATGTAGTAATGTATTGGGATTAACTTGGGATACTGAGAGAGACTTGTTAATGTTTAAACGTAATAATTACAGTATGCCCAATAAATTAACCAAGAGAGTCTTGCTAGCTGAAGTTTCTAAATGTTTTGATCCACTAGGCTTAGTGTCACCCCTTACTATAAGAGAGAAATTGTTAATCCAAGAAGCATGGAAGCTTAAATGTGCTTGGGATGAAACTCTACCTTAGGAATTCATTAACAGGTGGGAAGAATTAATTGGTGGTTATGAAAAAATTCCAATGTTGGAGTTCCCACACCAGGTGGCCAATCCAGATGGAAAAAATATACTCCACATTTTTTGCGATGCTTCAAATTTGGCGTATGGAGCAGTCGCTTACCTTTAATGTAATAGTGTTATTTCTCTTATGTCTAAGACAAAAGTGTCTCCAATTAAATCATGTACCTTACCTCAGTTGGAATTAACAGCCATTTATGTAGGTGTCAAATTCACTAATTATATAAGAAATAAGTTGCAGGAGATAAATATTAGCGACACTGTAATTTGGTCTGATAATGAGGTATCCTTACAATGGATTCGTAATGGAAACAGTAAAATTGTGTACGTACAAAACACAGTCGCTGAAATTAATCAGATGCAAGAGAAATATAATAGTTTGGTTCAGCATATGTTAACATTTAATCATATACCTGGTGAGGAGAATCCAACTGAATTCTTGTCTTGAGATTTACCTTATGCTAAATTCGTAAATGCTGTATCATGTTTTAAAGGACCGAGCTGATTGGTAAATAGTTAATTGGCTTATACAAAAGGCCTATATTGCTCCTGTTGAAATTACTGTGACCACAGCTTCAATAGTTTGTCCTTCCTTAGCTACTGATATAAATAGGTATTCTTCTTTACCCAACTAATCAATGTAACTAAGTTGGCGTTTAAATTTCTAAACAAAATGAATGTCTCATACAATTTTTCACATCCTCTTGAGTATTGGATAAAGAGGGTACAGGAAGAAATCTATGGAAATGAAATTAAATTGATGATGGAAAGAAAAATTGTGAAGGGTTCCATAATAGAGAAATTGGGGCTGTATTTAGAGAACAATGTAATTAGGTGCAGAGGTAGGTTACAAAATGCTGAATTGGGTGATTATGCTAAACACCCTATTTTACTGCCCAAAACTCATCATCTAACAATTTAAATGCCCATAAAAATGTAATGCATGGTGGGGTACAGGATACCTTAAATTGTATTAGGGAAACATTCTGGATTCCACAAGGACGGCAAAGTGTAAAAAGGGTCATTAAATCTTGTGTAATATGTTGCCATGTGGATGCCAGATCCTATATGTACCCAGGTCCTCCACCATTGCCAAAGGAGTGTGTACAATTAGTGAAACCATTTGATGTAACAGGTGTAGACTATAGTGGTCCAATCATTTTAACAGGTACTTCAGATGGTGTTCCACTGAAAGTGTATGTATACTTGTTCACCTGTACTGCTACTAGGGCAGTTCATTTAGAAGTGGCTCAGGACTTGTCTGCAGAACAGTTTATACAGCTGTTTCGAAAATTTGCAGCTAGGAGATCCTGTCCGAGATTGATGATTTCGGATAATGCCACCAATTTTGTAGCGGGTGCTCAACACTTGATAGAATTAAATAAGACTAATGATGTTCAGTCCCTGTTAACCCAACGAGGGTGTACCTGGAAATTTATTACTCTCAGAGCCCTTTGGCAGGGGGGGCTGTACGAAAGACTGATAGGCACAGTGGTGTCTCCATAAAGTACTACACAGGAAGAGAATTAATTTGGAGGAATTCCATGCAGTGTTGGTGGAGGCGGAGAATCGGATAAATAATCGCCCTCTCTCATACATGAGTGATACACCTGATGCAGATGTATTAACACCTTCTCACCTAATATGTGGAAGGAAATTGGAAACTACCCCTGTCTATAGAAATAATCCTGAAGAAAGTGATGAAGATTACAATGATGCAGCAGTGTTGTGTGATAAATTTAAGATGTTAAATAAAGTAAGTGATCATTGGTGTAATGTGTGGAGCAAGGAATATCTTCTTACTCTACGTGAACACTCTTATGGTGCTACAGAGGCAGTAAATTGGCAGAACATTCAACCAGGTGATATTGTGTTAATTGATACTGAAAAGCATCAAACATTGTGGCCTCTGGGCCAAGTATTGACATTGTATCCAGATGCACAAGGTGTTGTCAGGAATGTCAAAGTGTTGTGTCGTGGCCAGGAAAGTTAACGCACGATTAATAAATTGATTCCCTTGGACTCTTAGGGAAAGTGACACGACTGATATTGAAGATAGTTTTCACCAAGCAATGCAAGAAGATGAAATTGTGGTAAGACCTACTAGGAAAACAGCCACTCAAGCCAGAACTGGCTGGAATCGTCTCCTAGAGGAAGGAGCAATTTGAGTCGTTTAGCAACGAATTCCGCTCGGCCGCAGTGTGGAAAATACTGCATGTTTTCCAAAAATACAGTGTATTTTGTATGTAAATTAGTGAAATACATTGAAGTTAATAAAAATTAATTTGTAAATAAAACAGGAACCAACAACAGTGTTAGCGTCACTTGAGAAAGGAGACGCCATTGTTTGGGGAAGGGGCTAAGACACGCTAGTGTAACGTGAATAAATTTCGTCGCTCTGGAGGTTAAATTGTGGTTGAAACCCCTCAAATAGGAGCAGAAATTGTTGGAATTGCAGTCCTGCAGAACGTGAGAAGGCAGCGAGTGGACTGAACAATCCGGGAACCCCGGTTAAGTCATGTCCATATTTATGATGAAATTCTGGCCAGTATTTTCTTCACATTTTAGGCAGGGGTTTATGTGTGACACACCAAGTAATCTCCAGACAAATTGGTGAGTGGTATTAATATAAATTCATTAACTAAATTTAACATACAGTCCACATATTTATATTAATGATTTACCAGAATTTCTGGTGATGTGTACTTCATTTGAAATTAATGTAGGTCCAGAGTGACTTGTGGAGATATGAGAGTAGTAGGAATCGAAGGGGCACATTTTTTGCGACCTAGGATGTCCTAAAATTCCTACGTCTCTGTAACCTTGATAAAGAATAATTATATTTGTTACTAATTACTGGTATGTATCTTATGAGGTTCATCCAGGTAATTTTAATATTTCACATGACCTACGATTTGACCATGTAAGTAATTCAGCTCTCATTCACACAGGAAAAAAATGATAAAATTAATAAACAATGAAATTAGAAGAATAAAACATCCAATACTAATAAATGGTGTCATACCATGTTAAAATAACCAGCATTTGGTAAATATATTTTAAAACATTATTATTAAAAGTTCTCAGAGGTCTCTAAATGCATCTTAGCAATTATAAAAATCTATGACGAAAGGAGAAAAGTCTAAGCATTACTACATACTAAAAATGTGTTCCACGATCAAGGTCGATCAAGAAGAGAGAAGATACCTAGAAAATGAAATTTATTACAAAAAGAAATACTGTGATGTAGGCAGAGACATGGAGTCATTGAGTGATTCCTAATTGCGTGTAATGCAGAATATTGTTTATCGCCGGAAAACTGCATTTGTTTAATTTCTAGCCTCTCTTTCTCTATTATCTGATCTTCTCAGTCTTGTTATTCACTTAACACTTACTAATTCAATCCGTTTACATGCAGATATACATATTTACATATGATGGGTATACATTGTTACTATGTATATCCAGCCAACTTAAATAAATTTAAAAATATCTTATTTTATAAATTGTGAGCAAGAAATATCTGAGGTAACTTACCTTCATAACAAGAGGTCGTACTGTATTACTGTTCCAGTTGAGAGCTGCCAGGTACTGGAGTCCTGTAGAGTAAACACTTAGTATACTTAGTCTCACAAGTCTTAATGATACAATGGTACTGAACAAGCATTATAACATACATAAAGTAAACTACGTTCCATGTTAATATTTTTGGTCATTAAATACACAATTTAGTCAGTCGTTCGATCAAAGTCAGTGACTCTCTCTCCATCTGTCTGTCTGTCTATCTGCCTCTTTGTCGTTGTCCATCTGTCTGTCTGTCTTTGTCCATCTGTCTGTCTATCTGCATCTCTGTCTTTGTCCATCTCTCTCTCTTTCTCTCTCTCTCTCTCTCTCTCTCTCTCTCTCTCTCTCTCTATGGTTCTCACTCTAATTTACACAAGGGTTTCACAGGGTTAGTTTAAGAGTTCCTAACTCAATTTACATGCTAAGAGCTGCTTCCTACTCAGATCATTTAAGAACCTGTTATTACTATGAGACATACAAATAGATGAAATGATGAAATTGAAGACATCTGTGGGCCTGGAATTTTACATGGTCAAATGACTTTATTTCGTGGATGTCATTATGCTGTACAAATATGTTCCAGACTCGAGTCATCCTAAGAATAAATTATCTCAGAGTGTATTTGTTGCTTGCTGCCCGTCTTGTATAGAAACTCACTTCTCACTGCCCTCGGGTGGAGCCAAGTGAGGTACTTTGACAATATTAACCTTGTACAAAACAATTAGGTCATCCACGTCCCTGCTATGTTGAAGGCTCTACTGAAATAACAGAACTATCCAGACTGGACCCAGGTGAGAGATGATCCGTCTTGCTCTCTTCTCCATTCTATCATGAGGTCGCAGATGAGACAGAGGGCAGGCAATTCTAGAAAGCAGAGCATATTTAAAGTGTGAACCTACCTGTGCCTCGTACAGAATCTTGCAACCTCCACTGCTCGACAGTAGAGGTCGAGGTTCTGTAAGCTTCTTGGCACCTTTGTTTGCAGTATTTACATCGTGGTTCTTCATGGTTAGTTTGGAGCCAGATTTCACCCCAGGGATATCAAATTCGACCCCAGATATGAACACTCTTCCATTCATTCTTACCACTGCCCCAGCATTACCATCATAGTGCCTAGAGAAGATAATCATGATTTGCTTTTTCTCAGTAGCAAATGTGACCTACCAGCGTTTTCTCCAGGCTGATATAGATGAAACCTGGCAAATGATGTAACTAAGAGCAGTTGGCACTTCCTCTCTTGGATAAGTAAACGTCCGGGTACAGCCGTCTGCATGTACCTGGTTTTCTGGTATGATATGAAGAAAGTCATTGAATAAGACATTCCATAACACTGGCCCAAGCACACTTCCTTGTGAAAAACTTGCACCAATAGGATGTCCTGCTAACTATGTCTCTTTGAAAACTACGCTAGAGATTACCCGAAAGGTAATCACTGAGAAGTCATAGTGTAGAGATTGCGATTTCAAGTGCTTGCAGTTATGCCAACAATCCCTGTTCCCATACTCGGTCGAAAGTACCAGCAATGTCCAGTGCTACTACACAGTTAAACCTCTCCACTTAGAGTGGAGTAGAGTTAACTTTCTGAAGCAATTTGACGGTCACAAAGATACGAGTGGAAGTCAAAAAACTCTGCCATTTGTCTTGAGATTTTTTTTTTTTTTTTTTTTTTTTTTTTAAAAAGGGTTTGACAAGGTTAAGGATCCCTAGCTTTATTGACAAGCTATTTACAGGTTAATGATTCCTAACTTTATTGGCAAGCTAAGAGCTGTTACCTACATCAGCTCATTTGAAAGGATCTTGCCAGTGATTGACAGGAGTGACACTGGTCAGGAATCTTGGGCTCAACTTATCTGGGCCCACAGCCTTTTCTTGGTCCAGCTATTTAAGAAGATACACTTCATCCTGTCTTATTGTCACCACTGACACAGCCTTGCGGCTAGTCATGGAGAGTTCCCTTGCTGGATCAGGAACTTGCATCGTGGCAGCAAAGTGTTCGGCAAAAAGGTCGGCTTTCTCCTGTCTGGTTCCTTCCTGCCGATACAGAGGTGGAATAATTAAATCAATTGCATGACTATGTCGGTCTTTGGCCATGAACCAACACGTTCTCAAGCCCACTCTACCAGATGCCTGCTTTCTTTTTGTTTTAGCCTCCCATCTACAGATGGCCCGCGTTTGGACTTCTCCCATTTGACAATATGCTTACCTGTACAGGTTCCTGTTATAGATAGTGGGATGCCTCTTATACTTTATCCAAGCCATGTGCTTAGCAACATCAGCAGCCTCTCGATAAAGAAAGCCGAACCAAGGCTGATCTGTAGGCTTCGTCTCATGCTGCCGGTAAGGGATGTGTTCTTGTTGGAGATTATGGCTGTGTTCAGTGAAGGCATTTACTTGGCTGTCAACATCACCTTAATGAAGAGAATGCCAATCGGAGGTGGCGAGTTTAGAGCAAAGGGCCGGCTGGTTTCCTCTTCCCTAAGCCAGATTCTTTACCTCCTTCTGTTGAAATCTTCAGTGTCGTAAAGACAGCCTTGTGGTAACATGATCCAACATAACCAAAAGGTTGGTAGTGACTATGCCTTCCTGTAGAACACTCATTACTGAGTCGAGGGAGAAGCCAGAGATGTGAATAAGGAAATGAATGAAAGTTTCTCGTGTCAAACACTGCAAGAAAGTCATCAAAGTTGGTTGAGATCACGAACAATTATTGTAAATTGACATTCATGTTGCAGAAGGAAGTCCACATTTTCTATTAGAAGTTGATGGGGTCTGCATGTTGCCACTGAGGTCTGTACATCGCACATGCTCTCTCTCTCTCTCTCTCTCTCTCTCTCTCTCTCTCTCTCTCTCTCTCTCTCTCTCCCCGTCCAATAAGACTGCATTGACCAATGCATGCTGGAAAACTTTAATATTCAATCAAAGAGGTATAATGCCCCAATCCAAAGGCCTGTAGAGTTGCACTTTTCTGAGGTGTAAGAATTTACGTTTCTCACAAACAAATATATAATGAATTATCCTAGCCTATCTTAAAAATAATAAGTTTTGACCACGAAATAGTTATTAAAAATTAAGTTGGCAAACTGGCTTTTACATAATTTAATACCAATTAACAACTAGCTGTTTCCTCTGAATAAGATAACTCTTAAGATGCAGTTTGCTAGTTATTGCATTGAAATCAAGATCCCAATATATTCAACAAAGTCGGCATATTAGCATCTGTAAAGAATACAAACAATCCCAACCTTTCTCTGGTTATTGCTCAATGTGTTTATTAAAACTGTTAGAGTGCAATGTGCACAGCCCAATAACAATGATCTTTTCTTTGAGCAAAATAAACTCGAGCTGTAAGTTTGACGCCAGTCAGAAAGTGTTTTCTCATGTTATTGCTTGAAAATCTCTGCACTATTTTTAAACAGAAAATTAGCAGTTTGTCACCTACACAGCTCAGTGTCAATACAAATCTTCATCCAAGTAAGAGACTCCAGTGTTGAAAATTTGAAGTCGATAAAAAAGAGAAGTTCTTAAGTTATCTCTCGAAAAAGTTTAAGGAAAAAAAACAAATCTGACTACCATTGTAGGAAATTGTTTATCAGATACCTAATTCCCGCTCATAAATTTCAAACAAGATTACACGTCCCACACTGCATTTTGTAGGTGAGTGACTGAGATAACAGAGTACCTACCAATAAAATATGATTTTGGGGCGTTAATATTGGGCTGGCCATAGCCCACAGTGTAGGATGACAGGTTTAACTGAAGGTCATCAGATGACTGGGTGGAGTGCCACAAGACCAGTGTCCATCCTCCTTCATAGCTACCTGGCTCTTGGCCCATGTCACACAACGCCTGATGGAGAATATATGACTATGTAGCGTGCATCGCGCTTAGTGAATGGAGAATCAACCCTTCACAAATTCTATATTAACTACAGTTAAGCACTTCACATAAGATAACAAAACTAATAATAATACTCACCTGAAGGAGACATAAATGAAGCATCATTACTGCAGTGTTGACTTACCATTAGTAAAGATGCGAGCTCATGTAAATGTGTTGATAAGTACCTAGATAGTTACCTTGTACAATTATGTAGATAGTGAGGCTCAGTGTTTAATGTATAATATTACATAACTCAATATAATGTAATATATAACGAAACAAGAGCAAGTATTGAGACATTCATTAAGGTTACGTTTCGCTCTTCTGAAGTTTCAGTTCAATACACACTATACATGAGTAAGGAGGTTATATAAGGAGAACATGGAAAAATTGAGCTAAGTCAAGAAGAAGAAAAAGAAGAAGAAGATTGAAAGGAAAACAATAAAGGAGAAAGAGAAGCGATGTTTTCTTATGTGGTGGTAGGAACAGAAGCAGAGCAGGTAGCAGTGATCTCTTATCTGGAAACAACAACAACAACAGCAGCAGCAGCAGCAGCAGCAGCAGCAGCAGCAGCAGCAGCAGCAGCAGCAGCAGCAGCAGCAGCAGCATCAGCAACAGTAGATTAAGTGGTTTGTTTTGATAAGGTGATGGTTGGATTTGTAGTTTTTTGGAGGGTTGTTGTTAATATGTCTACCTATTTCTTTCTTTGTTCTGTGTAAATATGTTTGAAATAGATATTAATGGTTTATTTAGACATTTGTGTCTGTGGGTGATCGGTTCATTAATTAAACCCTAAGCAAACTTCATTCCATCTAATAAAGTGACTAGTGAAGTTTCGGAGTTTTAAACAAAAGTTGTTCAGGTTTTCGCATCTCTCGTCACTAGGTTTTGCGCTGTTTATCTCGGTCTTTACATGGGATAATGTAAACCCCATAATCGGCTGGTTTAAGATTTGCCGTTTTGGTCCTGGTGAGGTCTGTCATGGAGGAGCTGGAGGCTATGGTGACTCTGGTGTTAACTCGTGCGAATACTTTCTAGGCAAGTTGAATGTTGGGAAGGTTGAAAACTTTGTACAAAGTGATCTCAGTAATTGTAGAGTTGATGATGTGAAGTATTTGTTTTTTGCAGTTTTTGGTGAAAAAAAGTAAGGAAAGTGTTTCTTGGTGAGGTATTGGTGTATGTCGAAGCATTACCCAAGAAATTTTTGGGCTGCAGATTTAGTGTAATTTCAGGGAACAGCTGATGCTGACTGACTGAAGTAGAAATGTAAAAGGTAATTCATTTTTGCTTGTAGACTTCTTGTAGATTATGAATCTTAAGATATTATTCAATTTGTAGATGACGACATCGATGAATCTCATTCTGTCATTGGTCTCCTCTCGAAATGAATGCAGGGTTGCCTGTTAAAGTTCGTTGAACTCTCTCTGCAGGTTATAAATAACAAAAAATATGAGGGCGATTACGAGGACTTCATTTAGGAATAACGCTCATGTGATGTTGTTGGGGATTATATTGGCGAGGCATTCAGTTTCTGTGTTTCAGTGTTTCTCACATAAGTTCAAGACCTTACTGATGAGGATACTAATGCCCAGCCCTTATGTTTGTCTGAAGAGGCTGTTGTAGAAAGAGGACGTCAAGCGTAAAGAATGGTAGGAGATTATCATTTCAGTTCCTACTGAGTGACCCTCAAACGCTTGTGTATATATATATATATATATATATATATATATATATATATATATATATATATATATATATATATATATATATATATATATTTTTTTTTTTTTTTTTTTTTTTCAACAAGTCGGCCGTCTCCCACCGAGGCAGGGTGACCCAAAAAAGAAAGAAAATCCCCAAAAAGAAAATACTTTCATCATCATTCAACACTTTCACCACACTCGCACATTATCACTGTTTTTGCAGAGGTGCTCAGAATACAACAGTCTAGAAGCATAAACATATAAAGATACACAACATATCCCTCCAAACTGCCAATATCCCAAACCCCTCCTTTAAAGTGCAGGCATTGTACTTCCCATTTCCAGGACTCAAGTCCGACTATATGAAAATAACCGGTTTCCCTGAATCCCTTCACTAAATATTACCCTGCTCACACTCCAACAGATCGTCAGGTCCCAAGTACCATTCGTCTCCATTCACTCCTATCTAACACGCTCACGCACGCTTGCTGGAAGTCCAAGCCCCTTACCCACAAAACCTCCTTTACCCCCTCTCTCCAACCCTTTCGAGGACGACCCCTACCCCGCCTTCCTTCCCCTATAGATTTATATGCTTTCCATGTCATTCTACTGTGATCCATTCTCTCTAAATGACCAAACCACCTCAACAACCCCTCTTCTGCCCTCTGACTAATACTTTTATTAACTCCACACCTTCTCCTAATTTCCACACTCCGAATTTTCTGCATAATATTTACACCACACATTGCCCTTAAACAGGACATCTCCGCTGCCTCCAACCGTCTCCTCGCTGCTGCATTTACCACCCAAGCTTCACACCCATATAAGAGTGTTGGTACTACTATACTTTCATACATTCCCTTCTTTGCCTCCATAGATAACGTTTTTTGACTCCACATATACCTCAACGCACCACTCACCTTTTTTCCCTCATCAATTCTATGATTAACCTCATCCTTCATAAATCCATCCGCCGACACGTCAACTCCCAAGTATCTGAAAACATTCACTTCTTCCATACTCCTCCTCCCCAATTTGATATCCAATTTTTCTTTATCTAAATCATTTGACACCCTCATCACCTTACTCTTTTCTATGTTCACTTTCAACTTTCTACCTTTACACACATTCCCAAACTCATCCACTAACCTTTGCAATTTTTCTTTAGAATCTCCCATAAGCACAGTATCATCAGCAAAAAGTAACTGTGTCAATTCCCATTTTGAATTTGATTCCCCATAATTTAATCCCACCCCTCTCCCAAACACCCTAGCATTTACTTCCTTTACAACCCCATCTATAAATATATTAAACAACCATGGTGACATTACACATCCCTGTCTAAGACCTACTTTTACCGGGAAGTAGTCTCCCTCTCTTCTACACACCCTAACCTGAGCCTCACTATCCTCATAAAAACTCTTTACAGCATTTAATAACTTACCACCTATTCCATATACTTGCAACATCTGCCACATTGCTCCTCTATCCACTCTATCATATGCCTTTTCTAAATCCATAAATGCAATAAAAACTTCCCTATCTTTATCTAAATACTGTTCACATATATGCTTCAATGTAAACACCTGATCTACACATCCCCTACCCACTCTAAAACCTCCTTGCTCATCCGCAATCCTACATTCTGTCTTACCTCTAATTCTTTCAATTATAACCCTACCGTACACTTTTCCTGGTATACTCAGTAAGCTTATTCCTCTATAATTTTTACAGTCTCTTTTGTCCCCTTTCCCTTTATATAAAGGGACTATACATGCTCTCTGCCAATCCCTAGGTACCTTCCCCTCTTTCATACATTTATTAAACAAAAGTACCAACCACTCCAACACTATATCCCCCCCTGCTTTTAACATTTCTGTCATGATCCCATCAGTTCCAGCTGCTTTACCCCCTTTCATTTTACGTAATGCCTCACGTACCTCCCCCACACTTACATTCTGCTCTTCTTCACTCCTAAAAGATGGTATACCTCCCTGACCAGTGCATGAAATTACTGCCTCCCTTTCTTCCTTAACATTTAAAAGTTCCTCAAAATATTCTCGCCATCTACCCAATACCTCCATCTCCCCATCTACTAACTCCCCTACTCTGTTTTTAACTGACAAATCCATATTTTCCCTAGGCTTTCTTAACTTGTTTAACTCACTCCAAAATTTTTTCTTATTTTCATTAAAATTTCTTGACAGTGCCTCTCCCACTCTATCATCTGCTCTCCTTTTGCACTCTCTCACCACTCTCTTTACCTTTCTTTTACTCTCCATATACTCTGCTCTTCTTATAACACTTCTGCTTTGTAAAAACCTCTCATAAGCTACCTTTTTCTCTTTTATCACACCCTTTACTTCATCATTCCACCAATCACTCCTCTTTCCTCCTGCCCCCACCCTCCTATAACCACAAACTTCTGCCCCACATTCTAATACTGCATTTTTAAAACTATTCCAACCCTCTTCAACCCCCCCACTACTCATCTTTGCACTAGCCCACCTTTCTGCCAATAGTCGCTTATATCTCACCCGAACTTCCTCCTCCCTTAGTTTATACACTTTCACTTCCCTCTTACTTGTTGTTGCCACCTTCCTCTTTTCCCATCTACCTCTTACTCTAACTGTAGCTACAACTAAATAATGATCCGATATATCAGTTGCCCCTCTATAAACATGTACATCCTGGAGCCTACCCATCAACCTTTTATCCACCAATACATAATCTAATAAACTACTTTCATTACGTGCTACATCATACCTTGTATATTTATTTATCCTCTTTTTCATAAAATATGTATTACTTATTACCAAATTTCTTTCTACACATAGCTCAATTAAAGGCTCCCCATTTACATTTACCCCTGGCACCCCAAATTTACCTACTACTCCCTCCATAACATTTTTACCCACTTTAGCATTAAAATCCCCAACCACCATTACTCTCACACTTGATTCAAAACTCCCCACGCATTCACTCAACATTTCCCAAAATCTCTCTCTCTCCTCTACACTTCTCTCTTCTCCAGGTGCATACACGCTTATTATAACCCACTTTTCACATCCAATCTTTATTTTACTCCACATAATCCTTGAATTAATACATTTATAGTCCCTCTTTTCCTGCCATAGCTTATCCTTCAACATTATTGCTACTCCTTCTTTAGCTCTAACTCTATTTGAAACCCCTGACCTAATCCCATTTATTCCTCTCCACTGAAACTCTCCCACCCCCTTCAGCTTTGTTTCACTTAAAGCCAGGACATCCAGCTTCTTCTCATTCATAACATCCACAATCATCTCTTTCTTATCATCTGCACAACATCCACGCACATTCAGACTTCCCACTTTGACAATTTTCTTCTTCTTATTCTTTTTAGTAATCTTTACAGGAAAAGGGGTTACTAGCCCATTGTTCCCGGCATTTTAGTTGACTTTTACAACACGCATGGCTTACGGAGGAAAGATTCTTATTCCACTTCCCCATGGATATAAAAGGAAAATTAATAAGACCAAGAACTATTAAGATAAAATCAAAGAAAACTCAGATGAGTGTGTATAAATAAATGTGTACATGTATGTGTAGTGTGACCTAAGTGTAAGTAGAAGCCAAGATCGCAAGTTCTGCCTATTCGGCACGACATATATATATATATATATATATATATATATATATATATATATATATATATATATGTCGTGCCGAATAGGCAGAACTTGCGATCTTGGCTTAAATAGCAACGCTCATCTTGCCATATAAGACAAGCGAAAATTTGTGTATGCAATAATTTCGCCAAAATCATTGTGAACCTAACGAAAAAAATATATTTCACTGTGTTTGTTTAGTATTTAATTACTGTAAACAAATCTAAAATATATTTAGTTGGGATAGGCTAAAATAAATTGCTCTTGTTATAAGAAGGTTAGGTAAGTTTTCTAAGATTCTTTTGGTGCAAAATAAATTTTTTTTACATTAACATTAATGAAAAAAAATATATCTTTAAACGTATAAGAGAAAATTTCAGAAAGGGCTTAATTTTAAATGAGTTCTTGCTAATTGACCAGTTTTACATGTTCGGCACGACATTATATATATATATATATATATATATATATATATATATATATATATATATATATATATATATATATAATATATATATATATATATATATATATATATATATATATATATATATATATATATATATATATATATATATATATATTGTGTCCCTCTCCCCCATCATTGCAAGAATCGCAGAGGTAGACCCGAGAAGAATTCCACGGAAAACGAGAAAATTTGCGCACAGGTTAGCAAAAAAGTCGAAGGAAGAATGGGAGAAATTAAAATAATTACAAGTGACGACACTGTTTCTCCCAAAGATGTGGCCACAACCCTAGAACTAAGACAAGCACCCAACAAGGGGCACTATAGTCAACAGCAACTCTACCTGAAGTCTGCCTGGAGTCTACCAAGAGGAAGACCTCATCCCAGAACAATTAATTTTGCTAAAAAGTCTATAAGGCGATAGTGTCGTTTTCAGCAGGATCTTCAAGAGGCTACACTGGAATTCGACCATAACACCTCAAAGAGGTGGTAAATCCAGTACTCGGCACTTCTGCATCAATTCTCCTCTCCGAGTTTACAACCTCAGTCAACAACTGCCGGGCTGGGCCGATCCCAGAAGAAATTAATTTTTTTTTTTTTGGAGCCTAATTATGCGCATTGAAGAAGAAGGATGGGGGAATCAGATCCATTGCTGTTGGTAACAGTCTTTGACGTCTCGTTCCCAAAGCAACAGTAAGAAATATTCGCCTAGAAGCTGCCAGTTTACTCCAGCCACACCAACTGGGCTCTGGGGTCTCTCAAGGCACTGAAGCCACAGCTCATGCGGCAAGGACCTACCAGAAGACAAGGCAGTAGTCAATTTGACTTTAGATATGCCTTTAGTATGTGGTCTTGCCAGCCGTTCGGGATCGGTTCCCCAATATTTTTCCCTTCATTTCAGCTGGCTACAGCAAACCTTCAATTCTTTTGTTTGGTGAACATGAAATTCCCTCATCAGAGGGTGTTCAGCAGGGTGATCCACTCGCTCCACTTCTCTTCTGCTTTACAGTATGGAAAACAACTTCCAGCCTATGCAGCGAGCTCAGCATCTGGTACCTGGATGATAGCACTCTGACAGGTACTAAAGAGTCCCGGCTGGAGGATCTACAATTGATGAAGACAAAGGGAGAAACCGTGGGACTCATCCTCATTCCCTCCAAGGTATAAGGTATAAGGGTGCATTTGGCTTCCAGTGGATTAGTCAAGGAGATTGTCCCCGATCGGTTGAGAGGCGCAGTAGGAGCTCAAGACCCCAGGTTCACTGAAGCAGCCGTGGGGTGGGACACCCTTGCCGACTCCTCCAGTAGACCTCATCCTTCCAGAGAGAAAAATCAGTCCCACTAGGACAAACCGATCATGAAAAAATCGCCAAAACAATGCTCACCAACGCTTCAGGAAAGGACAGAGCTCGTCTCCTAGCCGTGAAGGCACCACATTCAGGAGATTTCCTTCTAGCTATTCCCAATTCCTCCCTCGGCACTCGACTCGACCCACAGGCCATTCCGATTCGTGTTGCTCTTCGCCTAGCCGCCCCCATACTCACCGAACATAGGTGTATTTGCAGAAGGGCGACTACAGATCAATTCAGACTTCATAGTCTCACATAGTGTCACACTTCAGAAGGGAAATATGCTAGACATGTGGAGGTCAACATCATAAAGAGAAGCCTCCCCACAGCTCGTTGCCCAACTCAACGGAAACCCCAAGTACAGAGGTCTGTCGGAAATCAAAAGCGTTCTGATGGAGCCACTATACTGCCCTAGTAGGATGCTAAGCAGATTGCCTGGGACTACACCTGTGCTGCTACCTACTTGCCATACTCCGTAGCTGAAGGGTGTGGAGCTGCCATCCACAGGAAGACCCAGAAGACTCGCAAATATGAAGGCTATTGCTTCATCCCAATAGGGTCGGAGATCCTTGGAGCATGGGGCAAGTGTACTATAAAGTTCCTCAAAGAGCTGGGTGAAAAACTCATCACAGAAACCAAGAAACACAGGGCGGCCAGCTTCGTCTTTCAGAGACTCAGTGTTTCTATCCAGAGAGGAAATGTCTGCAGCTTTCTATGCACGTGGCACACCGTTGGAGAGCTGGACGAATTATTCAAGATGTACCTCTGTGAAATTCTTCTTATGTTTTTCTACTCCCTATTGTATTTTTATTACTGTATTTTGTCTTTAAATAAAGTCTACAGAGAATATAGTATATTGGGGTGGTATGAGAAAACAGTATTCACACAGCTTCAGAGAGAACCTTGAGTTTTCCCTGAAGCAATATATATATATATATATATATATATATATATATATATATATATATATATATATATATATATATATATATATATATATATATATATATAATATATATTATATATATATATATATATATATATATATATATATATATATATATATATATATTAATATATATATATATATTAATATATATATATATATATATATATATATATATATTATATATATATATATATATATATATATATATATATATATATATATATATAATATATACATATATATATATATATATATAATATATATATATATATATATATATATATATATATATATATATATATATATATATATATATATATATATATATATATATATATATATATATATATATATATATATATATATATATATATATATATATATATATATATATATATATATATATATATATATATATATATATATATATATATATATATATATATATATATATATATATATATATATATATATATATATATATATATATATATATAGTGAGAGGTGTCACAATTGCTTTTTGCTGATGAAACTGTGCTCTTGGGAGATTCTGAAGAGAAGTTGCAGAGATTGGTGGATGAATTTGGTAGGGTATGTAAAAGAAGAAAATTAAAAGTGAATATAGGAAAGAGTAAAGTTATGAAGGTAACAAAAAATTAGGTGACGAAAGACTGGATATCAGATTGGAGGGAGAGAGTATGGAGGAGGTGAATGTATTCAAATATTTAAGAGTGGACGTGTCAGCAGATGGGTCTATGAAAGATGAGGTGAATCATAGAATTGATGAGGGGAAAAGGGTGAGAGGTGCACTTAAGAATCAGTGGAGACAAAGAACTTCGTCCTTGGAAGCAAAGAGGGGAACGTATGAGAGTATAATTTTACCAATGCTCTTATATGAGTGTGAAGCATGGGTGGCCTAGTGGCTAAAGCTCCCGCCCGGGTTCGATTCCCGGCGGGTGGAGACATTTCGACACGTTTCCTTACACCTGTTGTCCTGTTCACCTAGCAGCAAATAGGTACCTGGGTGTTAGTAGACTGGTGTGGGTCGCATCCTGGGGGACAAGATTGAGGACCCCAGTGGAAATAAGTTAGACAGTCCTCGATGACACACTGACTTTCTTGGGTTATCCTGGGTGGCTAACCCTCCCGGGTTAAAAATCCGAACGAAATCTTATCTTATGAATGTTGCAGAGAGGAGAAGGCTGGAGGCAGTGGAGATGTCGTGTCTGAGGGCACTGTGTGGTGTGAATATAATGCAGAGAATTCGTAGTTTGGAAGTTAGGAGGAGGTGCGGGATTACCAAAACTGTTGTCCAGAGGGATGAGGAAGGGTTGTTGAGGTGGTTCGGACATGTAGAGAGAATGGAACGAAACAGAATGACTTCGATAATGTTGTAGAGGGAAGGCTGGGTAGGGGTCGGCCTAGGAAAGGTTGGAGGGAGGGGGGTAAAGGAAGTTTTGTGTGCGAGGGGCTTCGACTCCCAGCAAGCATGCGTGAGTGTATTTGATAGTAGTGAATGGAGACAAATGGTTTTTAATGCTTGACGTGCTGTTGGAGTGTGAGCACACTAACATTTATGAAGGGATTCAGGGAAACCGGCAGGCTGAACTTGGGACCTGGAGAAGGGAAGTACGGTGTCTGCCCTCTGAAGGAGGGGTGTTAATGTTGTAGTTTTATAAACTGTAGTGCAAAGCACCCTTCTGGCAAGACAGTGATGGAGTGAATGATGATGAAAGTTTTTCTTTTTCGGGCCACCCTGCCTTGGTGGGAATCGGCCGATGTGTTTATATACATATATATATATATATATATATATATATATATATATATATATATATATATATATATATATATATATATATATATGTATATGTATATATGGAGGTACCACCTCTATAGCTGGAATGGGGACTCTCATCCTCAAAGAAGACAATAAACGTATCTCAGGAAAAACTCAAGGTTCTCCCTGGAGCTGTTTGAATATTTTCTTCTCCTTCCACCCCTATATTTTATATTCTATGGGAACATTTATTAATAGTCATAATACATATACAGAAAACAAAAACATGAATACAGTGGTACAATGTACTAAAGATTATGAATTTCCTCTAGCTCCTCCAAAGCTGGACTCGAGCCAAGTATGCAGCAAGCATTTCCTCTCTGGATGGCCAAGGTGAGGCGCTGGAACATGAAAGTGGCTGCCCTTGGATCCCTGGTGGTGTCGATGAGTCTGGAACCGAATTCTTTAATTAAGGAAACGTGTGGCATTTTTCCCCCATGATCCCAAGGTCTCTGATCCCACTGGGACAAACTGATTGATACTGTTGGCTTATGTCCCTGTACTTGCTGATCTTGTACTCCTCCCTGTGGTCAGCAGCTCATCCCTGTCACCCGACACTGTGATGGATATAGGTGTCAGCCAGTGTGGACACACAGGTATAGTCCCATGCTAAGAGCTTGCCATTCTTCCAAGGATGGATGGTGATCCTGTCAGGGCAGTTTGCTGGGTTGTGGGTATTGTTGGCTGCTAGTGATTGGAACTCCCTCTCAGCAGGGCATCCAGCTGTAGCAAGGGTTCTTTTAATGATGTCGTTGACTACATTGTCCTGCATGCCAGCCCTTGGTTTTGGAACAGTTAAGACCATGTAGACCATATTGGTCTGCTTGCGCTTCACCACAAATATGTGTATATTCCATGTGAATAGGGGCAGCAAGACACAGAGCCACTACAATAAAGAGGGTCTTAGGGTCGAGGCACATTCCCATTGCAGATACAGATACTGCTTGGAAGTCCCCGGAGTGATGTGCGCTCACAGCCTGGAGAGGGGCAGTCTCCCTATCTGATGTTGCAGCCCTGAGCATGTTGGCAGGCACCTTTTCAGCGATTAGGCGATCCCAGCTTGACTGTGAGCCAGTGCTGCTCTAGGGTTTGGTGCTGGAGCAGCAAGAGTCTCCCATTCAGTGATGGCTCTGGTATAACTAGGGTCCTGTGTTCCTGCTGAGTCACTGAGGTTATCAGGAAGAATTTGTCTTATCAACTCGTTTGATGCTATGGAAGAGGATAAGAAAGCTGGTAGAGCAATATGGAAGGATCTGCGTACTCTCAGCCCCCCAAGCCTGACCGTCTTCAAGGGAAAGATTCAATACACTCTCTAGAATGGTCTTAAGGAGAGAGTCATATTCCTTGAGTTTTGGACTGCTGAAGGCTGGGGGGCATCTCAGAAAGTAGGTAAGTTTTGGGATTGACAGGCATCTGGTGAGTAGGTAGAAGGCATCATGTGTGTCAATGTCTTTCATCCTGCTTTTCATCGTCCGGATGTCTGAGACTTTTTTTCTAGGACCAGATGGATGGCACAGGACCCAAGAGGAGTGCCAAGAAGAATGCTATTGGCTGGATCAATGGCTAGTGCTCCTGGTAAAACAGCACTAATATTCTGGATCATCTGTCGATTGGTAGAAACTATTTCACATTTGGTGGGGTTTAAAGATAGGCCCAGGCTTTCTCCCATATCTTTAATTTTAGTTATGTCCTCTAGGAGAGATTCTGTTGTGCCGGCTAGGGTACCATCATCCAGGAACCAGATATTGAGCTCACTGGAGACTGCTTCTGTGACTTCCTTTATGACCAAACAGAATAGAAAAGGGGCGAGAGGGTCCCCTGTTGCACGCCCTCACACGAGTCAATTTCATGGTCCCCAAACAATAGTTTGGAAGTCACACTATAACACGATTCCATGAAGGGATAAAGGGAAGGGAAGTTTCTATATACTGCTTGGAGAGCAGCATCCCTTCTGACTGAGTTGAAAGCATTGGCAAAGTCCAATTTGACCAAGGCTTTTTCATCGGGCATGTTGTTGATATATACTCGTGCTGCGTGGGCAGCTGCTTCATAGCCCTATTGAAAGCCAAAACCAAGCTGAGTTGGTTTCAGCATTGCAGCAGCCTCTTGACTCACGCTTCTTACTGCAGCCTTGGCGACTAGGCGTCGAAGGGTGTTGCCCACTGCAATGGGCCTGATTCCACCATCCTTTTTCCAGAGGGCACACAATGTAGCACCAAAAAAAAGGGGTCTAATGGAATCTGGGACACTGCTAGACAAGCACAGGTTGGAAAATTTAGTGAGTTCAGACAGCAGCCTCACTAAAACATCAACAAGTGCTGGATTGAATACTTGTTTTAAGTGTTGAGGCCTTAAACCGGTGAAACCTCCTGCTGAGCCCTGTGGAAATGACATTGCAGCTTTATACACATCAGCATCCTGTAAGGTTAGATGTTCTTCGCCTGCTGCAATGTCAGGGAGGTCAAAATTGGTACTGGGAGCCCTGGGTGGATGTTTGTCCTTCAGAGCTTGCGCCGTGCTGATGTCCTTGGAAGCGATGGTATCCTCACTGGTTATAAGCCTCAGAGCTCCAATAATATTACCCTCTTCTATATTTTTGCTAATTTGGGGTCTGATTTTTAAGGCGTCGGGTGTCCTGTTGTTGGCATGTGCCTGGTGGGTGTTTGTCGCCCTAGGGGGGAGATGGACGAGGTTGTCATCCCTTGGGAATACATTTATTGCCCTAATAACATGTGTTGCTAGTGACTTGTCCCTCCTTGGTGGGACAGCCAAACAGGCATTGCCAAAAAGCAGCAGGTTGTGCCAGGATCTATTGTTTGAAGGAACATCGTTGACTTTCTTCAGAAGGTCAGTGAATTTGCTAGCAGCTTGAGGGCGAGCTGTTTTGGGGATGTGTGTCAGAGACCTGGTGGATGTTAATTTGATTGCAGATTTGAGGTCCTCTGTAGTGGTGAAGTCACGGTAGCTGTCAGCACTGTCTGCTGGGAGGGGCTGTTGGTTGTTCTCATTTGGAGATCTCCTGGAGCCTAGACATCCATTGTGTGCACGGATGTTGCCAGTTGAGGGATTGAGTGCACATTCCCTGTAGCACACCCGGCAGATGCCTTGTGAATGACGGCTTTGGCTCTGTCATGAAGATTCCTGGGAACCCAGGACTTCTTGTGACTGCTGATATCGTGGGGGTGGGAGGGCTTCAGCTGTGGGGTGACAGGTGAAGGACAGCATGGATGCATGGGGGATGAGGGAGGGGGAGTAGCGAGCGGCAAAACTTGTAATTGGTGGGCCACTAAACGGCAACACCCTTGGTCAGGAAGTCCGTGGGCCTTAGCTGGGATGAGGGGAGGGGATCATGGATTGGGGGCGGAGGGAGTGGCCCTGTGTGTTCACTAACTTTTGCTAATTGTTATACACTTATTCCATTTAGAAAAAAACCTCGCCAACTGGCACACTAATCACCAAGCTCTCACTATTAACCGAGGTGATCTTCTGTTCAGCATCCAATGGCAGTGTCGTGAGTGGCCACTTCCTCCCCCAACCCCCGAACCCAGCCGAACGCAGAGGTAAGCAAAACCTCCTCCACACCACCGCTGGCAGGATCCCCTCACCACCACTACTCCCCAAATCCCAACATGCACACTGTACTTTCGCTGAAACAGAAACAAAGGTTTGATGCAGAGGATTGTCACAACTCTGTAATTTCCGGTGGATACTCACCATGATGTCTACCGCAACTGGCCCATGTAAACCATATTGGTTTACACATATATATTTATATATATTTATATATTATATATATTTATACATCAATGAAATCACGAAACAAGTGATTTTAAATCATTTACCAAACTGCGGCAGGCCAGGAATCGACCCTATGAACCTTGTACCGCCTCCCGAGACAGCACAATGCCCGCATCACGTTACCACGGAGCCAGCGATCCTACAAGAACCAAGCGCACAGCTACATTCTATATATTATATATATATATATATATATATATATATATATATATATATATATATATATATATATATATATATATATTTAACAAGTCGGCCGTCTCCCACCGAGGCAGGGTGACCCAAAAAGAAAGAAAATCCCCAAAAAGAAAATACTTTCATCATCATTCAACTCTTTCACCTCACTCACACATAATCACTGTTTTTGCAGAGGTGCTCAGAACACAACAGCTTAGAAGTATATACGTATACAGATACACAACATATCCCTCCAAACCGTCAATATCCCGAACCCCTCCTTTAGAGTGCAGGCATTGTACTTCCCATTTCCAAGACTCAAGTCCGGCTATATAAAAATAACCGGTTTCCCTGAATCCCTTCACTAAATATTACCCTGCTCACACTCCAACAGATCGTCAGGTCCCAAATACCTTTTGTCTCAATTCACTCCTATCGAACACGCTCACGCACACCTGCTGGAAGTCCAAGCCCCTCGCCCACAAAACTTCCCTTACCCCTTCCTTCCAACCTTTTCGAGGACGACCCTTCCCTGCCTTCCTTCCCCTACAGATTTAAATGCTTTCAATGCCATTCTACTTTGATCCATTTTCTCTTAATGACCAAACCACCTCAACAACCCCTCTTCAGCCCTCTGACTAATACTTTTATTAACTCCACACCTTCTAATTTCCACACTCCGAATTTTCTGCATGGTATTTACACCACACATTGCCCTTAGACAGGACATCTCCACTGCCTCTAACCGCCTCCTTGCTGCTGCATTCACAACCCAAGCTTCACACCCATGTAAGAGTGTTGGTACAACTATACTTTCATACATTCCCTTCTTTGCCTCCATAGATAATATTTTTTGTCTCCACATATACCTCAACGCACCACTCACCTTTTTTCCCTCATCAATTCTATGATTAACCTCATGCTTGATAAATCCATCCGCCGACACATCAACTCCCAAGTATCTGAAAACATTCACTTCTTCCATACTCCTCCTCCCCAATTTGATATCCAATTTTTCTTTATCTAAATCATTTGATAAGCTCATCACCTTACTCTTTTCAATGTTCACTTTCAACTTTCTACCTTTACACACACTCCCAAACTCATCCACTAACCTTTGCAATTTTTCTTTAGAATCTCCCATAAGCACAGTATCATGAGCAAAAAGCAACTGTGTCAATTCCCAATTTGTATTTGATTCCCCATAATTTAATCCCACCCCTCTTCTGAGCACCCTAGCATTTACTTCTTTTACAACCCCATCTATAAATATATTAAACAACCATGGTGACATTACACATCCCTGTCTAAGACCTACTTTTACCGGGAAGTAGTTTCCCTCTCTTCTACACACCCTAACCTGAGCCTCACTATCCTCATAAAAACTCTTTACAGCATTTAGTAACTTACCACCTATTCCATATACTTGCAACATCTGCCACATTGCTCCCCTATCCACTCCATCATATGCCTTTTCTAAATCCATAAATGCAATAAAAACTTCCCTACCTTTATCTAAATACTGTTCACATATATGCTTCAGTGTAAACACTTGATCTACACATCCCATACCTAGTCTGAAGCCTCCTTGCTCATCCACAATCCTACATTCTGTCTTGCCTCTAATTCTTTCAATTATAACCCTACCGTACACTTTTCCTGGTATACTAAGTAAACTTACTCCTCTATAATTTTTACAATCTCTTTTGTTCCCCTTCCCTTTATATAAAGGGACTATACATGCTCTCCGCCAATCTCTAGGTACCTTCCCCTCTTTCATACATTTATTAAACAAAAATACCAACCACTCCAACACTATATCCTCCCCTGCTTTTAACATTTTTGTCATGATCCCGTCAGTTCCAGGTGTTTTACCCCTTTCATTCTACGTAATGCCTCACGTACCTCCCCCACACTCACACCCTGTTCTTCTTCACTCCTAAAAGATGGTATACCTCCCTGTCCAGTGCATGAAATTACCGCCTCCCTTTCTTCGTCGACATTTAAAAGTTCCTCAAAATATTCTCGCTATCTACCCAAAACCTCCATCTCCCCATCTAGTAACTGGCAAATCCATTTGTTCCCTAGGCTTTCTTAACTTGTTTAACTCACTCCAATTTTTTTCCTTATTTTCATTAAAATTTCTTGACAGTGCCTCTCCCACTTTATCATCTGTTCTCCTTTTGCACTCTCTCACCACTCTCTTCACCTTTCTTTTACTCTCCATATACTCTACTCTTCTTATAACACTTCTGCTTTGTAAAAACCTCTCATAAGCTAACTTTTTCTCTTTTATCACAACCTTTACTTCATCATTCCACCCATCACTCCTCTTTCCTCCTGCAACCACCCTCCTATATATATATATATATATATATATATATATATATATATATATATATATATATATATATATATATATATATATATATATATATATATATATATATATATATATATTATATATATATATATATATATATATATATATATATATATATATATATATATATATATATATATATATACATACATTATGTATATATATATATGTATATATATATATATATATATATATATATATATATGTATATATGTATAGTTCCTTGATAATGTGAGTAGTCACGAAAGCGCTTGGAATTTCTCTATTCTTTCACAGTGGTTGTTTTGTATATATATATATATATATATATATATATATATATATGTATATATATATATATTTATATATATATATATATATATATATATATATATATATATATATATATATATATATATATATGTTAATGTTGCAGTTTAAAAACTGTAGTGTAAAGCACCCTTCTGGCAAGACAGTGATGGAGTGAATGATGGTGAAAGTTTTTCTTTTTCGGGCCACCCTGCCTTGGTGGGAATCGGCCAGTGTGATAATATATATATATATATATATATATATATATATATATATATATATATATATATATATATATATATATATATATATATATATATAATGTGGGGCAGAAGTTTGTGTTTATAGGAGGGTGGGGGCAGGAGGAAAGAGGAGTGATTGGTGGAATGATGAAGTAAAAGGTGTAATAAAAGAGAAAAAGGTAGCTTATAAGAGGTTTTTACAAAGCAGAAGTGTTATAAGAAGAGCAGAGTATATGGAGAGTAAAAGAAAGGTGAAGAGAGTGGTGAGAGAGTGCAAAGGAGAGCAGATGAAAGAGCGGGAGAGGCACTGTCAAGAAATTTTAATGAAAATAAGAAAAAAATTTGGAGTGAGTTAAACAAGTTAAGAAAGCCTAGGGAAAGTATGGATTTGTCAGTTAAAAACAGAGTAGGGGAGTTAGTAGATGGGGAGAGGGAGGTATTAGGTAGATGGCGAGAATATTTTGAGGAACTTCTAAATGTTGAGGAAGAAAGGGAGGCGGTAATTTCATGCACTGGCCTGGAAGGTATACCATCTTTTAGGAGTGAAGAAGAACAGAATGTAAGTGTTGGGGAGGTACGTGAGGCATTACATAGAATGAAAGGGGGTAAAGCAGCTGGAACTGATGGGATTATGACAGAAATGTTAAAAGCAGGGGGGGATATAGTGTTGGAGTGGTTGGTACTTTTGTTTAATAAATGTATGAAAGAGGGGAAGGTACCTAGGGATTGGCGGAGAGCATGTATAGTCCCTTTATATAAAGGGAAAGGGGACAAAAGAGATTGTAAAAATTATAGAGGAATAAGTTTACTGAGTATACCAGGAAAAGTATACGGTAGGGTTATAGTTGAAAGAATTAGAGGTAAGACAGAATGTAGGATTGCGGATGAGCAGGGAGGCTTCAGAGTGGGTAGGGGATATGTAGATCAAGTGTTTACATTGAAGCATATATGTGAACAGTATTTAGATAAAGGTAGGGAAGTTTTTATTGCATTTATGGATTTAGAAAAGGCATATGATAGAGTGGATAGAGGAGCAATGTGGCAGATGTTGCAAGTATATGGAATAGGTGGTAAGTTACTAAATGCTGTAAAGAGCTTTTATGAGGATAGTGAGGCTCAGGTTAGGGTATGTAGAAGAGAGGGAGAATACTTCCCTGTAAAAGTAGGTCTTAGACAGGGATGTGTAATGTCACCATGGTTGTTTAATATATTTATAGATGGGGTTGTAAAAGAAGTAAATGCTAGGGTGTTCGGGAGAGGGGTGTGATTAAATTATGGGGAATCAAATTCAAAATGGGAACTGACACAGTTACTTTTTGCTGATGATACTGTGCTTATGGGAGATTCTAAAGAAAAATTGCAAAGGTTAGTGGATGAGCTTGAGAATGTGTGTAAAGGTAGAAAGTTGAAAGTGAACATAGAAAAGAGTAAGGTGATGAGGGTATCAAATGATTTAGATAAAGAAAAATTGGATATCAAATTGGGGAGGAGGAGTATGGAAGAAGTGAATGTTTTCAGATACTTGGGAGTTGACGTGTCGGCGGATGGGTTTATGAAGGATGAGGTTAATCATAGAATTGATGAGGGAAAAAAGGTGAGTGGTGCGTTGAGGTATATGGGGTTGTAAAAGAAGTAAATGCTAGGGTGTTCGGGAGAGGGGTGTGATTAAATTATGGGGAATCAAATTCAAAATGGGAACTGACACAGTTACTTTTTGCTGATGATACTGTGCTTATGGGAGATTCTAAAGAAAAATTGCAAAGGTTAGTGGATGAGTTTGAGAATGTGTGTAAAGGTAGAAAGTTGAAAGTGAACATAGAAAAGAGTAAGGTGATGAGGGTATCAAATGATTTAGATAAAGAAAAATTGGATATCAAATTGGGGAGGAGGAGTATGGAAGAAGTGAATGTTTTCAGATACTTGGGAGTTGACGTGTCGGCGGATGGGTTTATGAAGGATGAGGTTAATCATAGAATTGATGAGGGAAAAAAGGTGAGTGGTGCGTTGAGGTATATGTGGAGTCAAAAAACGTTATCTATGGAGGCAAAGAAGGGAATGTATGAAAGTATAGTAGTATCAACACTCTTATATGGATGTGAAGCTTGGGTGGTAAATGCAGCAGCGAGGAGACGGTTAGAGGCAGTGGAGATGTCCTGTCTAAGGGCAATGTGTGGTGTAAATATTATGCAGAAAATTCGGAGTGTGGAAATTAGGAGAAGGTGTGGAGTTAATAAAAGCATTAATCAGAGGGCAGAAGAGGGGTTGTTGAGGTGGTTTGGTCATTTAGAGAGAATGGATCAAAGTAGAATGACATGGAAAGCATATAAATCTGTAGGGGAAGGAAAGAGGGGTAGGGGTCGTCCTCGAAAGGGTTGGAAAGAGGGGGTAAAGGAGGTTTTGTGGGCAAGGGGCTTGGACTTCCAGCAGGTGTGCATGAGCTTGTTAGATAGGAGTGAATGGAGACGAATGATACTTGGGACCTGACGATCTGTTGGAGTGTGAGCAGGGTAATATTTAGTGAAGGGATTCAGGGAAACCGGTTATTTTCATATAATCGGACTTGAGTCCTGGAAATGGGAAGTACAATGCCTGCACTTTAAAGGAGGGGTTTGGGATATTGGCAGTTTGGAGGGATATGTTGTGTGTCTTTATACGTAAATGCTTCTAAACTGTTGTATTCTGAGCACCTCTGCAAAAACAGTGATAATGTGAGAGTGTGGTGAAAGTGTTGAATGATGATGAAAGTATTTTCTTTTTAGGGATTTTCTTTCTTTTTTTGGGTCACCCTGCCTCGGAGGGAGACGGCCGACTTGTTGAAAAAAAAAAAAAAAAAAAAAAATATATATATATATATATATATATATATATATATATATATATATATATATATATATATTTATATATATATATATATATATATATATATATATATATATATATATATATATATATATATATATATATATATATATATATATATATATATATATATATATATATATATATATATATATAACCACTGTGAAAGAATAAAGAAATTCAAAGTGCTTTCGTGATTACTCACATTATTATCATTGTTCCTTGATAATGTAAGTAATCACGAAAACGCTTGGAATTTCTGTATTCTTTCACAGTGGTTGTTTTGCATATTCTGAAATCATCTGTTTACTGTGATCTTACTGCATATATATATATATATATATATATATATATATATATATATATATATATATATATATATATATATATATATATATATATATATATATATATGTACATACACGTCGACGTGTAGTCTATAAAGTTCAAGCCTCAAATAGGATACTCTAAAAAATGACGAATTCCAGCAGAAAACAATACATAAGCCCCGAAAGTGAAGGCACAACCGAGCGGTTTTCTAATATCTCTATGCAGTTCATAAGGTAATTGTTTACAGACGCCCTGGACACACTCCTTGGTTCTGAGAGCGGGATGAGATGCCATATTATGTTCGTTTCAATTAAAATCAATAATAATCAGGAAAAAATTACAATTATATCTTAAAAACACTAATTGCGTCATTGTGATTATGGCACTGCATTTATTAAAAAAATGGTGATAAAGCAACTTAGAATTCTTACCTAAAAGCTTAAGCTGACTGACAAGCAGCATCAACGAAGCAAATACTTTAAAAGGCAGACCAGACAGATGCATTATGGAAATGATCGGGTGTGAGTACCTGCTTGCTTTATGCCAGTACGCATCTCCAAATATCTTGTTTATGAAACCACAAATATTTTGAATAATTATAATGGAAATTTGGATAGATACATGACTGAGAATGATTAGCTGTAAGAAACGCTTGTCTAGAATATGTCAGTACTTCTTTTTTATTAAGGTTTTATGTATGTACTTACCTAGAGAGTCAGTGTAAAGGTGGCAGTGGGCACTAACCTGGATGGTACCGATGTTGTTACCCACAGCAATCACTGTTGTCTGCACACCGTAGATGCTGGAGTTATTGTTTCTCAAGTCACAACAATCCCGCGGGGCTGAAGACAAACCAGAACTTTTATGTACTCTTCACTGAACAAAAATCAAAATACAGTAGCTACAGATAGACATAATTGAAATGAAAATGAAATATGGGCTATATTTCAGCCGAGCATAAGAGGTGCAAGACAAACCGAAATATTCAGTGTTTATTTTAAGTTTGTGAATGTATTATTGTTGTTATTATTATTATTATTATTTTAACTATTATTATTATTAATATTTAAACTAATATTATTATTATTATTATTATTATTATTTAAACTATTATTATTATTATTATTTAAACTATTATTATTATTATTATTATTATTATTATTATTATTATTATTTAAACTATTATTATTATTATTATTATTATTATTATTATTATTATCATTATTTAAACTATTACTATTTATTTATTTATTTATTTATTTATTTAGAAATTTTAGCATACAAACAGAGGTACAAAAAATACAGGTAAGAGCAGCATGCCAAAGCCACTTATATGCATAGCATTACGGGCTGGCTTAAAATTAACTTAAGATTAACTAAGCAATGATGAAATCAGTGATAAGACATTATTGTAAACAGATAACTATAAAATACAAATGAGTATTACAAAGACAGGTCCTATGGTTGCATGCATTGCTGTTCATTCAGTAGAATGGAGTATTCTGTTAGGTAGTGTATTTAAAAAAATAACAAAGTTAGGTTTAATATTTGTGTGATATAATTGTGAGTAACATTTAGGATATACAATTTATATGGTTCAGTTATTCAGTATTTATTTGGTTTTGAGTGAGTAAGTGAACTTTGAGAAGAGACTTGAATTTATAAACAGGTAGTGTTTCTTTTATATTTACAGGTAATGAATTCCAGATTTTAGGGTCTTTTATGTGCATTGAGTTTTTGCATAGCGTGAGATGGACACGAGGAACATCAAAGAGTGATCTGTGCCTTGTATTATGGTCATGTGTTCTGTTGAGGTTGGCAAGGAGATGTTTGAGGGGAGGGTTAATATCAGAGTTAAGTGTTCTATGTATGTAATAAGTGCAATAATAAGTATGGATGTTTTGAATGGTGAGTAGGTTTTAGTGTTTTGAATATTGGTGGAGTGTGCTGCCTGTAGTGAGAATTTGTTATCATTCTAACTGCAGCCTTTTGTTGGGTAATTAGTGGTCTGAGATGGTTAGTTGTTGTTGAGCCCCATGCACAAATTCCATAGGTGAGATAGGGGTAAATAAGAGAGTGATAAAGGGCCAGGAGGGCTGACTGTGGAACATAGTACCGTATCTTCGATAGTATGCCTACAGTCTTGGAAATTTTCTTAGAAATTTGTTGTATATGTGTATGAAATTTGAGTCTATTATCGAGGTGGATTCCTAAGAATTTTCCCTCTGTTAGCTTTGTGATAGGTGATCCGTTTATCGTTATGTTAAGAGGTACATCTGTAGCTCTGCTACCAAACTGAATGAAGTAGGTTTTGTCAGTGTTTAGTGTAAGTTTGTTAGTCCTCATCCAGGTAGATATTTTCTGTAATTCGGTGTTTACAGTATTGGCTAGCGTGACTGGGCTCGGGTGAGAGAAGACGTATGTGGTGTCATCTGCAAAAAGTGTGGGTTTGAGTAATTGCGAAGCATTTGGTAGGTCATTTATGTATAGGAGAAAGAGAAGAGGGCCAAGGACACTTCCCTGTGGGACACCAACTGTAATTGGTTGTGCGGAAGAGCTTGCCCCATTTGCGTACACATATTGGCTTCTGTTGCAGGTAAGACTTGAGGTAGTTGAGGGAGTGCCCTCTAATACCATAGTGTGACAATTTTACGTGGAGCAAGTCATGGTCAACTGTATCAAAAGCTTTACGTAAATCAATGAAGATCCCCAGTGGGACTTCTTTTTTCTCTATTGCAGTGTATATATGTTCTAGCATGTGTATAATAACATCATTAGTATTTTTATTAGGCCTGAATCCAAATTGGCAGGGGTTGAGAATGTTATGGGAGATGAGGTAGGAGTGGATTCGTTTATGAATTAATTTTTCGAAGATTTTTGAGAGAGGGTGTAAATTGGATATTGGCCTATAGTTATTCAACTCTGTTTGGTCTCCTCCTTTATGGTTCGGGGTGACCCTTGCTATTTTGAGAACTGTAGGGAAGGTGGAGGATTCAATGGATTTGTTAAAAGTGTTGCAATGATTGGTGATAGTACTTGTGACGCTTTTTTGTACATAAAGGGTGGTAAGGTATTTAAATCTCCTGCCTTGTTTTTCAGTGCGTTGATAATAAGGGAGACTTCGTATGGGTTAGTCGGAGCTAGGAACAGTGTGTTCGGGTAGTTGCCAGTGAGGTAGTCATTTGGTGGGGTATCTGAGCTTGGGATATTATTGGCAAGGTTTTGACCTATAGTGGAGAAGAAATCATTGAGTCTGTTTGCTGTTTCTGTTGGTGGGAGTTGGGGTTCATCTGATTTTGCTAATTTTATTTCGCTATGTCGTGATATCTTTTTTGTTCCCAGAATTTCTGATAGGGTCTTCCAGGTCTTTTTTATATCACCTCGTAAGTTGGATAATCTGTTCTCATAATACAAATTTTTTGCCCTTCTTATCAGGCTGGTTAGGATTGACGAGTAACGTTTTGTTTGGTCTCTGGTTATGTGACCCATTCTGTACTGTTTTTCATATCGGTGTTTTGTATTTATGGATTTGAGAATGCTGGGTGTTAGCCAGGGACTGTTCAGTCTCTTAGCTGTCATCTGTTTAGTTTTTTTTAGGGCAGTGCTTGTTATAAAGGTATTGGGTCTTTTTTAGAAAATTATTAAAACATTCGTCAATATCTGTATAGATTTCTAGCTCAGTGTGCCAGTCAATGTTTGTTACTGCTGTTGTGAAGTTATTAATGGCTGCCTCATTGTGAAGTCTGAAGGTGACTTTAGTAGTGTCTTGGGGTATTTTACCAAGAGTTGTTATGAGGAAAGTAGGGTAGTGGTCTGTGGTATTGTCTGTAATTATGCCTGATTTTAAAGGGGATATGGTGTTGGTCCAGATGTGGTCAAGTAGGGAAACACTAGTCTCTGTAACTCTTGTAGGTTTTGTTACTGTTGGTAGCAACATGCAGTTACTCATTGTGTTTGTGAATTCAGTAACGTGTGGGTCCTGGTCTTGCAGGAGATTTATATTGAAGTCACCTGAGAGTAGTAAGTGATCTTTATTCATGCGTGCATCAGTTATCATACTTCCTAGGTTTTGACTAAATTGGCTAATGTTTGATTGTGGAATTTGTAGATGTTTGTCACTGTGAGAGGTTTTTGTAGGTATTTGGATTTGAATTTAGCTATTATATATTCCCCATGTTCATCCCTTGTGCAAGTATTAGTGATACATTCTAGTTGGTTTGAGTAGTATATAGCAGTGCCACCCCCTTGTTGGTCTGGCCTTTAGTTGTGTATGGCGGTGTAACCAGGAATGGCATAGACATCTGTAGTATCAGGCTTTAGCCTGATTATTACTAGTATTATTTTATATTATTATTATTATTAGCAGCAGCAGCAGCCGCAGCAGCCGCAGCCGCAGCAGCAGCAGAAGCAGCAGCAGCAGCAGCAGCAGCAGCAGCAGCAGCAGCAGCAGCAGCAGCAGCAGCATAAGCATCAGCATCATTTTTAACACAGCGGCCATTTCCCTCCGAGGCATGGTGACTCGAGAAAAAACACTTTCATCATCACTCACTCGAATCACTGTCTTGCCGGAGGCAGCCTAAACTACAGGCCAAAAACTGCAACATATCTCCACTCCTCCTTCAGAGCTCAGGCACTATACTTCCCACCTCTAGGACTCATGTCCAGCTAACCGGCTGTCCTCAATCCCTTCATAAATCTTATTTTGCTCACACTCCAACAGCATAAAAACCATTTGCTTCCAGTCTCTCCTATTTAACATGCTTACGTATGCTTACTACAAGTCTACTCCTTTCCTGCAACCTCTCCTAAGACGACTCTGCGTTTTTTTCTCTGAAGATTTACACGCCTTCCTAGTCATTCTATCTTGTTCCATCCTCTCTCAATGTCTGAACCACCTCAACAGCCCCTCATCAGTCCTCTGGGTAATAATTATAGAATCCCTGCACCTCTTTCTAATCTCCAAACTACGGATTTAATGCATAATATTCACACTACACATTACCCTCAGAGACATCATCTCCACTCCCTCTCGAGTTCTCCCTGTTGTACTATTCACCACCCATGCTTTACACCCACATAACAGCCTTGGATAAAGTCTTTTTTGTCTCCATAGACTCCTCAGTGCACCCTTTACCTTTTTATCCCTCCTTCATCAAGTCTACGGTTTAACTAGTCTTTCATATACCCATCTGATGACAAGTCTTAAATCTCTTGACCAAGATAAAGCTGTGGGCCCAAACAAGTTGAGCCCAAGATTGCTGAGATGTGCACACCAGCTAGCAGCACCTCCAATTCGCATCTTTCAGCACTGCCTAGTACAGTGTAAATGGACTTCTCTGTGGAAAGAGGCAAATGTATTCCCTGTTCACAAAATGGATAGCAGGGCAGAAATCAGCAACTACAGACCAGTGTCATTCCTGTCAATCACTGGCAAGATCCTTGAGAAAATATTCTCAAGACAAATGACAGAGTTTGTTTTGACTACCACTCACTGCTTTGTGACAGTCAAAATAGCTTCAGGAAAGGTTACTCTGCTGCTGATCTGTTGCTAAACTTCTCCACTAAATGGCACCAGTCACTGGATGAATCCAAAGTCAGCTGTGGGGTAGCACTGGACATTGCTAGTGCTTTCGACCGAGTGTGGCACCAGGGCCTCTTGGCAAACCTGTAAGCACTGGGAATTGCAGGTTCTACGCTGTCATCTCAGTGATTACCTTCATGGTAGATCTGTGAGGGTAGTTCTCAATTGAACAGAATCAGCAAGACATCATACTGTTATGTAATGTCTACTTCAATGATCTTCATCTCATCCCAGAATCCCATGCATATGCAGACAACTGTACTTTGACATTTACTTATCCAAGAGAAGAAATGCCAGCTGCTGTAAGCTACATCAGTCACCAGCTAACAGCTATATCAGCTTGGGGAAACCGATGGCAGGTAACATTTGCAGCTGAAAAAACACAAATGATGATGGTCTTAAGGCTCCATGATGGTAATGCTGGATCAGTAGTAAGTATGAATGGGAGAGTGTTGGTACCTGGAGAAGAAGTTGATGTCCTTAGGATAAAATTTGACTCTAAACTGACCATGAAGAACTACTTTGTAAATCTCGCAAACAAGGCAGCCAGGAAGCTTACAGCACTTTGATGCATCTCGCATCTGCTTGACAGTAGGGGTTGCAAGATCCTGTATGAGGCACAAGTGCGCTCACACCTTGAGTATGTTCCACTTTCTTGGTTTGCCTGTCCCCATCCCCCATCCTCATCTGCGACTGCTTGACAGAGTAGAAAACAGAGCAAGCAATATCTCTCACCTGGATCCATCCTGGATAGATCTGTTATTTCAGCAGAACCTTCATCACAGGATGTGCGCAGCCTTACTGTTAAGTACACTGCAGTGCTCCTCAAATTCTTGCACTCTTACTTCTACTAGTGGTCCCCGCCTCCTGCTACATCGAGACCTCACCTCACATTCGACAGCATTTAAGTCTCCATTCCTATGCTTCAGCTTCATACTGATCCAGATTATGGAGCTGAACACTTCTCCAGGTTGAGGTACTCACCACCTCAAAAACTATTTCTCCCAGGTTGATTGACTGATTACATAAGCTTTACTTCACTCCACTCTTGTTGCCTATGTATCTGACTGTAGAAACCTACTGTGTAGGCGAAACATTTCAGTCAACAATAGAGATAACAATCTTGCAAATGTCTGAGCTTAAAAAAGTGGGAAGTGCCACATTTACTCTCTGTTGATGACACTGATTCTGGAAGATTCAGAAGTAAATGTATAGAAATAGATTATGGAATAAGGAAGGTTATATGAAAGAAGAATGCAGTAAATACAGAAAAAAGGCAAGATACTGAAACTAAAATCTGGAGATAAGATCGGAAGAAAAGAACAAAGAGGAAGTGAATATATTAAGAAACTTGGGAGTGATATGTGAGCAAGACTGATCTATTAAACATAAGGAAAAAAATAAAAAAAAGGATGTTTCAGGTGTGTTACCGAGTCTTTAAAATGAGATAATTTTTTTATATGATGCAAAGATGACAACACTTTTGAACGGATGTGAGGCATTATCTTTGAGTGTTTCATTATCTTTGAATGTTTCATTATCTTTGAATGTTTCATTATCTTTGAATGTTTCATTATCTTTGAATGTTTCATTATCTTTGAGTGTTTCATTATCTTTGAATGTTTCATTATCTTTGAATGTTTCATTATCTTTGAATGTTTCATTATCTTTGAATGTTTCATTATCTTTGAATGTTTCATTATCTTTGAATGTTTCATTATCTTTGAATGTTTCATTATCTTTGAATGTTTCATTATCTTTGAATGTTTCATTATCTTTGAATGTTTCATTATCTTTGAATGTTTCATTATCTTTGAGTGTTTCATTATCTTTGAATGTTTCATTATCTTTGAATGTTTCATTATCTTTGAATGTTTCATTATCTTTGAGTGTTTCATTATCTTTGAATGTTTCATTATCTTTGAATGTTTCATTATCTTTGAATGTTTCATTATCTTTGAATGTTTCATTATCTTTGAATGTTTCATTATCTTTGAATTTTTCATTATCTTTGAATGTTTCATTATCTTTGAATGTTTCATTATCTTTGAGTGTTTCATTATCTTTGAATGTTTCATTATCTTTGAATGTTTCATTATCTTTGAATGTTTCATTATCTTTGAATGTTTCATTATCTTTGAATTTTTCATTATCTTTGAATGTTTCATTATCTTTGAATGTTTCATTATCTTTCAATGTTTCATTATCTTTGAATGTTTCATTATCTTTCAATGTTTCATTATCTTTGAATGTTTCATTATCTTTGAATGTTTCATTATCCTTGAATGTTTCATTATCTTTGAATGTTTCATTATCTTTGAATGTTTCATTATCTTTCAATGTTTCATTATCTTTGAATGTTTCATTATCTTTCAATGTTTCATTATCTTTCAATGTTTCATTATCTTTGAATGTTTCATTATCTTTGAATGTTTCATTATCTTTGAATGTTTCATTATCTTTGAATGTTTCATTATCTTTGAATGTTTCATTATCTTTGAATGTTTCATTATCTTTCAATGTTTCATTATCTTTCAATGTTTCATTATCTTTCAATGTTTCATTATCTTTCAATGTTTCATTATCTTTGAATGTTTCATTATCTTTGAATGTTTCATTATCTTTGAATGTTTCATTATCTTTGAATGTTTCATTATCTTTGAATGTTTCATTATCTTTGAATGTTTCATTATCTTTGAATGTTTCATTATCTTTGAATGTTTCATTATCTTTGAATGTTTCATTATCTTTGAATGTTTCATTATCTTTGAATGTTTCATTATCTTTGAATGTTTCATTATCTTTCAATGTTTCATTATCTTTCAATGTTTCATTATCTTTGAATGTTTCATTATCTTTCAATGTTTCATTATCTTTGAATGTCTCATTATCTTTGAATGTTTCATTATCTTTGAATGTTTCATTATCTTTGAATGTTTCATTATCTTTGAATGTTTCATTATCTTTGAATGTTTCATTATCTTTGAATGTTTCATTATCTTTGAATGTTTCATTATCTTTGAATGTTTCATTATCTTTGAATGTTTCATTATCTTTGAATGTTTCATTATCTTTGAATGTTTCATTATCTTTGAATGTTTCATTATCTTTGAATGTTTCATTATCTTTGAATGTTTCATTATCTTTGAATTTTTCATTATCTTTGAATGTTTCATTATCTTTGAATGTTTCATTATCTTTCAATGTTTCATTATCTTTGAATGTTTCATTATCTTTCAATGTTTCATTATCTTTGAATGTTTCATTATCTTTGAATGTTTCATTATCTTTGAATGTTTCATTATCTTTGAATGTTTCATTATCTTTGAATGTTTCATTATCTTTCAATGTTTCATTATCTTTGAATGTTTCATTATCTTTGAATGTTTCATTATCTTTGAATGTTTCATTATCTTTGAATGTTTCATTATCTTTGAATGTTTCATTATCTTTGAATGTTTCATTATCTTTGAATGTTTCATTATCTTTGAATGTTTCATTATCTTTGAATTATCTTTGTGTTTCATTATCTTTCAATGTTTCATTATCTTTCAATGTTTCATTATCTTTGAATGTTTCATTATCTTTGAATGTTTCATTATCTTTGAATGTTTCATTATCTTTGAATGTTTCATTATCTTTGAATGTTTCATTATCTTTGAATGTTTCATTATCTTTGAATGTTTCATTATCTTTCAATGTTTCATTATCTTTCAATGTTTCATTATCTTTGAATGTTTCATTATCTTTGAATGTTTCATTATCTTTGAATGTTTCATTATCTTTGAATGTTTCATTATCTTTGAATGTTTCATTATCTTTGAATGTTTCATTATCTTTGAATGTTTCATTATCTTTGAATGTTTCATTATCTTTGAATGTTTCATTATCTTTGAATGTTTCATTATCTTTCAATGTTTCATTATCTTTGAATGTTTCATTATCTTTGAATGTTTCATTATCTTTGAATGTTTCATTATCTTTGAATGTTTCATTATCTTTGAATGTTTCATTATCTTTCAATGTTTCATTATCTTTGAATGTTTCATTATCTTTCAATGTTTCATTATCTTTGAATGTTTCATTATCTTTGAATGTTTCATTATCTTTCAATGTTTCATTATCTTTGAATGTTTCATTATCTTTGAGTGTTTCATTATCTTTCAATGTTTCATTATCTTTGAATGTTTCATTATCTTTGAATGTTTCATTATCTTTCAATGTTTCATTATCTTTCAATGTTTCATTATCTTTGAATGTTTCATTATCTTTCAATGTTTCATTATCTTTGAATGTCTCATTATCTTTGAATGTTTCATTATCTTTGAATGTTTCATTATCTTTGAATGTTTCATTATCTTTGAATGTTTCATTATCTTTGAATGTTTCATTATCTTTGAATGTTTCATTATCTTTGAATGTTTCATTATCTTTCAATGTTTCATTATCTTTGAATGTTTCATTATCTTTCAATGTTTCATTATCTTTGAATGTTTCATTATCTTTGAATGTTTCATTATCTTTCAATGTTTCATTATCTTTGAATGTTTCATTATCTTTGAGTGTTTCATTATCTTTCAATGTTTCATTATCTTTGAATGTTTCATTATCTTTGAATGTTTCATTATCTTTCAATGTTTCATTATCTTTCAATGTTTCATTATCTTTGAATGTTTCATTATCTTTGAGTGTTTCATTATCTTTCAATGTTTCATTATCTTTGAATGTTTCATTATCTTTGAATGTTTCATTATCTTTCAATGTTTCATTATCTTTGAATGTTTCATTATCTTTGAATGTTTCATTATCTTTGAATGTTTCATTATCTTTGAGTGTTTCATTATCTTTCAATGTTTCATTATCTTTGAATGTTTCATTATCTTTCAATGTTTCATTATCTTTGAATGTTTCATTATCTTTGAATGTTTCATTATCTTTCAATGTTTCATTATCTTTGAATGTTTCATTATCTTTGAATGTTTCATTATCTTTGAATGTTTCATTATCTTTGAGTGTTTCATTATCTTTGAATGTTTCATTATCTTTCAATGTTTCATTATCTTTGAATGTTTCATTATCTTTGAGTGTTTCATTATCTTTGAATGTTTCATTATCTTTGAATGTTTCATTATCTTTGAATGTTTCATTATCTTTGAATGTTTCATTATCTTTGAGTGTTTCATTATCTTTGAATGTTTCATTATCTTTGAATGTTTCATTATCTTTGAATGTTTCATTATCTTTGAGTGTTTCATTATCTTTGAATGTTTCATTATCTTCGAATGTTTCATTATCTTTGAATGTTTCATTATCTTTGAATGTTTCATTATCTTTGAGTGTTTCATTATCTTTGAATGTTTCATTATCTTTGAATGTTTCATTATCTTTGAGTGTTTCATTATCTTTCAATGTTTCATTATCTTTCAATGTTTCATTATCTTTGAATGTTTCATTATCTTTGAGTGTTTCATTATCTTTCAATGTTTCATTATCTTTGAATGTTTCATTAAAAAGGGGGTTAACAACAGTGGAAATATGAAGTCTGATATAAACGTGTGGAATAAACAAGAATAAAGAAATTAGACAGAGAGAAGTAATATTAAAGTTACAGCTCAACGAGCGAAGGAAGAGTTTATGAGATACTTTAGTAATATAGAAATCATGGAGCTTATAGTCCTATAGAAATCATGGAGCTTATAGTCCTATTCAAATCTTGGAGCTCATAGTCCTATAGGAATCATGGAGCTTATAGCCCTATAGAAATCATGGAGCTTATAGCCCTATAGAAATCATGGAGCTTATAGTCCTATTCAAATCTTGGAGCTCATAGTCCTATAGGAATCATGGAGCTTATAGTCCTATAGAAATCATGGAGCTTATAGTCCTATAGAAATCATGGAGCTTATAGTCCTATTCAAATCTTGGAGCTTATAGTCCTATAGAAATCATGGAGCTTATAGTCCTATAGAAATCATGGAGCTTATAGTCCTATTCAAATCTTGGAGCTTATAGTCCTATAGAAATCATGGAGCTTATAGCCCTATAGAAATCATGGAGCTTAAAGTCCTATTCAAATCTTGGAGCTTATAGTCCTATAGAAATCATGGAGATTATAGTCCTATAGAAATCATGGAGCGTACAGTTCTATAGAAATCATGGAGCTTATAGTCCTATAGAAATCATGGAGCTTATAGTCCTATAGAAATCATGGAGCTTATAGTCCTATAGAAATTATGGAGGTTATAGTCCTATAGAAATCATGGAGCTTATAGCCCTATAGAAATTATGGAGCTTATAGTCCTATAGAAATCATGTAGCTTATAGTCCTATAGAAATCATGGAGCTTATAGTCCTATAGAAATCATGGAGCTTATAGTCCTATAGAAATCATGGAGCTTGTAGTCCTATTCAAATCTTGGAGCTTATAGTCCTATAGAAATCATGGAGTTTATAGTCCTATTCTAATCTTGGAGCTTATAGTCCTATAGAAATCATGGAGCTAATAGTCCTATAGAAATCATGGAGCTTGTAGTCCTATTCAAATCTTGGAGCTTATAATCCTATAGAAATCATGGAGCTTATAGTCCTATAGAAATCATGGAGCTTATAGTCCTATTCAAATCTTGGAGCTTATAGCCCTATAGAAATCATGGAGCTTATAGTCCTATAGAAATCATGGAGCTTGTAGTCCTATTCAAATCTTGGAGCTTATAGTCCTATAGAAATCATGGAGCTTATAGTCCTATTCAAATCTTGGAGCTTATAGTCCTATAAAAATCATGGAGCTTATAGTCCTATTCAAATCATGGAGCTTATAGTCCTATAGAAATCATGGAGCTTATAGTCCTATTCAAATCTTGGAGCTTATAGTCCTATAGAAATCATGGAGCTTATAGTTCTATAGAAATCATGGAGCTTATAGTCCTATAGAAATCATGGAGCTTATAGTCCTATAGAAATCATGGAGCTTATAGTTCTATAGAAATCATGGAGCTTATAGTCCTATAGAAATCATGGAGCATATAGTTCTACAGAAATCATGGAGCTTATAGTCCTATTCAAATCTTGGAGCTTATAGTCCTATAGAAATCATGGAGCTTATAGTTCTATAGAAATCATGGAGCTTATAGTCCTATAGAAATTATGGAGGTTATAGTCCTATAGAAATCATGGAGCTTATAGTTCTACAGAAATCATGGAGCTTATAGTCCTATGGAAATTATGGAGGTTATAGTCCTATAGAAATCATGGAGCTTATAGTCCTATAGAAATCATGGAGCTTATGGTCCTATAGAAATTATGGAGGTTATGTTCCTATAGAAATCATGGAGCTTATAGTCCTATAGAAATTATGGAGCTTATAGTCCTATAAAAATCATGGAGCTTATAGCCCTATAGAAATCATGGAGCTTATAGTCCTATTCAAATCTTGGAGCTTATTGCCCTATAGAAATCATGGAGCTTATAGTCCTATAGAAATCATGGAGCTTATAGTCCTATAGAAATTATGGAGCTTATAGTCCTATAAAAATCATGGAGCTTATAGTCCTATAGAAATCATGGAGCTTGTAGTCCTATTCAAATCTTGGAGCTTATAGTTCTATAGAAATCATGGAGCTTATAGTCCTATAGAAATCATGGAGCTTATAGTTCTACAGAAATCATGGAGCTTATAGTCCTATAGAAATTATGGAGGTTATAGTCCTATAGAAATCATGGATTATTATTATTATAATCAAGGGGGAAGCGCTAAACCCGGAGGATTATACAGCGCCTGGGGGGGGATGTGGAAGGCATTCAGGCTTAATTCGGGGAACTGGAGCACAGATCCAATTCCCTAAATCAAGGGCCCCTTAAATCATGGAGCTTATAGTCCTATTCAAATCTTGGAGCTTATAGTCCTATAGAAATCATGGAGCTTATAGTCTTATAGAAATCGTGGAGCTTATAGCCCTATAGAAATCATTTAGCTTATAGTCCTACAGAAATCATGGAGCTTGTAGTCCTATTCAAATCTTGGAGCTTATAGTCCTGTAGAAATCCTGGAGCTTATAGTCCTATTCAAATCTTGGAGCTTATAGTCCTATAGAAATGAAGGAGCTTATAGTCCTATAGAAATCATGGCGCTTATAGTCCTATTCAAATCTTGGAGCTTATAGTCCTATAGAAATCATGGAGCTTATAGTCCTATAGAAATCATGGATCTTATAGCCCTATAGAAATCATGCATCACGCACATGACCAGGACCTGGGTATCCCTGCGATCCCCGTTGGGGAAGGGAACTTTTATTTCAGCATTCGACGTCATCTTCCATGATGTATTCATCAGACAGTGTGAAGATCAAAGCGAGAAGTGGAACAGTTAATGACTCGTCCAAGCAAGCACTTGCAGCTGCCGTTATCGGCATATTGAAGGTTAAATGTTATGCGATTCTATCGCTCCAAGAGGCTTTTGTTGTAGTTTGCTCTGACGACATGGAAGCTGAGAAACTTATTACCATTGACGCTACAACCACTCCTAACCAACGAGGATTTCAAGTCGTGACTTCATCAGTTTTGAGGGCCAAGAGAATTGTGTTCCTTAGACGACTGGATAAGCTCATCACATCCAAGGCTACTAAAGAAGTTAAATCATCAATAGAAGATCAGAACCCTTGGGCCACGGTGGAACATATTACCAAAATACTCAACGCTCTTTCAATGCTCAAGGTCACTTTCACTAATGTCGACATGGCAACACAAGCTCTCGCAGAGGGACTGGCAATCCCAACCCATGGTGCATTGAAGCCGAGAGATTACAGCACAACACAGTGTTACAGCTGCTACTCTTCTATGAACACCAAGGATAACAAATTCTGTTAGACCTGCGGCAACGAAGGACATGATTTCAAGGCTTCCATCACAACCAGTCAGCCTAAATGCCTGAACTGCAAGAATGAACACCACATCCTCGCTGCTAAATGCCCAACAAGTTCTCAAGAAACAACAGCAATAGAAAACAATTGCATAATCTCTAACATATGCTGCAGTTACTAAACTGCAATAAGACACTATCAAAATACTCAAGGCCACTCAAACTTCATCCTCCACCAGCAATATATTACCGCTAATACCTGCTGATGAGTCCACAAAAATCCACTACAGCGTGATGTATGGGCATATGCACAAAAAGGTTTACCTGGATCATTCAACATCACAATTAATGAACTCTTCAGGTTGAACAACATGCCTAATTTTACACTCCCGGATTCTCCACCTTCTTCACACATAATCAATGCCACCACAAATAGCGTCAACGTCTAAGCACCTGCAAGTAACTCTCAAGCAGTTCCACCACCACCACCATCGACATGTGACGAGCCGCCTCAAAATCTCACCAACAAGATGCTTCCACTGCCTTCCTCCATCAAGGAAACTGACGAATCAGAGACCGCACCCCAACCGGACCAATCAACATGCACGAAAGCTGGAACTCCATCACCAACTGAAGCATCCACCACCACCACCACGCCATCACCCTCCTCTGCTACCATCTCCACTACCGGCGAAACACCTGCCGCTACTACCACTGCTACCAAAAAATCACCTCTATTCCTTACACCTACACAAGTTGCTAAAATCGCTGGAGGATTAAAGGGAATACTAAACCAGAAGTACAAATCATGGCCTGGCATCAAGTTCTACACTACTGATCAACACAATGACAGTATGTTCTGCGACGAACTGTACCAACGAGTCAAAGATGAAACTGTGAAGTTTACCAGCGACCCAGATCAACACTGCACCACTCAAAATATGCCTGAGGACATCCATGAGTACATTACCGACTATGAGAGCATGACCCGGACCGTCAACGTCTCCAGGATGAAATTCAGAAACATCAATAACGCTAGTCCCCATTAGCATCGCTTCCCATCCACCAATGACCGTGAAGCTGAGTTCCCCAGCACTCAAGGAGTGACCACAAGCTGGGGTGTTGGTCTATTGAGACCCAGTAATCGTCGCTTTCTCGGCCCTTGCTGACACTGCCTGCTGTTGTGCAGCTTCCTTCGCATCGTCAGCTGCTGCGCAGCTGGCATGCCCTTCAATACACTCCCGTGACAGGGAGATAAGACCGGGTCACCAATTGGACGAGTGACACATTTCATCCTGAAATGTGTCACTCGTCAGTCCATGAAAGACAATGCTACAACGTATACTGTCAGGGAACAAGAAGATACAGATAACCCAGACCATGGGAAACAAAAGAGGGGAGCCAAAACCTCTCCAGAGAAAGAGGTTTTAAGTGCCAGGAAGGAAAGAAGGTTGGCATGAAATAACAGAAATCCTACACCAACTGAAAACACTTCTGGAGAAGAGGCACAATCATTGGCCTCCATTCCAGAACAAACAGATATTAATGCCTGCAAACAAAATATCACTATATTCTAAAAATATAACGACATTTATCTTTGCAAACGTACAGGGTCTAAAGCCATTAACAAAGAACAAAAAAATTTACATCAAAGGACTGCTCACGGAGTCAAATGCAACGTTTGCTGCTTTCACAGAGACACTCATAAAGTACCATTTTGAAAATGAAATATGGATACCAGGTTGTAACCTATTCAGATGCAGCAGACTAAATAGGCAAAAATGGGGGAGGGAGGGGGGGGGGGAGGTCTTGGCCTGTACGTCATAGAGTCGCTCATTTGCTCAGAACGAGCAAAACCAGAACCTGGTCATTGCGGTTGTATACAAACCTACGGATGCAACTTCCTAGCAATTCCAGGAAGAGTTTTGAAAATTGACCACTGTCTGGAAAATCTCCCAACTCCTGCCCCAAACATCTTGATACCCGTCATTTACACAACCCAGTGCAACACGTTTTTAGAGCAGGTCGCTCCTTCCTGTCCCGGCTACCGGCTTACTATGATGCTTCAGAGCCTAAACATGCCCATGCACTCTGCCCCAGGGCCAGACTCATGGAACTCCGTGTTCATCAAGAACTGCAAGAAGCCCCTATCGCGAGCCTTTACCATCCTATGGAGAGGGAGCATGGACACGGGGGTCGTCCCACAGTTACTAAAAACAAGAGACATAGCCCCACTCCACAAAGGGGGCAGTAAAGCAACAGAAAAGAACTACAGACCGATAGCACTAACATCCCATATCATAAAAATCTTTGAAAGGGTCCTAAGAAGCAAGATCACCACCCATCTAGAAACCCATCAGTTACACAACCCAGGGCAAAATGGGTTTAGAACAGGTCGCTCCTGTCTGTCTCAACTATTGGATCACTACGACAAGGTCCTAAATGCACTAGAAGACAAAAAGAATGCAGATGTAATATATACAGACTTTACAAAAGCCATCGACAAGTGTGACCACGGTGTAATAGCGCACAAAATGCGTGATAAAGGAATAACAAGAAAAGTTGGTAGATGGATCTATAACTTCCTAACAAACAGAATACAAAGAGTAATAGCAACAGAGTAAAGTCTGAGGCTGCTACAGTGAAAAGCTCTGTTCCACAAGGCACAGTACTCGCTCCCATGTTCATCATCCTAATATGGACATAGAAATGTAATCCATAGCTCCGTTTCTTCTTTTGTGGATGACATCCGAATTGCCATGACAGTGTCCTCTATCGAAGACACCGCAAGAATCCAAAAGGACATCAATCAGACTTTCAATGGGCTGCAGAAAACAATATTAAGTTCAATGAAGAGAAATATCAACTACTCAGATATGGAATACATGAGGAAATTAAAACTGTATCAAGGTAAGCAATAACTTCTAACCACGCAATAGAGTGAAAAACTTATGTGAAAGACCTGGGACTGATAATGTCAGAGGATCTTATCTTCAAAGATCACAACAATGTATGTACCTCATCTGCTAGAAAAATGATACCTGGAGTTTACCTGGAGAGAGTTCCGGGGGTCAACGCCCCCGCGGCCCGGTCTGTGACCAGGCCTCCTGGTGGATCAGAGCCTGATCAACCAGGCTGTTACTGCTGGCTGCACGCAAACCAACGTACGAGCCACATCCCAGCTGATCAGGAACCGACTTTAGGTGCTTGTCCAGTGCCAGCTTGAAGACTGCCAGGGGTCTGCTGGTAATCCCCCTTATGTATGCTGGGAGGCAGTTGAACAGTCTCGGGCCCCTGACACTTATTGTATGGTCTCTTAACGTGCTAGTGACACCCCTGCTTTTCATTGGGGGATGTTGCATCGTCTGCCAAGTCTTTTGCTTTCGTAGTGAGTGATTTTCGTGTGCAAGTTCGGTACTAGTCCCTCTAGAATTTTCCAGGTGTATATAATCATGTATCTCTCCTGCCTGCGTTCCAGGGAATACAGGTTCAGGAACCTCAAGCGCTCCCAGTAATTGAGGTGTTTTATCTCCGTTATGCGCGCCGTGAAGGTTCTCTGTACATTTTGTAGGTCAGCAATTTCACCTGCCTTGAAAGGTACTGTTACAATGTGCAGCAGTATTCCAGCCTAGATAGAACAAGTGACTTAGTTTTGAAGGTTCTCATTATCCATCCTGTCATTTTTCTAGCAGATGCGATTGATACGATGTTATGGTCCTTGAAGGTGAGATCCTCCGACATGATCACTCCCAGGTCTTTGACGTTGGTGTTTCGCTCTATTTTGTGGCCAGAATTTGTTTTGTACTCTGATGAAGATTTAATTTCCTCGTGTTTACCATATCTGAGTAATTGAAATTTCTCATCGTTGAACTTCATATTGTTTTCTGCAGCCCACTGAAAGATTTGGTTGATGTCCGCCTGGAGCCTTGCAGTGTCTGCAATGGAAGACACTATCATGCAGATTCGGGTGTCATCTGCAAAGGAAGACACGGTGCTGTGGCTGACATTCTTGTCAGATATGTGGATGAGGAACAAGATGGGAGCGAGTACTGTGCCTTGTGGAACAGAGCTTTTCACCGTAGCTGCCTCGGACTTTACTCTATTGATTACTACTTTCTGTGTTCTGTTAGTGAGGAAATTATAGATCCATCGACCGACTTTTCCTGTTATTCCTTTATCACGCATTTTGTGCGCTATTACGCCATGGTCACACTTGTCGAAGGCTTTTGTAAAGTCTGTATATATTACATCTGCATTCTTTTTGTCTTCTAGTGCATCTAGGACCTTGTCGTAGTGATCCAATAGTTGAGACAGACAGGAGCGACCTGTTCTAAGCCCATTTTGCCCTGGGTTGTGTAACTGATGGGTTTCTAGATGGGTGGTGATCTTGCTTCTTAGGACCCTTTCAAAGATTTTTATGATATGGGATGTTAGTGCTATCGGTCTGTAGTTCTTTGCTGTTGCTTTACTGCCCCCTTTGTGGAGTGGGGCTATGTCTGTTGTTTTTAGTAACTGTGGGACGACCCCCGTGTCCATGCTCCCTCTCCATAGGATGGTAAAGGCTCGCGATAGGGGCTTCTTGCAGTTCTTAATGAACACGGAGTTCCATGAGTCTGGCCCTGGGGCAGAGTGCATGGGCCATTCATTTATCGCCTGTTCGAAGTCATTTGGCGTCAAGATAACATCAGATAGGCTTGTGTTAACCAAGTTCTGTGGCTCTCTCATAAAAAATTCATTTTGATCTTCGACTCTCAGTCTGGTTAGCGGCTTGCTAAAAACTGAGTCATATTGTGACTTGAGTAGCTCACTCATTTCCTTGCTGTCATCTGTGTAGGACCCATCGTGTTTAAGTAAGGGCCCAATACTGGACGTTGTTCTCGACTTTGATTTGGCATAGGAGAAGAAATACTTTTGGTTTCTTTCGATTTCATTTATGGCTTTTAGTTCTTCCCGCGATTCCTGACTCCTATAAGATTCCTTTAGCTTAAGTTCGATGTTTGCTATTTCTCTGACCAGTGTCTCCCTACGCATTTCAGATATATTGACCTCTTTTAGCTGCTCTGTTATTCTTTTCCGTCGCCTGTAAAGGGAGCGCCTGTCTCTTTCTATTTTACATCTACTCCTCCTTTTTCTTAGAGGAATAAGCCTAGTGCATACATCGAGTGCCACCAAGTTAATCTGTTCTAGGCATAAGTTGGGGTCTGTGTTGCTTAGTATATCTTCCCAGCTTATATCAGTTAGGACTTGGTTTACTTGGTCCCACTTTATGTTTTTGTTATTGAAGTTGAATTTGGTGAATGCTCCCTCATGACTAATCTTATTATGTCGGTCTGGGGCTCCGCTCATACATGTCTGAACCTCAATTATGTTGTGATCTGAGTATATTGTTTTTGATATGGTGACATTTCTTATCAGATCATCATTGTTAGTGAAGATGAGGTCTAGTGTATTCTCCAGTCTAGTAGGCTCTGTTATTTGCTGGTTTAAATTGAATTTTGTGCAGAGATTTAAAAGCTCGTGTGAGTGTGAGTTTTCATCAGAGCTGCCGCCTGGTGTTATTACTGCAACAATATTATTTGCTATATTCCTCCATTTTAGGTGCCTTAAGTTGAAATCCCCCAGGAGCAATATGTTGGGTGCAGGAGCTGGAAGATTTTCCAGACAGTGGTCAATTTTTAACAGCTGTTCCTGGAATTGCTGGGATGTTGCATCCGGAGGCTTGTAGACTACCACAATGACTAGGTTTTGGTTCTCGATCTTTACTGCTAAAACTTCCACTACATCATTTGAGGCATTAAGCAGTTCTGTGCAAACAAGTGACTCTGCAATGTACAGGCCAATCCCCCCCCCACTTTTGCCTGTTCACTCTGTTACATCTGTATAGGTTGTAACCTGGGATCCATATTTCGTTGTCCAAGTGATCCTTTATGTGGGTCTCAGTGAAAGCCGCGAACATTGCCTTTGCCTCTGCAAGCAGTCCACGGATAGGATGGATAATGAGAACCTTCAAAACTAGGGACGCCAAGCCCATGCTGATTCTATTCAAATCGCTTGTTCTCTCTTGGCTGAAATACTGCTATACACTAAGGGCCCCCTTCAAGGCAGGTGAAACTGCTGACCTGGAGAGCGTGCAGATAACTTTCATGGCACACACATGAGTGCGATAAAGCAAGAAAATTTCTGGGAACGGTTGAAGTCCCTTGATTTGTATTCCCTGGAACACAGGCGAGAAGGATACATGACAATACACACTTGGAAAATCCTAGAGGGATTAGTACCAAACTTGTACACGAGAATCACTCCCTACGAAAGCAAAAGACTCGGTAGAAGATGCAACATTTGCCCAATGAAAAGCAGGGGCGCCACGTGTACATTAAAAGACAACACAATAAGCGTCAGGGACCCAAGACTGTTCCACTGCCTCCCAGCATACGTAGGGATGGTTACCAATGGACTCCTGACTGTCTTCAAGAAGGCGCTGATCAGGCACGTAAAGTCAGAACCTGATTAGCCAGGCTGTGGTTCTTGCGTCGGTTTCCGTGCGTCCAGCAGTAACAACCTGGTTGATTAGACCCTGATGCACCACGAGGCCTGGTATCAGACCAAGCCGCGGGGGCGTTGACCCTTGAAACCCTTTCCAGGTATATTCCAGTACTAAGAACGTAGAAAAAACTGTGGTGATAGGTGTAGGGGACGTTCCAGGAGCGGTTAGTGTAAATGAGGATTTAAGAGGAAGGTAAAACATCTAGTAGTCATCATGTAAGTGCATTAGATTGGAAGAGAGAAAAATAGGTTTTGGGATTTGACATGCTGTTGGAGTGTGAGGAAAATAACATTTATTAAAGGATTAAGAAACGTTAAGCTGGACTTGAGATTCGGAGGTTGGAAGTACAGTGTTTGTACTTTATAGATAGGGTGCGGATGATGTGATTAAAAGTGGATTATTGCAGCATATCTCTCCTTTTCAGAAAAAAAAATAATAAATAAATGGTATAAGAACTGACTGTCCTAAATAATGCTTAAAATTCTGAATGTGCTTAAGAAACAGCTAGCCAAAGAATTGTCATTTCTTTGTTAAACCGTTTCCTCAGAGATGAACCAACACATCTCGCATCATGACACCTCCTTTCCTATCAGATGTTTTTGTTTCTTTCGATCTCCACTACCCAGAACAAACAAACAGCATCCTTCACTTCTTACCTGGAATACAGTTTTCAGAGAAAAACGTCCAGGTACCAGCCACACACTGCGTCAACAAGCCAGGTGAACCAGATGCCAGGTACCATCCATTGTTACACTCGTAGTACACTCCGTAGACGCTGCTGCTTGTATTCCAGATGAAGTTCTGAACTACCTGGGCGTTGACTGGTTGAGGTATGTTGGTGGTGCACTTATTGGTGTCGTTAGTGACTGGGGATACAAAACAAGTATTTGTGATGAAGTGTGTGGGCTTGTAAGTAGGTGTGTGTAGGGCTTCAGAGTTCAGTTGAAGCTCTGGCTTGTTCCTTTTTTTGAAGCTTCCTGAATAGTAAGAAATGCCAGTCTTGGATTGCCCCCCTCAAAAAAAAAAAAATAGGTTTAAAAATTAGAAGCTTAATTTAGCAAATTATCATGTTGAATATAAAAAAAATATTAACTAGGTTAACCAAAATTAAATACTATGAACTAGATCTTTTACGTTCGCTGAGCGATCTGAGCAAAGGTATCCTAGTATTGCATAATACTAGACCTGCAGAGTGCATCCTAAATCTGTAAATCAGTTTAATATTAGAGACGAAGCAAATCAGGAAATGAAGTCACGATTTATCATATAAACACTAATAGCCAAATTTTATCAATGAAAAATGACTAATAAAAACAAAAATTAAAAAAATCCCGACCCAAATTCCAATCTTCCACAAAGAAACATCAGCTTTGAGGTCAAATTGAAGAAACATTAAGAAAGTCAAACATCTAAAATACACCAGCACATTAAACTTGAAGTCACTCTGAATTTACATTATCAAGTTATCATCACTGAGAGAAGAAGCCAATTGAATGAGGCACTCAGAAATTATGGTATGAAAACCAATATTTAAATTTTCCTTTTTTCGTTCATAAAGAATGAAATTAGGAGCAACACAAGCCAAAACCACAACAAACTTTTCTCTGTGTAAGATTAAACAGAATTTAAAGTTTATGCATATAAATAATTAAGTTTTACTTTAACTTTTGGTATATAACATATGATTTTTTTATAAATGGTCTTGAGGCTACACAGATGTTAGTGTATACAATGCATATTATGTGGAAGTAACCTAGGATAACATTAACGCCAATCACTGATTTATTTCTGATCCAGTTATTTCACAGAAATCAATTTATAACCTATGATCAATGCGAAAATTCCATACAGGAATACATATCAGTAATAAAAGTTTAAAGCCGACCAGAAGAGGCGTTCTCCAGTTACTGCACACACAATTAAACAAAATGTGAACCTGCACAGTCTGTGCCCAAAGTGCGTGTAATTCATTCCATAAGATGAATCATCCATTCAAGATTGATGACATATATATTGATGTCATATAGCGCCTGTGTAATGAAGGGCATTTAGACTTTATTAAAGGGGGGTAAGTATAGCCCTTGGATCAAGAGCTTTCACTAACATCAAGGCAAATAAAAAAATACCATGGTTTAAAATAATGCATTACCATTTCCAGATAAAAATTGGCTCTCAATTAACATTCCATTAACAATTAACAAACTCAACCTCCTTTTAAGTATGGTAAACAAGTGTTTCAGTTGTGAAACCAGTCAGAAAATATTTTCTAAAGTTAATTCAAGGAAATCAGTTTCGGTAATGATCTATATAAACCTGAGCAAAGAGCAACTACACTTCACAGTTGTTCCACTAAAATTTACCAGTGATGAAAATTTTAAGCCGACTGGAAAAGAAGTTCTGAAACTATAAACGAGTACCTTGGAGAAATACTGTGAACCCAAGCTAGTTAATTCTCCAGGTAACACCGACCCATATCTCTGCCAGCTCTGCCCTTCCCCCCTCACATCCCTCTACAGTTATTCCTTCAGCAGCACAATGCAGTGCAGGTTTTTGCATTCTGCCTTCTCTCACCTCCTCCCTCCTACACTCAGCTTCTACACTCGACAGAACAGGTGAAGACAGATTATTATTATAATAAAAAAGAAGCGCTAAGCCACAAGGGCTATACAGCGCTGCAGGGTAGGGAAGGAAGCAAGGGAATTGGATGGCAGAAGGGAGGGGGGATGATCAGCATGTTACAGAAAACAGCGGGGCAGGGGATAGTACGGGGGTAGAAGGTAGCAAGAGATTGAAGTAGAAAGGGCTGAAGGTATCAGAATTTGTGAAGTAAGTCAGTCGTTGTCAAAAAGTCAATGAGAGAGTCCGGATGAAAGGTGGGTCCATCAGCGAGAAGGGAAGGTAAAGAGAGAGCAGCGGAGCGAAGACGACGACAGAGGTAAATTCTGCGTGCTCGTTGATAAAGTGGGCAGTCCAACAGAATGTGGCTGACTGATAATGGAGCTTGGCAATTCTCACAGAGAGGAGCAAGACGCCTCTCCATGAGATATCCATGAGTAAGACGAGTATGGCCAATGCGAAGACGGGAGAGAGTAGTCTCCCAACCTCGACATTGGTGATAAGAAGACGGCCAGTGACCTATACTCGGTTTAATAGACTGAAGTTTGTTGCCGAGCATAGTAGACCAACGTTGTTGCCAACGGGTGTGAAGGTGGGAAGATATTGCAGCAAAATAGTCCGTAAATGGAATACCTCTATAAGAAACTGGTAGGTCATGTACTGCTGACCGCGCAGCAGTGTCTGCCTGTTCATTGCCCTGTACGTCAACATGACCAGGGACCCAACAAAAAACAATATCTTTATGCTTGGTAAAGATGCGGCGTAGCCAAAGTTGGATACGGAGGACTAAGGGGTGAGGTGTATCAAATTTTTGTATAGCCTGTAAAGCACTAAGGGAGTCTGAGACAACCACAAAAGATGACACAGGCATAGATGCAATACGGATAAGTGCTGTAAGGATGGCATATAATTCAGCAGTAAAAATACTAGCCGAAGATAGTAAATGCCCTTGTACGACGCTGTCCGGAAACACTGCTGCGAATCCTACGCCGTCTGAAGACTTAGAGCCATCTGTGTACACAGCAATGGCATGAGAATGAGAGTGAAAGTGGTCAAGAAAAAGAGAGCGGGAAGCGACCGTAGACAGTTGGGCTTTCGAGCAAGGGAGGGAGAAAGAACAGACTCGAACAGCTGGAACTTCCCAGGGGGGTAGGGAAAAGTGAGATGCTACATGTACATAGAAAGGTGGTAGTTGAAGAGAAGACAAGAGCGAATGAAGGCGAAGAGAGAAGGGACGGAGTAAACAGGGGCGTCGAACAAATAAAGAATGTCTACTAATATCAGTGACCATTCTATAAATGGAAGGATTGCGGAGATCATGAGAGCGTACATAGTAGCGCAGGCAATGGGCATCACGGCGATCGGATAAGGATGGAACGTTCGCTTCTGCATAGAGGCTCTCGACAGGGGAAGAGCGGAAAGCACCAAGGCATAAACGTAATCCTTGGTGATGAATGGGGTTAAGGCTAGAGAGAGTAGCAGGAGATGCCGCTGAATAGATCTGGTCACCATAATCAAGTTTCGATAAAATAAGGGTGGAATGTAGGCGAAGGAGGGTTCGACGATCAGCTCCCCACGAAAGATGCGCAAGGGTTTTAAGAAGGTTCAGCCGGCTGTGACAAGTTGCCTTCAGAGAGGTAATGTGAGGTTTCCAGGATAACCTACGATCAAAGAGAAGGCCCAGAAACTTGACTGTATCACGTTCAGGGATACGGGAGCCATAGAGGTACAAAGGATGATCGGAGATGACAGAGCGTCTAGTGAAAGTGATTTGGTGGGTTTTAGTGCTGGAAAATTTAAACCCACGTGTGGTGGCCCAATTGGAAACACGGTCGACTGCATGTTGGAGAGAAACTGTAAGGAGGTGACAATCAGCGCCTGCACAGGCAATAGCAAAGTCATCAACATAGAGTGATGACCAAATATTTGATGGAAGACTAGAGGCCAAATCATTAATAGCAAGGAGAAAAAGTGTTGTGCTCAGAACACATCCCTGAGGGACACCTTCAGCTTGGATAAAGTCCGGGGAGAGCACATTATTAACCCGAACACGGAAATGCCTGTCAGTTAAAAAGTTCTTAAGGAAGGATGGTAGATTGCCCCGAAGGCCTAAGGAGTGGGCTTGGGCTAAAATATTATACCTCCAAGTTGTGTCATATGCCTTCTCAAGGTCAAAAAATATGGCAATAACTGAGTGGTTATTCGCAAAGGCATTACGAACATACGTATCCAAGCGTAGTAAGGGGTCTATGGTAGAACGTCCCTTACGAAAGCCATATTGACGAGTGGAGAGACTGTTGTGTGTCTCTAAATACCACACTAAACGTCTATTTACTAGGCGTTCCATTACTTTGCAAACTGCACTGGTAAGAGCAATGGGACGATAGTGGGAGGTTTCATGTCCCGTAGTGCCTGGTTTGCGGAAAGGGAGAACAATGGCGGATTTCCACAGCTGTGGAAGAACTCCTTGTGACCAAATAAGATTGTAAAGGCGTAATAGGACTGCAAGGGCTGACTGATGTAAATGTTGTAGCATACGAATATGAATGTCGTCGGGCCCAGCTGCCGATGATCGACAAGCTGAGAGTGTTGCCTCCAGTTCTTGAAGTGTAAAAGGCACATTATACTGTTCTTCTCTGAGAGAAGAAAAGTCCAAGGGTGCTAACTCTCTGGCAGACTTTGAGGAAAGAAATGAGGGGCATAGATGGAGTCCCTGAGAAATACGGACCAGATGATTGCCAATTTCATTGGCAACATCTAGTGGGTTTGCTATATCAACACCGGCAACCCGCAGAACAGGAGCCGGGTCAGGAGAATATTTACCACTCAGTTTTCGTACTTTTTTCCAGACTGCACTCATAGAGGAAGCAGAGGTGATGGTGGAGACATAATCTCGCCAGCAAGTGCGTTTAGCGTCACGGATGACACGGCGAGCGATCGCACGCTTCTGTTTAAAATCAAGGAGTCGCTCTGTGGTTCTATTGTACCGGTACCTGCCCCATGCAGCGCGTTTCAAACGTACTGCACGAGCACAAGCAGGAGACCACCAAGGCACGCATTTCTGAGAATGCCTGCCCGAAGTTTGGGGTATAGAATGAGAAGCTGCGGTGAAAACGGAGGACGAGAAGAGGTGTAAAAGCTCATCGATGGAGGACGAAGAAGGAACCTCTTTAAAAACAGTCAGGTGTGAGTAAAGGTTCCAATTTGCCCGATTAAATTGCCAGCGTGGGGTGCGAAGAGGTGGCGAATATGAAGGGGAAGTAAGAATGATTGGGAAATGATCACTGTCATGTAAGTCCGGGAGAACAGACCAAGTGAAGTCTAATGCGGCGGAGGAAGAGCAAACTGAGAGATCTATGCAAGAGAGAGTATGAGTCCGAGGATCAAAATGGGTGTGAGTACCTGTATTTAAAACATGGAGGGGGTGGGTGGCAAGAAAAGCCTCTAACTGAATTCCACGGGAATCACAGTGAGACCCCCCCCCAGAGGAAATGGTGGGCATTAAAATCACCAAGTAACAGAATCGGTGGCGGTAATGACGAAACAAGGAAGGCAAAATCCGGAATAGATAATGCCTGAGAAGGAGAGAGATATAAAGAACAGAGCGTATACCACCTATGTAAGTGGATACGGGCTGCTGTGTAATGCAGCGAAGTATGAACAAATAGCTGATGGTACGGAATATCAGTGCGGAGAAGAAGGGCACTTTCATTAAAGGTCCCATCAGGAAAAGGATCTGAAGAATACAATAAATTATAGCCTGAGATGTGAGAAATAACAGCAGAGTGTAATTTTGGTTCCTGTAAGCAAACACCAACAGGGGCAAACTGGGAGAGTAACATCTGAAGCTCACCCCGATTACCCCTGAGGCCGCGTATATTCCACTGTAAAAAGGCCATGATTGGCAATGATAAAGATACTTGAAATCCGCAGGTAAGGGTTCCTACGGACTAGAAGGGTTAGAAAAGTCCACATGCGGAGGCAGTGGAAAATGTTCAAGCAGCGAAGGAACGGTGCGCTGTGAAGAAAGGAGTTGCGCAGATGGAGCAGAGGAGAGAGAAAGAGCGGAAGGTGGATCAGTGTCCATTGATGGTTTGGTCTCTGCAATATATTCAGAGATTGCTTCAAGTGTTTCGGAATTCAGAGATGTCATATGGGAGACAATATTGGGAATGGTAGGGGGAGGATGAGTAAAGATTGGAACTGTATTGGACTGTACCAAGGTAGGGGGGGGCGAAAGGGTGGAGGGAACTGGAGAAGCGTGGCAGGGGACAGAAGAGACAGGAACCTGGGAGGTGGCAGAAGAGGAAGAAACTTGGGAGGGAACAGGGGAGGAAGGTACATTACGAGGAGGAGGGTGAACCTCTACACTTGTAACTGAGCCAGTGAGAGGGGAAGAACTAGGGACAGAGACAGGGAGGGTAAAATGAGGAGGTGGAAGATGGGTAGGAGGTGTTACCGGACCTTTTTTTGACTTTTGAGAAGTAGAGGGACGATTGGGAAGAGGTGTCGTACGAGGTTTCGTCGATACTGAGGCTTGTAAGAGAGAACTCGAAGAAGCGAGATTAGACTGAGGCGTTGAAGTAGGGACGTCTGAGCCGAGGACAGCAAAAGGATTAGATACAGGAGTGATTATGGGAGAGGTAACCACAGAGGTGGGTGTAGAAGATGGGATACCAGAAGTGGGGGGACGTTTTGAAACACGGGAATAAGAAACACGTGGGAGTCTCCCTTGGAGGCGGAGATGAGAAACTGCCATGGCATAAGGGAGACCTTCTGTCTCTTTGAGGTAACGGATTTCCCGCTCGTTTAAATAGACCTGACAACGGCGAGAGTACGAAGGGTGAGCCTCATGACAGTTAAGGCAAGAGGGAGATCGATTGCAAGACGTATTAGAATGGTCATCGGCACCACAGACTGGGCATTCGGCGATAGATCTGCAATATTTCGCTGGATGGCCAAATCGCCAGCAATTTCTACACTGTTGTGGTGTAGGGATCACCTTTCGAACTTGTAACCGATGTCCTGCTATATAAACTGAGGATGGGAGTTCTCGGCTGTCAAAAGTTAAACGAGCCACATTGCTAGGGTATCGTCTCCGCCCACGGGCAGGAAGAACGTAAGTGTCTACCTTGAGGATTGGGAGATCTTGGAGTTCCAGCTGTTCTAGAATGTCGGTGCCACATGTCTGGAAATTTTGTTGAACTATGGTATGGGGCAGAATGACGGTACCACTACAAGAATTGAGGGAATGATGTTTTTCAAGGGTGACAGGAACAGTATCTATATGGGAAAGACGAGAGAGCTCACGAGCCTGGGTAGCATTCTGTACGGTAATGATGCGCGTACCGCTCTTAAGAGCATGAAAAGAAATATCTTTACCAACATGGCGTAGGAGTGCCTTGCCAATACTATGGTCAGAAAGATAGGCAGTAGAGGAAGTTGGTCGTAAAGTGAAGAATTTAGTCCACTGTTCAGTCTGAAACTGAGCGTGGAAAGGTAGTGAAGGACGTGTCGATCGTTTCTGAGAAGAACGAGAAGGTGAAGGTGGAGAAGTATCATCAGCAGGTAATTGTCGTTGACGTTTAGGCGTGGGACCAGAGTTGGTCCGACGTGGAACGGGTCGGCGATTTGAAAATTGCCGCACCGTAGAGGGAGAGGCCGGAAGCATAGTCAGAGGAGAGCGAAGGTCTGATAAATCGAAGGAGTCAGTCGAGGCCTCAGTACCTGAAGCGGGTGAGGAAACAGCACCGGCAATAGGTACAGAGGCATGAGGAATGTCTGAAGAGTGGTCCAAAGACGAGGCGGGGTCAGAACGGGGTGCGGTATCAAGAAGGGGCCCGGGGGTACCAGGTTCATGGACTAGGGCTGCCATGGTTAGGTTACTTCTTTCTTTTTGTTTTTAAGAAAAAAAAAAGAAAGAAGAAAAGAAAATAAAAATAAAAAAAAGAAAAAAAAAGGGGGGACCGGGGAGGGATAGTTCCTAGGAGGAATGAAAGGGCCAGAAATCTCCCTCCGCGCCCAAGAGGACCTCAGCACCGCAAGTAGCGCAGATGCAGCATGGAACCCGTGCCATACCCTACCCATCATGCTAGTAAACTAACAATCCGGGATAGCAACCTCACATCTGCCGAGCTACCTCGGTGGACAAAAGAGAGGGCGGCCGGATATCCGCCACAAAGCATACCTCCTTCGGCCACCACCCCCGGAATCCGAAAGGTGGCTTCCAGAGATACACTCGTCGCCCGAAAGACACCCAAAGCTACTCCGGGATACCGGAGAGGGATCGGGACATCCCCAGGCGATCCAGATTCCACGGCAAACTACGCCACCGCTAAGAACCTCAACGGAATGGGATGGACCCCGGTATCCTTTCTCCTACCCAGGAACTAGCGCGCCTGTGGGAGAAATCCCAAAGGACAAAAAGAGGAAGGGCAAAAGGGAGGAGTGGGGAGGGGGAGGAGGAAAGGAAAAAGGGGAGGATGGGGAGGATGGGATAGGGGAGGGGAGATTGGGGGGTAATTAGGTTCGGTCTGAGGAAGAAGACCGATAGGTCTAATTCCTCAGACCAAGAGCCTCTTCACCACGCCAAGGAGCCCCCCTTGAAGAGGTGGTGGTATTTTGGTCTTGTCTTCTCATTAAATACTTGAGTCATTGCAACACAGCTAGTTATGAGTGTTTTTATTATGCATTTATTTAATAATCCTGCCAATATTGCTGCACCATATAGACATATTTAATGCTTATTTTTTCCGTTGAGAGGTTTTATTACAGCAGTAATCAGCCATTTCACTTAATTAGTGCTGCTTACATTTGCAATGTGTGCTCTTCTCTCAGCTGATAATTCAATCCTTAATTGAAGACGTTTTTTAAGTAACTTAAGAGCATAAACTAGTGTTCAATGTTTTTATTAATATCATTTGTTTTTTAATTTTAATATACTAAAGGTTCATATTGCATACTTGCAATCCCTGCTGTTGTTAACTAAGTCTTCTATTACCTCTGATCACTTTTTTTTTTTTTTGAACATTACTAATTAGACTTTGCAGACTTTGGTGTGTGTGAACAGTTTATTGGATATTATATTGATTCCTTTATGTACCAGTGTGATTTATTTTATTGGGACTGTCACAAAGGTGCATCTGTGAGTCATGTAACCTTCCTTGTTATTTGGTTAAGTTTCCTTTATACAGCTGCATATGTGTGTGTGTATGTATGTGTGTGTACTCACCTAATTGTACTCACCTAATTGTGGTTGCAGGGGTCGAGACTCAGCTCCTGGCCCCGCCTCTTCACTGATCGCTACTGGATCCTCTCTCTCTCTGCTTCCTGAGCTTTGTCATACCTCTTCTTAAAACTATGTATGGTTCCTGCCTCCACTACTTCACTTGCTAGGCTATTCCACTTGCTGACAACTCTATGACTGAAGAAATACTTCCTAACGTCCCTGTGACTCGTCTGAGTCTTCAGCTTCCAGTTGTGACCCCTTGTCCCTGTGTCCCCTCTCTGGAACATCCTATCTCTGTCCACCTTGTCTATTCCCCGCAGTATCTTGTATGTCGTTATCATGTCTCCCCTGACCCTTCTGTCCTCCAGTGTCGTCAGTCCGATTTCCCTTAACCTTTCCTCGTACGACATTCCCTTGAGCTCTGGGACTAGCCTTGTTGCAAACCTTTGTACTTTCTCTAACTTCTTGACGTGCTTGACCAGGTGTGGGTTCCAGACTGGTGCTGCATACTCCAGTATGGGCCTAACATACACAGTGTACAGTGTCTTGAACGATTCCTTATTAAGGTATCGGAACGCTATTCTCAGGTTTGCCAGGCGCCCGTATGCTGCAGCGGTTATTTGGTTGATGTGTGCCTCCGGTGATGTGCTCGGTGTTATGGTCACCCCAAGGTCTTTCTCCCTGAGTGAGGTCTGTAGTCTTTGTCCACCTAGCCTATACTCTGTCTGCGGTCTTCTTTGCCCCTCCCCAATCTTCATGACTTTGCATTTGGCTGGATTGAATTCGAGAAGCCAGTTACTGGACCACATGTCCAGCCTCTCCAGGTCTCTTTGCAGTCCTGCCTCATCCTCGTCCGATTTAATTCTTCTCATCAACTTCACGTCATCTGCGAACAGGGACACTTCAGAGTCTATTCCTTCCATCATGTCGTTCACATATATCAAAAATAGCACTGGTCCTAGAACTGACCCCTGTGGGACCCCGCTCGTAACAGGCCCCCACTGTGATACCTCTTCACGTACCATGACTCGTTGCTGCTGTGTGTGTGTGTGTGTGTGTGTGTGTGTGTGTGTGTGTGTGTGTGTGTGTCTGTGTGTCAGTGTGCGCAGAGGAGTGTGTCAGTGTATATATTCCCAGTATGTATCTAAAGGCATATATGTATTTTACTATTTTTTTCTCTTTGCAATTTGTGCTTTTTAATCTATTATGATGTGTACAATATTATTCCCTCCCCTACAGGATATCTCTTAATGTAGCTTCAGTGAGGTGTATATCCTATTAAGTAGTAGCCTGAGCTTAGTGCATTGTAACTGTTCACTGAACTTGAGCCCCTTTGTTTCATGTGACGTATGTTGGAACTCTGATTTTAGATTCAACATTATTCTTGTACTAGTTATAGGCAACCTAAAGCAGTATATTATTTTAACATTTTTTTAGGTGTGTTGTAAAAGTTTTGTATGGGATATCACTATTAGTGAACGCAGTATTTACATCTTATTAGTTTTGCTTGAATTATACAGGTCCTGTCAAACAGTACCTAACCCTCACCCTCACCCCAGTTACTTTTCAACTATATTCTTCTGTGAATGCTTAATTGTTTTGTGAAAGATGATTTACGATTTTTTTGTATTTATTAGATTCTTTTATCATAATACCCAAGGTTACGTAAACATGAGTAGTGTTTTCTATGTATGTGGCAACTTTACTCCAGGAAAGCAGAAACAAAACATCACTCCTCTTGTGAGAGGAGAGTATTTTCATTACTTTAGTGTGAAGGTCTCGGAACAGAATTTAGAGTTAAAAGCTCCTGACTTATATGGTTTGCTGAAATGAAGTCATGCACGCCATTTCAAGTTCTGTTGGTATGGAGGGAACCAAAGCATTACACCGCTAGTTGATATTTGTCTATCTTAAGGGTGTCGGAATTTTCATCCAAAAACATATCTAGAATAGCATTTCCAGATGTTTCTCCTGTAATCAGAAGGTGGTACTATTTTAGTATCACCATCTGATTACAGAATGTGGTATTATTCTAGTACCACCATCTGATTACAGAGGGTATTATTCTAGTACCACCATCTGATTACAGAAGGTGGTTTATTCTAGTACTACCATCTGATTACAGAAGGTCGTACTATTCTAGTACCACCTTCTTTATGTTATGGCGTTACTATTCTAGTACAGTACACCATAACGTAAAGAAATATTCCCGTTGGATGGTGAGGCTGCCAGTAATTCAGATTCCGATTATGAAAAGGCTGGAGTCAACCAGAAACAACATACAGTGACTCAAAGTGATTTTAACGATCTTGAACATGATCCTTATTTATTCATGAAACCGTAAAAGCTACTTTCTTCAAGATTATGCAAATGGAATTTACTGCTCCTAGTTACTAGACTCAGTTTGTTCAAAATGCGAGAGATAACGTAGGAACTTACTTTAAACTGGAAAAATAACACTGATCTACACGATTTTTTATTGACTTTGTGGTATCTTTTTCGGTTTATATATCCGGAAAATAGTGATTCACTGCTTTTTATTCATCTCTTTCACATCAGGTTATCAAATTATACGGAAACGTTGCTTTCCTCTTTTCAAATAACACGTAAATGAGAAAGTGATATATTACCAATTAAAATGCTTACCTTATACTGACTCAAATATTAAATCTAATATATTTTTCTTTATTTTCATATTATTAATATGTCTAGAGGCTGCACAAATTCACCAGACATATTTTGCTATGTCTGCGGGCAATTCACCCTTCAGATTCCCGGAGCAACATTACTCCTTTATTGAAGCGCTGCTACTTTGCTTATTTTGGCTGCAAACTTGGAGACCAGGACAAACCATTTACACCACACAAAGCTTGAAAGAGTTGGATCAGTAAGCTCCAAATGAGGTCATTTGGAAAACTTAAGAACATAAAAAAGAAGGAACACTGCAGCAGGCCTACTGGCTCTTGCGAGGCAAGTCCATGTCAACCCCCGGCTTAGACCAATAGCCCACCCAGTCAGGTCACCTCCACTTAAAGAAGGAGCACAGTTTCTGACCCAGTAACACCAGCTAGTCAGGTGCAACTCACACACATCCACACTCACTCATGCATTTATCTAACCTATTTTTAGAACTACACAACGTCCTAGCTTCTGTGACAGCACTCGGAAGTTTGTTTCACTTATCCACAACTCTATTACCAAACCAGTGCTTTCCTATATCCTTCCTAAGTCTGAATTTTTGCAGCTTAAAACCATTGCTGCTAGATATTTTTAGCACACTATTTACATCTCCTTCATTTATTCCTGTTTTCCATTTATACACCTCAATCATATGCTCCCTAATTCTACACCTTTCTAGTGGCTAACGCGACGGGCTGGAGTTTTGAGACTCTCTGACCGCGGGTTCAATCCCGGCCGGGGTATGGTTTTTTTTCTACGCCTTTCTAGAGAGTGCAGATTAAGGGCCCTCAGTCTATCCTCATAGGGAAGATTTCTGATACATGGAATCAACTTTGTCATCCTCCTCTGTACGTTTTCCAGTGCATTTATATCCATTCTGTAATACGGTGACCAGAACTGTGCAGCATAATCTGAATGAGTCCTAACCAAGGATATATAGAGTTGAAGAAAAACTGAGGATTTCTATTAATTATACTTCTTGATATGAAGCCAAGGATTCTGTTAACTTTATTGCAAACACTTATGCACTGTTGTCTTGGTTTCAGGTTACTTTCAACCAGAAATCCTAAATCCTTTTCGCAATCAGTAACATTAAGATCTACATTATTTAGTTTACGTGTGGTATGGTTATTATCCTTTCCAACATTTAGAACTTTGTATTTGTCTATATTAACCGACCATTGCGTCAGTCTTTTCAAATCATCCTGGAGTGCTCTAATGTCCTCATTAGAATGAATTGGACGGCCTATTTTGATGTCATTAGCAAATTTGCTTATGTTGCTATTTATTCCCTCATCTATGTCGTTCATGTTTAACAGCAAGGGTCCCAACACTGACCCCTGCGGAACACCGCTTGTGACGTGCCCCCTTTCTGATTTCTCCCCATTTATGCAAACTCTCTGCTGCCTATATGTCAACCATGCCTCTACCCAGGAAAAAATTTCTCCTCCTATTCCGTGTGCCTTAAGTTTCCTCAATAGCCTCTGATGTGGAACTCTATCGAAAGCCTTACTGAAGTCCATATGCACAATATCATATTCAATACCATGATCTACCTCCTCAAACACCTTAGTGAAAAAAGTTAGTAACTTCGTGAGACAGGAACGCCCCTTTGTAAAACCGTGTAGAGATTCATTAATCAATTTATGCCTGTCAAGATGGCTATGAATTGCCTCGGCAATTATTGATTCCACAAATTTTCCCACTTTGGAGATAAGGTTTATTGGTCTATAGTTCGAAGCTAAGGACCTGTCACCTGCCTTGTAAATATGTATTACATTTGCCATTTTCTATTTATCAGGCACTATGCCAGTTTTTAGTAATATGTTGAAAAGATTAGCCAAAGGTATGCTAAGTTCCACTTTACATTCCTTTGAAACTCTTGCAAATAATTCATCAGGGCCTGGGGATTTGTTAGGTTGCAGTTTCTCTAATTTTCTGAGAACCATGTCACTAGTTGCCGCTGTCGTACATAGTTCATTATCGTCCTGTTTATTATCGTCCTGAGAGGAAGTAAGTATTGAAAATTTCACATTTCCTTTTCACTGTCAGTGATCTGACCAGAGTTACTCTTAAGTGGGCCTATCTTGTCCCTAATCTTACTTCTGTATACCTGAAAGAACCCTTTTGGGTTAGTCTTCGAGTGCCTTGCGACCTTAGCCTTATAATCCCATTTAGCATTTTTTCCTTTTTTTTATTTCTCTCTTTAACTGAATACATGTATATTGATTTCTTAACTGCCCATCCCCTCGTTTGATACGCCAATATATTCCTCTCTTTTGACCAATGAGATGTTTTAATCTATTGTTCATCTATTTGGGATCTTTTTTGTTACATCTAATTTTCCTACTCGAACCACCATGGTTCGAGTAGGAAAAGATCTCATAATATACCCAAATAGTCCAGCAATAATGCCTGTTCCACATACTGAAGATATTCCTGTACCTGTGCCACCTGAGACATGGCAAATTTCATCAGTCTGATACCAGTGATTGTAAGGAGATAGAAGTAGACTATGAACCACCAACAAATGACGATCCCAAATCCTTCAACCAAGTTGAGCTCAATGACTTGGTGAGAAACCTTAACCTTCCAAAAGAAAGTGCACAGTTACTTGGCTCTAGACTGAAGGAACACAGGCTTCTAGCCAGTGTTCATTCTAGCTTGGTACCGTCATCGTGAAGCGGAATTCACTCAGTTCTTTGACAAAGAGGAATCTTTAGCTTTCTTTTCAAATATTTCTGACCTTATTGAATACATGAGGATGTCATACAAAGCAGATGGATGAAGGCTCTTTATTGATTCTTCTAAAAGAAGCTTAAAGGCTGTACTTCTCTACAATGGCAACACAGCTGCATCTGTGCCATTTGGCCATAGTGTCCTAATGTCAGAAACTTAAGCAGATATGAAGACACTAATATCCGCAATCAAATACCAGAATTACAATTTTCTCATCTGTGGTGATTTAAAAGTTATTGCTCTCCTGCTAGGTCTTTAAGGTGGATACGCCAAGTATCCCTATTTTCTGTGTTTTTGGGATAGTAGGGCAGACAGCTAGCACTATGAACAAAAAGACTGTCCACCAAGAACCAGTTTCTTACACGGAAATCACAACGTGAAAACTGTGCCACTAGCAGACCCCAAGAAAATTCTGCTACCCCCACTCCACATCAAATTAGGGCTTATGAAAAATTTTGTGAAGGCCTTGAACAGGAATGGAACTGCTTTCAAGTACCTGGAGTCAAAGTTTCCTCGTATAAGTGAAGGCAAGCTAAAGGCAGGAATCTTTGTTGGCCCTCAGATTCGGATATTGATGAAGGACAAGCATTATGATGAAACATTAGCAGGTGTCAAAGTGAATGCCTTGCGTCTAGGATGAGTGTGAAGATGTATTTTTTGCACTCACATCTTGACTAATTTCCCAACAACTGTGGGGAGTTCTCCTTCGTTTGATTAAATATGTAGGCTAGCCATTAGGAGCATATTTTTTTAATAAAATAATTTTATTTGATTCATGATGATTTAGAATTCATATGTTCTTAAAACTAACAGAATGTGCTTTTCCATGATTACTTTCCTATTTTTAACAGATTAACAATTTATTAAAAATTCACATTTATCATTAATTTACATTTTTTTCAAAATCTTTACATGATCGACCAAATGGTTTAGATATTTACAATCAGCAGCCCAAGAATATGTAAGATCGCAACCAAGAATAAAAATAAAAATTAAAAACATTCCATATGCAGACCCGTGTAATCAGTGTTACTCTAGTGAGTCTCATTAACTTATCGATGTTTTTGGTAAACATCATGATCTTGGAATGGGCCTTTCATTATTGGTTCCATGATAACAAATTTTAAGGCAGTCTTACTCCACAATGGCAACATCCTACCAATTTTGCCTTTAACTCTCCCACATGACTTGTAAGAAACGAACGAAACATTGCAAAAATTTGTCACTCAGATCAAATATGATAATCTATTGTAGCCTAAAAGTAATAATAAGTTTGTTACTTGGACTACAAGGTTGATTTATAATGCACTAATGTTTCCATTGCCTGAGGTACAGTCGATATACAAAGCAACACTATATTAAACGTTTTTGCAAACCTTGAATCGTATGAGGCAGGAGTTAAGAAAATTCGCCGCAGGCCTTTAGTCGATTCAGTGGACATACTTGTTCCACCACTAAACATCAAGCTAAGTCTCATTAGAATTCTCGTCAAAAAATTGAACAAGGAAGATGAAACATTTGCCTATCTGAAGATGATTTCCCAAAGTCAGTAAAGTCAAAGTGATGTATCTTCATCGGACATCAAAATCGAATGCCACTAAATGATTCTTATTGTGATGAATCTCCGAGATGCCCAGGTGAAAGCATAGGGGGTAATTCTTGAGCACTTGCGCAAGTTTATTGGGCAATCACCAACGTCATCACAAAAATATTGTAAAATATAGCATATGATTTTCTGGGATGACGGATGTTCCTCACGCTTCATTTCTTCTATTCTAACTTGACATTTTCCCGGTAAATCTCGGTGGTGTTAATGAGGAACACAGTGAACGATTTCACCAAAACATATATCATGGAAAAGAGATATGAGGGAAAACCTAACAATAAGTTTCCCCTGGTGAGGGGCTTTTGATCGAAAGAATTGGATCTGTGCTCCGGTTCCTTGAATTGAGTCTGAATACCTTCCATCCCCCCCATATGCGCTGCATAATCTTACTGGTTTAGCGCTCCCTCATGATTATGATAAAAACAATTAGTCTGATGGCTGGCAGGGCAGAGACCTGACACAAGAGAATAAAACTGAAAACTATGTAAATATGTTCATATGACCGTATGGAAATTTCTTTCATATATATATATATATATATATATATATATATATATATATATATATATATATATATATAATATATAGGGAAGTACCACCTCTATAGCTGGAATGGGGACCCTCATCCTCAGAGAAGACAATATATGTCGTGCCGAATATGCAAAACTGGTCAATTAGCAAGAACTCATTTAAAATTAAGTCCTATCTAAAATTTTCTCTAGAAAAGGCAATGAGTTATTTTCTTCAAACTCAACAGTAAAGTTTATAGAATGGGCTAAGCTATTTAATTTTCCAAGGAAATGGTGTATATCTACATTTTGGTAATTATGCATGGAATTTTTTGAAACAAGGTTGCTTAACACAATCCTCCCTAATAGAGCTAAATGGTTCAGATATGTTGATGATATTTTGTGTCTTATGCCCAAAAATGTAGATATACACCATTTCCTTGGAAAATTAAATAGCTTAGCCCATTCTATAAACTTTACTGTTGAGTTTGAAGAAAATAACTCATTGCCTTTTCTAGATGTTTTAATTATTAAGGGTAATAATGAATTCAAATTTAAAATTTACAGAAAACCTACAAATAACTGTTCCTATGTCCACTATTATTCTTCGCATCAAGATAGAGTTAAACTGTCTGTTTTCTCATCAATGTTTTTGAGAGCTTTACGAATTTGTAGTCCAGAGTTCATAGATGAGGAAATATCCAAAATTTATGAAATAGGTAATGATTTAAAATACCCAAGAAATGTAATTGATAAATCTTTTAAAGTTGCTAGAAATATTTTTTACAATCAAAAAAGGGACAACCAGCTTTATTCAACTAAAAATATGTTGGTTCTCCCTTACCATGAAAACTTGGTTGATATGCCTTCTCTTCTTAAGGCTTTTAATATTAAAGTTGTATTCAAAAATCTTGATACAGTAAAAAAACTTTTGATAAAGAATTCCCCCCAAAATGCTGATGGATGTGTCTATAAGATTCCTTGTAAAATTTGCGATAAAGTTTATTACGGTCAAACTGGTAAAAATCTCGAACTAAGATTAAAACAACATAAATATAGCATTAGAACTGGACAAGATTCCAATGCTTTATTTATTCATGTAAGAGATTTTAACCATCCAATTGATTTTCAAAAAGTTGAGAAAGTAGTATCAAGCAAGTCCATGGTCGACAGGAATATAATTGAATCTTGTTTCATAAAAAGCAGTTTTGACAATAATATGAATATTTCCTTTGGATTATATAAATTAGATCCATTTATAATTAATAGAATTTGGGAAGAATTTAATAATACACTGGACAAATAATAATTTTTAAATTTTCTTGGGCAGAATAGTTTGTGGGCGAGTTGTGCAAAGGACCTATCCAAGTTGGGTCGGCGCGCGTCAAGTGTTTAACCGTTGTGGGATCTGATAGTGAGGTGCTGGCCAGACCCCTTATATAGCTTCCTTGGATGCTTTACTTTCATAGTTCCTTGATAATATGAGTAGTCACGAAAGGGCTTGGAATTTCTCTATTCTTTCAGAGTGGTTGTTTTGCATATATATATATATATATATATATATATACATATATATATATATATATATATATATATATATATATATATATATATATATATATATATGTCGTGCCGAATATGTAAAACTTGTCAATTAGCAAGAACTCATTTTAAATTAAGTCCTTTCTGAAATTTTCTTTTATACGTTTAAAGATATATTTTTTTCATTAATGTTATTGTAAATTTTTTTAATATTCCACCAGAAGAATCTTAGAAAACTTACCTTACCTTATTATAACAAGGTTATAATAATAAACAAGTCTAAAATATATTTAGATGTGTGGCGGGCTAGCTGCCGGATTTTCAATTATAACTCCGGATCAACGAGGCTGACAAGGTTAAGACTCAACAGGACTTATTGTGAATACTCTGGGAAGATTCCAGTGAAGCGAGAAAACATTTCAGTGCACCGTTTCAAGGTAAATTGTGGAAGTGTTGAACAGTTTGTGAATGTTGGTGAGTGGTGGTAGTGAGGAAGACGGCCAGTGGAGGGGTGGGGGAGGAGTATGAGGCCTATAATGTGTATGAGTACCGGCCAAGATTAACGTACTTACAAACCTCGAACAGCTCTTATAAAAACATTTATATCCAGCACCATGGACCATGCTTCCAGTTAACTGAGAAATGATTGTGTCGATGCATGGACTATTTACAGGCATATGTTATGGAAAAACAATGTGAGATTAATGTTAACGAGGGAGTGACCAGTCAGTGCATCCTCCCGCACGTCACGGGGGTGGGTGGAAGAGGTGGGATGTGTAACTAGATGGTGAGTGAACACATTGGTTCAGCAGT
>NC_091299.1:39343140-39356649 GCF_038502225.1 Cherax quadricarinatus | reverse complement strand
CTTTCTAGCAGGCCGACAGGTAGGTAGGAAGGCAGGTAGGTAGGCAGGCAGGTAGGTAGGAAGGTTTGTTAGCAGGCAGGCTCCTGGCTGGCAAGCTTGAAGGACTGCTTACAGAAAGGCTGATAGGCAGGCTGGTCGGATAAAAGGCTTGCTACAAGACAGGGTGCAGGATAGAAAGCTTATTAATGGACAGACTGGCAGGTAGGAAGATTTGTTAGCAGACAGGTCGGCAAACAGGCTGGCGAGCAGGCTGGCATGTTAGAAATTTTGCAAACAGAGAGGCTGCCATGCAGGAAGGCTTGCTAGCGGACTGGCTGACAGACAGGCACGCAGTTTAGAAGACTTGCCAAAAGACAGGCTGGCAGGCAGGAAAGCTTGCTAACGTACAGGCTAACAGGCAGACTTCAATGTTGGAAGGGTTGCCAACAGACAGGCTGTGATGAATGGTTTGAAAAACCGACAAGTTGAAGATTGAGACACTTATGCAGCATATGGCGAAACGTTTCCTGAATAAAGATTCCCATATGCTGCATAAGTGTCTCAATCTTCAACAGACAGGCTGAACATTAAAATGGTATAAAATACCGACAGATTGTTAGGTAAGACACATATGCAACAGTTAGGTATCTGTATTTCGAAACATTTTGCCTACACAGTAGGCTTCTTCAGTCGAGTACAGAAAAGTTGATAGAAGCAGAAGATACTTGAAGACGATGTAATCAGTCCATCACCCTTAAAGTTTTGAGGTGGTCAGTCCCTCAGTCTGGAGAAGAGCATTGTCCCGTTGTCTGAAACAACGGAACAATGCTCTTCTCCAGACTGAGGGACTGACCACCTCAAAACTTTAAGGGTGATGGACTGATTACATCGTCTTCAAGTATCTTCTGCTTCTATCAACTTTTCTGTACTCGACTGAAGAAGCCTACTGTGTAGGCGAAACGTTTCTAAATATAGATACCTAACTGTTGCATATGTGTCTTACCTAACAACAGACAGGCTGTCAGTCAGGAAGACCTGCTAGCACACTGGCAGGCATCATCGGCAATCCACCGAGGAAGGAAATAAGATAAAGCTAAATAAGATTTATTGATGATCGTAATGCAGAAGAAACACACATAGAGCAGTCTTTAAATAAAAACGTTTCGCTCAGTGTTTTGGTTAGGGCGTTGCCTTAAGCCGGTAGGAGAACTGGACCTGCCTCGCATGGGCCAGTGGGCCTGCTGCAGTGTTCCTTCTTTCTTATGTTCTTATACCATAAGAACATAAGAACGAAGGAACACTGCAGAAGGCCTACTGGCCCATGCGAGGCAGGTCCAAGTCTCCTACCGGCTTAAGCCAATGCACCCAACCTAGTCAGGTCAGGTCACATTGACTTAAGGGAGGAACACGGCAACCGACCTGTTAGCACAAGCTATCAGGTCTAACTCACACCCACCCACATCTACTCATGTATTTATCCAACCTATTTTTAAAGCTACACAACGTTCTGGCCTCTATAACGGTACTTGGGAGTTTGTTCCACTCATCCACAACTCTATTACCAAACCAGTACTTTCCTATATCCTTCCTGAATCTGAATTTTTCCAACTTAAAACCATTGCTGCGAGTCCTGTCTAGGCTAGATATTTTCAGCACACTATTTACATCCCCTTTATTTATTCCTGTCTTCCATTTATACACCTCAATCATATGTATGACCATAACAAAGTGAACCAGATTAACACAGCATATTGCCACTAACTTGATAAAGCTCTAAACGTAGCGAGTCGTAGTCCTAACATAAGCTTGTACATCAAGCTTTATCTTCGCAGTCCTAAGAAAAGCTTGTGAAGCAGCTTGTATCTCCTTAGTCCTAACAATATCTTGTGAAGCAATATGTATCTTCATTGTCCTTAAAAAATGTTTGTGCTATAGCCTGTATCTTTGTAGTTCTAACAAAAGTTTGTGCTACAGCCTGTATCTTTGTAGTTCTAACAAAAGTTTGTGCTACAGCCTGTATCTTTGTAGTTCTAACAAAAGTTTGTGCTACAGCCTCTATCTTTGTAGTTCTAACAAAAGTTTGTGCTACAGCCTCTATCTTTGTAGTTCTAACAAAAGTTTGTGCTACAGCCTGTATCTTTGTAGTTCTAACAAAAGTTTGTGCTACAGCCTGATTTTTGTAGTTCTAACAAAAGTTTGTGAAGCAGCCTGTGTCTTTCCATCATAAACTGAGGTAGTTGTTGTTACACGTGTCACTGAGACTGGCGAGATAAAGAAAAAATCGAACTCTTTGTATTTCCCGGCTCAGGCGTTTATAAAGACAGATGTGCAACACTAGAACGTATTTATTAGAAAGTGTTTCAGTCCAAGGACTTGGATCATGGTCACAGGACCGAAAGGTTTCCTCCCATATAACAATCATCCTACTTGCCCATCGCGTGTAGGTCCGTCTCAAATTCATCCATCTCATCATTCTCCACTTGACTTGATAAAGCTCATTGTGTGGGCGAAACGTTGTCAACAAAGGATCGCATTATATTGCATTTGTGTCTATTTTTCCACCAAGTTTGCTAATAAGTCTGTCCTAGTGCCTCCTCAACTAACATTTTTTAACCCCTCGCCGGAATTAAATTATCAATGTTAACTCTGTACTTTCGGACTGAGTGTCAGTCTTAATCAGTCTGAACTTGAGAAACATCACTAACAGCGGTGTTGAGAACCTACCAAAAAAATACTGAAACGATGGAAATATTACTAAATATTTGCGAATTTTGTGTGAACGCCAATTCAAGTTAACGTCGCAGTGAGAGAGCTAATGAAGACAGTAGTTACCTCAGCACTGACGACAGTAGTTACCTCAGCACTGACGACAGTAGTTACCTCAGCACCGACGACAGTAGTTACCTCAGCACTGACGACAGTAGTTACCTCAGCACCGACGACAGTAGTTACCTCAGCACTGACGACAGTAGTTATCTCAGCAATGACGATAGTAGTTAGCTCAGCACTGACGACAGTAGTTACCTCAGCACTGACGACAGTAGTTACCTCAGCACTGACGACAGTAGTTACCTCAGCAATGACGACAGTAGTTACCTCAGCACTGGAGACAGCAGCTATCTCAGCACTGAAGGCAGTAGTTATCTCAGCACTGGAGACAGTATTTATTTTAGCACTTAAAATAGTAGTTACCTCAGCACTTGAGACAGTAGTTACCTCAGCACTGAAAACAGTAGTTACCTCAGCGCTGACAACAGAAGTTACATCAGTACTGATAACAATAGATACTTCAGCACTGGAGACAACAGTTATCTCAGCACTGAAGGCAGTAGTTACCTCAGCACTGACGACAATAATTACCTCAGCACTGACAACAGAAGTTGCCTCAGCACTGACGACAGTAGTTGCCTCAGCACTGGAGACAGCAGTTATCTCAGCACTGAAAGCAGGAGTTACCTCAGCACTGGAGACAGTAGTTACCTCAGCAATGGAGACAGTAGTTACCTCAGCACTGAAGACAGTAGTTACCTCAGCACTGGAGACAGCAGTTACCTCAGCACTGTAGACAGTAGTTGCCTCAGCACTGAAGACAGTAGTTACCTCAGCACTGGAGACAGTAATTACATCAGCACTAGAGACAGTAGTTACCTCATCACTGGAGAGAATAGTTACCTCAGCACTGAAGACAGTAGTTACCTCAACACTGGAGACAGTAGTTACCTCAGCACTGACGACAGTATTTAACTCAGCATTGACGACAGTAGTTACCTCAGCATTGAAAACAGAAGTTAACTCAGCACTGTCGGCAGTAGTTACCTCAGCACTATATACAGCAGTTAACTCAGCACTGAAGGCAGTAGTTACCTCAGCACTGGAGACAGTACTTACCTAACCACTGAAACCAGTAGTTACCTCAGCACTGGAGACAGTAGTTACCTCAGCACTGAAGACAGTAGTTATCTCAACACTGGAGACAGTAGTTACCTCAGCGCTGACGACAGTAGTTACCTCAGCACTGACGGCAATAGTTACCTCAGAACTGGAAACAGCAGTTACCTCAGCACTGAAAGCAGTAGTTACCTCAGCACTGGAGACAGTATTTACCTCAGCACTGAAGAGTAGTTACCTCAACACTTAAGACAGTAGTTACTTCCGTACTGGAGACAATAGTTACGTCAGCACTGAAGACAGTAGTTACCTCAGCACTGAAGACAGTAGTTACCTCAGCACTGGAGACAGTAGTTACCTCAGCACTGGAGACAGCAGTTACCTCAGCACTGCAGACAGTAGTTGCCTCAGCACTGAAGACAGTAGTTACCTCAGCACTGGAGACAGTAATTACATCAGCACTAGAGACAGTAGTTACCTCATCACTGGAGAGAATAGTTACCTCAGCACTGAAGACAGTAGTTACCTCAACACTGGAGACAGTAGTTACCTCAGCACTGACGACAGTATTTAACTCAGCATTGACGACAGTAGTTATCTCAGCATTGAAAACAGAAGTTACTTCAGCACTGACGACAGTAGTTACCTCAGCACTAGAAACAGCAGTTATCTCAGCACTGAAGGCAGTAGTTACCTCAGCACTGAAGACAGTAGTTATCTCAACACTGGAGACAGTAGTTACCTCAGCGCTGACGACAGTAGTTACCTCAGCACTGACGGCAATAGTTACCTCAGAACTGGAAACAGCAGTTACCTCAGCACTGAAAGCAGTAGTTACCTCAGCACTGGAGACAGTATTTACCTCAGCACTGAAAAGAGTAGTTACCTCAACACTTAAGACAGTAGTTACTTCCGTACTGGAGACAGTAGTTACGTCAGCACTGAAGACAGTAGTTACCTCAGCACTGAAGACAGTAGTTACCTCAGCACTGGAGACAGTAGTTACCTCAGCACAGTAGTTGCCTGGAGACAGTAGTTACCTCAGCACTGAAGACAGTAGTTACCTCTCAGTAGTTACACTGGAGACAGTAGTTACCTCAGCTTACTGCATTGACAACAGACAGCACTGACGACAGTAGTACCTCAGCACTAGAAACAGCAGTTATCTCAGCACAAGGCAGTAGTCAGCACTGGAGACAGTACTCAGAAAACAGTAGTTACCTCAGCACTGGAGACAGTAGTTACCTCAGCACTGAAGACAGTAGTTATCTCACACTGGAGACAGTAGTTACCTCAGCACTAGTTACCTCAGCAGTAGTTATCTGCTGAGACAGTAGTTACCTCAGCACTGAAGACAGTAGTTATCTCAACACTGGAGACAGTAGTTACCTCAGCACTGAAGACAGTAGTTATCTCAACACTGGAGACAGTAGTTACCTCAGCGCTGACGACAGTAGTTACCTCAGCACTGAAGACAGTAGTTACCTGAGCAGTGAAGACGGTAGTTACCTCAGCACTTTAGACAGTAATTAAATCAGGACTGGAGACAGTAGTTACCTCAGCGCTGACGACAGTAGTTACCTCAGCATTGACAACAGAAGTTACCTCAGCACTGACGACAGTAATTACCTCAGCACTGACAACAGAAGTTACCTCAGCACTGGAGACAGTAGTTACCTCAGCACTGAAGACAGTAGTTACTTCAGCACTGACGACAGTAGTTACCTCAGCACTGACGACAGTATTTAACTCAGCACTGACGACAGTAATTACCTCAGCACTGACAACAGAAGTTACTTCAGCACTGACGACAGTAGTTACCTCAGCACTAGAAACAGCAGTTATCTCAGCACTGAAGGCAGCAGTTACCTCAGCACTGAAGACAGTAGTTATCTCAACACTGGAGACAGTAGTTACCTCAGCGCTGACGACAGTAGTTATCTCAGCACTGAAGACAGTAGTTATCTCAGCACTGGAGACAGTAGTTACCTCAGCGCTGACGACAGTAGTTACCTCAGCACTGAAGACAGTAGTTACCTCAGCACTGAAGACAGTAGTTACCTTAAATTAACACTGGAGACAGTAGTTACCTTAGCACTGACGACAGTAGTTAACTCAGCACTGAAGACAGTAGTTACCTCAGCAGTAAAAAGAGTAGTTACTTCAACACTGGAGATAGTAGTTATCTGAGCACTGAAGACAGTGGTTATCTCATCACTATATACAGTAGTTACCTCAGCACTGAAGACAGTAGTTGCCTCAGTACTTCTTCCATTATATTAATTGCATACAGTAACGTCAAGTCGATGATTAAGACACATTTGCAACAGTTTGAGAGCGTTGTTAACGAGACATGTTGCCTGCACAGCAGGCGGAGGTGTAGACGACGTGACCAGTCCAGTCCCTCACCTTCACTTCTCCAATCTGAGGAACTATCACCTCAATCTACACCTCCACTAATGCTGTTTCCTCTGTATTTCGACTGAGGAAGCCGCTGAACTGCCAAAATATCTCGTCAGTAAACACACCAGTGTACGGTAACATGTGTTAATCCTTTCCAGTTAGGTTAGGTTAGGTTTGATTAGCCAGGAATGCAGGACACGTGTTTACTGAAGATAGTGTTAGTCACACGATGACCCGCCACTCGAGATTTTGGTCATCTGACGTAGGCCTTCAGCTGGCTTACTCGTCCACCCCAATTAAAAAAATAAAATTAGTACATAAGCACATTCCTTTCCAGTAACTCGTTTTGATGCTCAAAAATATAACTGAAACCCCGAACAGATTAAGTTACAACCTGGTCATCTGTCTGTCATCTTAAGGTAATTTAGGCTAGATTAAGTTAGGTTCACTTACATAATCCTACTGAGGTTTGTAGTTACTATCAAATTAACAAATTAAAACACCCAAGATATGTTTAGCAATGAGTTGGCAGAGAAAAAGAGGCAACGTTTAGATCTGTACGTTGATCACTGGTGTTGAGAAAACCAGCTGCATCTGCAGCACCTCTGGACTCCTGACCAAGCAGTGCTGCAGTCTTTTCCCCACGTCTGTGTTTTCTTAACTCAACCCAAGCTCAACGATACCCCATCAACTATTTCTTTCGCTGAAATTGTTACCTTTCACTTCTCCCACCCTTCCTTTACTCTCATCCCTCACAACCTCCCTGGAGAATCTTAGTCAATCCAAAAAAATTGCACTTAATTCAGTTTCCAAATTGGATTACACAGCTCATTGTGCTTCTGGAGTCCTGTCTCCTGTGTCTGGTCTGGTCAAAGCCGGTCTTTTTTTTTTTTTTAAAGCTGGTTGACGACACGGCATCACCTGACATATATGTCCCGGCATCACCTAACATGTATGAAATCTTTACAATAACTCGTTTTAATGCTTAAGATGTGACTGAAGCCCAGAACAGATCGAGCTACAACCGGACCAACTGTATGCTTGTAGTAGTAAATAATGAAAGTCACAATAACCTGACTTTGGGGAAAAAAACTTTAGAAGACGTTTCAGTCCTCCTTGGGCCATTATCAAGTCCCAGCCTGTGACCTGATAATGGTATAGAACGGACTGAAACTTGGTCACAAGATTCCTCTGTAAATTGCGGGTTATATGTCATTTTACTGTGCTTTTTATTCTTTAACGTAGCTTAGAATAAAAAAAATAGGATTTAAAATAAATTTCCAAGGTTCAGGAAGTGACGTTGAGTGCCATCTACCTTGAGTAGATGAAACACGCAATAGTATATAGCAACACAAACAACGCTCCTGAATTCCTGTGGCTTTGCGAATGACAGTGGTAGTCCGGCTGTCCATAAATCCTGCCCTCATCAATGTGGGACTGTAGATCAACGCTCTCAAGAGACCCTGGGAGTTGTAGCTCAAAATCCCTAGAGGCCCGTGAGATACAGCATAATATGTTAATGAAACACAGGAGCTTTAGTTCATCACTTTCAAGATGTCCAGGAGCTATAACTCAGAATATATATATATATATATATATATATATATATATATATATATATATATATATATATATATATATATATATATATATATATTTATTTATTTATTTTTATTATTATCACACTGGCCGATTCCCACCAAGGCAGGGTGGCCCGAAAAAGAAAAACTTTCACCATCATTCACTCCATCACTGTCTTGCCAGAAGGGTGCTTTACACTACAGTTTTTAAACTGCAACATTAACACCCCTCCTTCAGAGTGCAGGCACTGTACTTCCCATCTCCAGGACTCAAGTCCGGCCTGCCGGTTTCCCTGAACCCCTTCATAAATGTTACTTTGCTCACACTCCAACAGCACGTCAAGTATTAAAAACCATTTGTCTCCATTCACTCCTATCAAACACGCTCACGCATGCCTGCTGGAAGTCCAAGCCCCTTGCACACAAAACCTCCTTTACCCCCTCCCTCCAACCTTTCCTAGGCCGACCCCTACCCCGCCTTCCTTCCACTACAGACTGATACACTCTTGAAGTCACTCTGTTTCGCTCCATTCTCTCTACATGTCCGAACCACCTCAACAACCCTTCCTCAGCCCTCTGGACAACAGTTTTGGTAATCCCGCACCTCCTCCTAACTTCCAAACTACGAATTCTCTGCATTATATTCACACCACACATTGCCCTATATATATATATATATATATATATATATATATATATATATATATATATATATATATATATATATATATATATATATATATATATATATATATATATATATATATATATATATATATATATATATATATATATATATATATATATATATATATATATATATATATATATATATATATATTTATTTATTTATTTATAGGGAGGTACCACCTCTAGAACTGTCCTGGGAACCCTCATCCACAGAGAAAAAGAATAAACTTGCTTCACGGAGAACTCAAGGTTTCCCTTGAAGCTGTTTGAAAATATTCTCCTACCACCCCCTATATATTCTATATATGCTTTATTTAAAACAAAATACATTGACAAAATACATTGACAAAAATACAATATGGAGTAAAACAACATAGATAACAACTCAGAGCTACATCTCGAATACTTCGTCCAGCTCCCCGGCAGTGGGCCGAGTGACCAGAATGCTGCAGGCATTTCCTCTCTGGATTGCGACACTGAGTCTCTGAAAGAGGAAGCTGGCCGCCCTGTGGTCCTTGGTATCTATGATGTGTTTTTCACCCAGCTCTTTGAGGAACTTTAGAGCATACTTTCCCCATGCTCCAAGGGTCTCCGACCGTATTGGGATGAAGTTAGAGCAAAGGGGAAGGTCTTCATATTAGCGGATCTTCTGGGTCTCCCTGTGGCTGGCAGCTCCACCCCGTTCAGCTACGGAGTATGGCAAGTAGGTGTCTGCCAATATGGCAACACAGGTGTAGTCCCAGGCATTCTGCTTACCATTCTTCCAGGGTAGCATAGTGGCTCCATCAAGACGCTTTTGACTTGTGTCAGACCTCTGCACTTGGGGTTCCCGTTGAACTGGGCAACGGGCTGTGGCTAGGCTTCTCTTTATGATATCATTGACCTCCTCATGTCTGGCATACTTCCCTTCTGCTGTGTGACACACAAGACCATGGAGTCCGAATTGATCAGCCGTCGCCCTGCCGCAAATACACCTATGTTTGGTGAGTATGGGGGCGGCTAGGCGAAGAACAACTCGAATCCGAATGGCCTGTGAGTCGAGTCGAGTGCTCAGGGAGGAACTGGGAACAGCTAGAAGGAAATTTCCTAAATGTGATGCCTTCACCGCTAGGAGACGAGCTTTGTCCTGTCCTGAACACTGTGTTGGCAATTTTTTTCATGATCGGTTTGATCCAGTGGGACGGACTGTTTGTGCTCTTTGGGAGGAGCTGGTCTACTGGAGGAGTCTGCATGGGTGTCACACCGCATGGATGCTTCAGTAAACCTCGGGTCTTGAGCTCCTACCACGTCTCTCAAGCGTTCGGGGACGATCTTCTTGACTAATGCACTGGAAGCCAAAAACGAAGACAGAAAAGCAGGTAAAGCAACATGCGTTGCTTTGCGCACCCCTATACCTCCCAGTCGCACTGGGAGGATTACCTGATCAGATTGCCGATCCTCTAGTGACAGGTTCAGTGCCTTCTTAACGGTTGATCTCAGGTGTGCGTCATATTCGTCGAGTGTTTATATATATATATATATATATATTATATATATATTATATATATATATTATATATATATTATATATATATATATATATCTAGGTAGTAGGTTGGTAGACAGCAACCGCCCAGGGAGGTACTACCGTCCTGCCAAGTGAGTGTAAAACGAAAGCCTGTAATTGTTTTACATGATGGTAGGATTGCTGGTGTCCTTTTTTCTGTCTCAATATATATATATATATATATATATATATATATATATATATATATATATATATATATATATATATATATATATATATATATAGTTTGCTTCCAGTGCATTAATCAAGAAGATAGTTCCCGAACGCTTGAGAGACGTGGTAGGAGCTCAAGACCCCAGGTTTACTGAAGCAGCGATTCGGTGGGACACCCTTACAGACTCCTCCAGTAGACCAGCTCCTCCCAAAGAGCACAAACAGTCCCACTGGGACAAACCGATCATGGAAAAAATCGCCAACACAATGCTCTCCAATGCTTCAGGAAAGGACAAAGCTCGTCTCCTGGCAGTGAAGGCACCACACTCAGGAGATTTCCTGTTAGCTGTTCCCAATTCCTCCCTGGGCACCCGTCTCGACCCACAGGCCATTCGGATTGGTGTTGCTCTTCGCCTAGCCGCCCCCATCCTCACCGAACATAGGTGTATTTGCGGCAGGGCGACAGCTGATCAATTCGGACTTCATGGTCTCGTGTGTCACACAGCAGAAGGGAAGTATGCCAGACATGAGGAGGTCAATGACATCATAAAGAGAAGCCTCGCCACAGCCCGTTGCCCAGCTCAACGGGAACCCCAAGTACAGAGGTCTGATGGAAGTCAAAAGCGTCCTGATGGAGCCACTATGCTACCCTGGAAGGATGGAAAGCAGATTGCCTGGGACTACACCTGTGCCGCCACATTGGCAGACACCTACTTGCCATACTCCGTAGTGGAAGGGGGTGGAGCTGCCAGCCACAGGGAGACCCAGAAGATCCGAAAATATGAAGACCTTCCCCCTTGCTATAACTTCATTCCAATAGGGTCGGAGACCCTTGGAGCATGGGGCAAGTGTGCTCTAAAGTTCCTCAAAGAGCTGGGTGAAAAGCTCATCATAGAAACCAAGGACCACAGGGCGACCAGCTTCCTCTTTCAGAGACTCAGTGTTGCGATCCAGAGAGGAAATGCCTGCAGCATTCTGGGCACGCGGCCCACCGCAGGGGAGCTGGACGAAGTATTCGAGATGTAGCTCTGAGTTACCTATGTTGTTTTACTTTCTATTGTATTTTTGTGAATGTTTTGTCACTGTATTTTGTCTTTAAATAAAACATACTTGAAATATAGAGGGTGGTAGGAGAAAATTCTCAAACAGCTTCAGGGAGAACCTTGAGTTTTCCCTGAAGCAAGTTTATTCTTTTCTCTGAGGATGAGGGTCCCCAGGACAGTTCTAGGGGTGGTACCTCCCTATATTATATATATATATATATATATATATATATATATATATATATATATATATATATATATATATATATATATATACAGTGCGTTCGTTTTCGTCGATTATCTGGGAAGTAGGTTATTCATAAATTGCAGTAATTGCGACCGTGATAAATTCGGATTAGCAATGTTCTATCAGTTGGTAGTGCACAGCCAGCTTCTCGCATTGCCAGTACCCGGCTAGGACGTGCCATATTTGATTTTTGGTAAATATTTTTTCTCAGTTTGTTTGGTTATCTTATTGAAACTTGGGCAATGTATGATGGAAAGATGCATCTTAACTTACACCAAAAATGAAAGAAATTGGATAATGAATGATGGAGTTCACTTCTCAGCCATTAGACGTCTCTTAAAAGTCGTAAAAAAAAAGTTTACAGCAAACGGTTTGTAGGGGTATAGAACGGACTTATGCAATCTTAGTTTTCTCTGTTGTTCAAGGTTTTCTCAGTGTTACTCAAGGATTTTACATTTAGTTTACTATTAACCCCAGGTTTACTGAAGCAGCGATGCGGTGGGACACCCTTGCAGACTCCTCCAGTAGACCAGCTCCTCCCAAAGAGCACAAACAGTCCCACTGGGACAAACCGATCATGGAAAAAATCGCCAACACAATGCTCACCAACGCTTCAGGAAAGGACAAAGCTCGTCTCCTGGCAGTGAAGGCACCACACTCAGGAGATTTCCTTCTATCTGTTCCCAATTCCTCCCCGACTCGACCCACAGGCCATTCGGATTGGTGTTGCTCTTCGCCTAGCCGCCCCCATCCTCACCGAACATAGGTGTATTTGCGGCAGGGCGACGGCTGATCAATTCGGACTTCATGGTCTCGTGTGTCACACATCAGAAGGGAAGTATGCCAGACATGAGGAGGTCAATGACATCATAAAGAGAAGCCTCGCCACAGCCCGTTGCCCAGCTCAACGGGAACCCCAAGTGCAGAGGTCTGACGGAAGTCAAAAGCGTCCTGATGGAGCCACTATGCTACCCTGGAAGGATGGAAAGCAGATTGCCTGGGACTACACCTGTGCCGCCACATTGGCAGACACCTACTTGCCATACTCCGTAGCTGAAGGGGGTGGAGCTGCCAGCCACAGGGAGACCCAGAAGATCCGCAAATATGAAGACCTTCCCCCTTGCTATAACTTCATCCCAATAGGGTCGGAGACCCTTGGAGCATGGGGCAAGTGTGCTCTAAAGTTCCTCAAAGAGCTGGGTGAAAAACTCATCATAGAAACCAAGGACCACAGGGCGACCAGCTTCCTCTTTCAGAGACTCAGTGTTGCGATCCAGAGAGGAAATGCCTGCAGCATTCTGGGCACGCGGCCCACCGCCGGGGAGCTGGACGAAGTATTCGAGATGTAGCTCTGAGTTGTTATCTATGTTGTTTTACTTTCTATTGTATTTTTGTGAATGTTTTGTCAATGTATTTTGTCTTTAAATAAAATATATATCATTATAGGGAGTGGTAGGAGAAAATTTTCACACAGCTTCAGGGAGAACCTTGAGTTTTCCCTGAAGCAAGTTTATTCTTTTCTCTGAGGATGAGGGTCCCCACGACAGTTCTAGAGGTGGTACCTCCCTATATATATATATATATATATATATATATATATATATATATATATATATATATATATATATATATATATATATATATATATATATATATATATATATATATATATATATATATATATATATATATATATATATATATATATATATATATATATATATATATATATATATATATATATATATATATATATATATATATATATATATATATATATATATATGTAAAATCTCTTACATGAATAAATAGAGCATTGGAATCTTGTCCAGTTCTAATGCTATATTTATGTTGTTTTAATCTTAGTTCGAGATTTTTACCAGTTTGACCGTAATAAACTTTATCGCAAATTTTACAAGGAATCTTATAGACACATCCATCAGCATTTTGGGGGGAATTC
>NC_091299.1:39310640-39338140 GCF_038502225.1 Cherax quadricarinatus | reverse complement strand
ACTACTCTCTCTACCGTCCAACTTACCCACCTCTACTCTCACTCCTCTTTAAAATAAATAATAGTATAATTTAAAGTTGTAAAAAAAGATAATAAAAATTAAGATATAATGATGGGGACAGTGAATATATTATTCCACTCAAATACAGTTTTATTTTTAAATCCTTGTTCAGTAATATGTCTGTGAAAATGAGAACGGGATTTGATATTGAGATTAATGGGGATGGTAGACAAGTAATTGAAACAGGGGATACACAGTATAAGATCAGTCGTACAGTTCACTTCTGCCACTAACCATAGGTCTCAAGACCTACACTGGCCAGCCACACACACACACACACACACACACACACACAAGCAACCCGCCCTCTTAATCACAGATAGCATTTGACTGTTGTAAGACAGTCAAAGGGAGGACTGATGAAGGCTTCCTAAACAGATCAAATCTCACATAGGTTTTTTCTACCACATTCACTGGCTCTTAGTTTTCTGTCCCCTCGGCAGAACTCGTTATATTTTTTTCCGTGGTGGTAGATTATATACGGTCATTTTTTATGGAGAGCGAAGCCGACGTAACCTAGCCAAGAAATTTTTGTAAGAAAAGCCTCATAGATTTTTATGTGATTTGAGATGGTGGGTTGAAGAGAGAGAGAGATGGACGAGGAGGAAGGGCGGGAGAGATGTAAATTAGGGGAATGGGAGAATGGGAGCAACGAGCGAAACCTGGGAAGTATTCTATTAAAAGTAATCAGAATTTAAGTTCCTTGATAACAAAACGTATGGAAACCTGACGGCATTTTCTTAATAACTGACATGTCACTAGCGACATATTCTCTTGGTCAAGAGCACATAGACATGACCAACAACGTTTCTCCTGGAAGCTAAGACACATGTGCAAAATCTGGTTATCTTCTTTGTAGACGTTTCGCCATCCAGTGGCTTTATCAATACAGATTCTAGGACATAATTAGAAGACAGTAGAACTATGTACAAAAGATGAGGTAATCAGTCCCTCAGCCTTGGAGTTGGTGTTGAGAGCACCGTTGAGAGCACCGTTGAGAGCACCGTTGAGAGCACCGTTGAGAGCACCGTTGAGAGCACCACGGTGCTCTCAACACCAACTCCAAGGCTGAGGGACTGATTACCTCATCTTATTCTCTATCAACAATATGAGGGTTGTCATTGTGGTCAAGAATTCTACACAGAGTAAGGATAAGCAGATAATGAAGACAATACTAAAGCACCTGGGTAGGACATAATTAGGGGACCCTGCAACACGATACCTACACACCTGTCAGTTTTGAATTTCTTCCAAGATTTCCGAGCGAAAATTTTCGACATGTTTTTCTTTCCCTCCTTCATTTCTGGTGCATTTTTCTTTCAACGCTTGGGAATCTTCCCTCCAGTGCTGGTGTATCATACTTAAAACACTGGTGTATCATACTTAAAACACTGGTGTATCATACTTAAAACACTGGTGTATCATACTTAAAACACTGGTGTATCATACTTAAAACACTGGTGTATCATACTTAAAACACTGGTGTATTATACTTAAAACACTGGTGTATCATACTTAAAACACTGGTGTATCATACTTAAAACACTGGTGTATCATACTTAAAACACTGGTGTATCATACTTAAAACACTGGTGTATCATACTTACAACACTGGTGTATCATACTTACAACACTGATGTATCATACTTACAGCACTGGTGTATCATACTTTCAACACTGATGTATCATACTTTCAACCCTAGTGTATCATACAACACTGGTGTACCATACTTACAAAGCTGGTGTATCATACTTACAACACAGATGTATCATACTTTCAACAAAGGTGTATCATACTTGCAACACTGGTGTATCATACTTACAACACTGGTGTATCATACTTTCATCCCTGGTGTATCATACTTAAAACACTGGTGTATCATACTTAAAACACTGGTGTATCATACTTAAAACACTGGTGTATCATACTTACAACACTGGTGTATCATACTTACAACACTGATGTATCATACTTACAGCACTGGTGTATCATACTTTCAACACTGATGTATCATACTTTCAACCCTAGTGTATCATACAACACTGGTGTACCATACTTACAAAGCTGGTGTATCATACTTACAACACAGATGTATCATACTTTCAACAAAGGTGTATCATACTTGCAACACTGGTGTATCATACTTACAACACTGGTGTATCATACTTTCATCCCTGGTGTATCATACTTACAACACTGGTGTATCATACTTTCAACCCTGGTGTATCATACTTACAACACTGGTGTATCATACAACACTGGTGTATCATACAACACTGGTGTATCATACTTACAACACTGGTGCATCATACTACACTGGTGTATCATACAACACTGGTGTATCATACAACACTGGTGAATCATACTTACAACACTGGTGTATCATACTTACAACACTGGTGTATCATACAACACTGGTGTATCATACTTACAACACTGGTGCATCATACAACACTGGTGAATCATACTTACAACACTGGTGTATCATACTTACAACACTGGTGTATCATACTTACAGCACTGGTGTATCATACTTACAACACTGGTGTATCATACTTTTAACCCTGGTGTATCACACTTACAACACTGGTGTATCATACTTACAACACCGGTGTATCATACTTACAACACTGGTGTATCAAACTTACAACACTGGTGTATCATACAACACTGGTGTATCATACAACACTGGTGTATCATACTTACAACACTGGTGTATCATACTTACAACACTGGTGTATCATACAACACTGGTGTATCATACAACGCTGGTGTATCATACAACACTGGTGTATCATACTTGCAACACTGGTGTATCATACTTTCAACACTGGTGTATCATACTTACAACACTGGTGTATCATACTTACAACACTGGTGTATCATACTTGCAACACTGGTGTATCACACTTTCAACACTACACTGGTGTATCATACTTTCAACCCTGGTGCATCATACTTACAACGCTGGTGTATCATACTTACAACACTGGTGCATCATACTTACAACACTGGTGTATCATACTTACAAGACTGGTGTATCATGCTTACAACTCTGGTGTATCATACTTTCAACACTACACTGGTGTATCATACAACACTGGTGTATCATACTTGTAACACTGGTGTATCATACTTACAACACTGGTGTATCATACTTTCAACGCTGGTGTATCATACTTGCAACACTGGTGTATCATACTTACAACACTGGTGTATCATACAACACTGGTGTATCATACAACACTGGTGTATCATGCTTTCAACACTGGTGTATCATACTTTCTACACTGGTGTATCATACTTTCAACGCTGGTGTATCATACTTACAACACTGGTGTATCATACTTACAACACTTGTGTATCATGCTTTCAACCCTGGTGTATCATACTTACAACACTGGTGTATCATACTTACAACACTTGTGTATCATACTTACAACACTGGTGTATCATACTTTCAACCCTGGTGTATCATACTTACAACACTGGTGTATCATACTTACAACATTGGTGTATCATACTTTCAACACCGGTGTATCATACTTACAACACTGGTGTATCATACTTACAACACTGGTGTATCATACTTTCAACCCTGGTGTATCATACTTACAACACTGGTGTATCATACTTACAACCCTGGTGTATCATACTTTCAACACCGGTGTATCATACTTACAACACTGGTGTATCATACTTTCAACACTGGTGTATCATACTTACAACACTGGTGTATCATACTTTCAACACCGGTGTATCATACTTTCAACACTGGTGTATCATACTTACAACACTGGTGTATCATACTTTCAACACTGGTGTATCATACTTACAACACTGGTGTATCATACTTTCAACAATGGTGTATCATACTTACAACACTGGTGTATCATACTTTCAACGCTGGTGTATCATACTTTCAACACTGGTGTATCATACTTTCAACACTGGTGTATCATACTTTCAACGCTGGTGTATCATACTTACAACACTGGTGTATCATACTTACAACACTGGTGTATCATACTTTCAACGCTGGTGTATCATACTTACAACACTGGTGTATCATACTTACAACACTGGTGTATCATACTTTCAACACCGGTGTATCGTACTTTCAACACTGGTGTATCATACTTACAACACTGGTGTATCATACTTTCAACCCTGGTGTATCATACTTACAACACTGGTGTATCATACTTACAACACTGGTGTATCATACTTTCAACACCGGTGTATCATACTTACAACACTGGTGTATCATACTTTCAACACCGGTGTATCATACTTTCAACACCGGTGTATCATACTTACAACACTGGAGTATCATACTTACAACACTGGTGTATCATACTTTCAACGCTGGTGTATCATACTTTCAACACTGGTGCATCATACTTACAACACCGGTGTATCATACTTTCAACACTGGTGTATCATACTTACAACACTGGTGTATCATACTTTCAACACCGGTGTATCATACTTTCAACGCTGGTGTATCATACTTACAACACTGGTGTATCATACTTTCAACACTGGTGTATCATACTTACAACACTGGTGTATCATACTTTCAACACTCGTGTATCATACTTTCAACGCTGGTGTATCATACAACACTGGTGTATCATACTTTCAACACCGGTGTATCATACTTTCAACACTGGTGTATCATACTTACAACACTGGTGTATCATACTTTCAACACTGGTGTATCATACTTACAACACTGGTGTATCATACTTTCAACACTGGTGTATCATACTTTCAACGCTGGTGTATCATACAACACTGGTGTATCATACTTTCAACACCGGTGTATCATACTTTCAACACTGGTGTATCATACTTACAACACTGGTGTATCATACTTTCAACACCGGTGTATCATACTTTCAACACCGGTGTATCATACTTTCAACACCGGTGTATCATACTTTCAACACCGGTGTATCATACTTTCAACGCTGGTGTATCATTACTTTCAACGCTGATGTATCATACTTTCAACACTTTTTGTATCATACTTTCAACACTTTTTGTATCATACTTTCAACCCTGGTGTATCATACATTCATCGCTGGTGTATCATACTTACAACACTTGTGATTCACACATTCAACACTGGTGTATCATACTCAGTTGTTACTGAACAGTGTAGGTATAGCTTGCTATTGTTAATGAACATAATGGAATATTGTCCTGTCAGTAGGATAACAGAGGACGCCTCATACGATCGGATTCAAACTGAATTTACTTTAAGGAGAGTTCACATCGTTACTGAGCGGTATCAGTGACAGTATGCTAATTTTTTAAACAAGTCTTGATATTGGTTTCCTTGAGATGACTTCGTATTGGCTTCCAGTGTTGGTGTATCTTATCTAAGGGGGTGGGAGGGAGGGAATTGGAATTTTATTGTGCTGTGTAGATACCAATTTCAAAAATTTATATATGTAATTGGAGATATCACATTTACTCTTCTGGAGAACCTGGTCCCTGGGACCGGAACAAGGTTCAAGATGGGCCCCTTCTCCCCTCTATCGAAAATTTAAGCACAGAATACAGATAGATTAATAAGAGATATCAACAATGTCTTCCCAGTTTATTTTTTTAGTGAAAGCAAATAATTTACTAAAAAAAATCGACTTCATATTGATTACAACTTTTAAATAATAAAATGTTATACCCAGAGATTTTAAAAACATATATAACAAATAATGTTTACAGTGTGTTTAATCGTACACAAACATGGACACGACAGAAGACTTAAAATTCGTATTGTGTAAAAAAATCACAGTAATATGGCAACAACAGACTAGTACACTGTATTATACAAATAAAAATTGAATACAGCTGCTAATCAAAAAACATTATTCGGGCTTTACAGTTAGGAAATAAATAAAACCCTTATATTTGTATACGTTTTATTAAACGATCTTCCATTGCTAAAACTCCTGAACTGTTTAGTCAACTCTAACACACAAGATCTCAGTATTCATTTTTATTCTTCCCAGAGTAACGAAATATTTCTCCTACCAGAGTACAGACGAGCCCAGTTTTACAGTGCTTCACTTTACAGTGCCCCGCTTTACAGTGCCCTATTGTACAGTGCTTAGCTTTGCAGTACCCTGCTTTACAGTGTCCCGATTTACAGTGCTATGCTTTACAGTGCTTTGCTTTACAGTGCTTCTCTGTACAGTGCTTCGCTTTACAGTGTCTCGCTAATGCAGCGGTTTCCCATTATACCCATTCTTCATTTATTCAGACTATCTTCAATAAATACATTCACAAGCCGCTATAAACAAAGGATGAAAATATTTTAAAGTAATGTTTGTACTGTATATGCATTGTTAGATCTAACTCTATTTCTCACTTAACATGTTAGTATAAACAGGTTTTCAGGCTTTTATACGCATTTGAAAGTAAGAAAAAAGGCTGCGTTTCACTTTACAGCGATATTTGCTTTACAGCAGTAGCCTAGAACCTAACTTGCTGTATAAATGGGGTCTGTGTGTACTGGAAAGAGGCAGACTGAAACGTTGGTAAATGTTTTATCAAATCTGCTGAATAATACATTGTAAATTCTGAAATTCTTTGCTAGATCCTCTGACACATCATCGATACTCATAGCGGGATATTTCCACAAAACCCTGAAATCTGACTCTAGTTCTTACATTGCTCTCATATAGTCTTGTTATGTTTCCATTAAAACAATAAAAGGAGAACGTAAGAGAATATTGGTCTGAGCTTGATTGATTTTCTAAACTTGTTTCTGCTATTTTCTGGCTATTTTAATCTGTTAACCTCTGCCTAACTTTCCGTCTTTTTTATGATATTGAGGTAGTTTTACCAATGTTTTCCATAAAAAGTTTACACTCATAAGATTAGATCCCAGTTATTTCTTAAATATATAAGATTCTCCACCAAGCTCTCAAGCATTCTAAAATTTTAACTTCTGTCTCTTGTTAGATTCTGAAATGAGGAATTTTCCTTCTGTAGTCAATGACCCTTACAACCTTCAACCAAACTGAAGCTTTAAGGAAGCACTCAAAGGAATTCTGACAGAAAGGAATTCCACGTATAACCGAACGAGCTTCACTAGATAAGTTTAGATCCTTCCGTATAACAGTTGCTTATACCTGAGCAGCAAACGGCCTAACACTTAACCTTGGCTGACCAATGAGTGTCAGACGTATTATGTAGGGAAAACCCTAGAGTTGCTCCTCATTAAGTATCCTTGAAGAAAAACCTTTAAATACCTGCCACATTATTTTTCTTTCTTTCTCCAACGTTTCATTCGTAAATCGAGGCCTCATCCGTTCGGCTTCAAAATTTCGACGCTTGTGTATGGCAACTAGGGCCAGAATCTTGGCACAATTGGTATGTACAATTGCATTATGATTAGAGTTGTTGAACTCGTTGTTGGAATCCTGGAATTGTTCCGATAACTTCCAACAGCGGCGACGTCGCCTCACATGTTCCAGAAAAAGGTGTTTCATAATTCGACGTCTGCGGAGAGTGAAATTAAAATGTGACTTTTAAGCTTTCACCATTTTTTGTGTAAAATACAATGACAATTATATTCCCATAAATTGCAACGAGAATAATTCAGTTTACATCTGATCTGCTCAGATTTTTAATATGAATAAACAGTTTAGAAAACCGTCAAGTTAATAAATAAGACACTTGTGTAACACTTTGATATCTTTATTTTGGAAACGTTTTACCAGCCAGTGGCTTCCTCAGTCCAATGTAGAGAAACGGTGGAAGATGAGTGTGAGGTATTCAGTCCCTAACCCTGAGGGTGGATGTATTCAGTCCAACAGTCCTCCACATCAACCGTTTCTCTACATTGGACTGAGGAAGCCACCGGCTGGTAAAACGTTTCCAGAATAAAGATACCCAAGTGTTGCACAGGTGTTTTATTTATCAAATATTTAATGACTTTATCAGTAAAGTAAAATAGTGAAAACAAAGCACTAGCAATCGTTGAAATTTGTACATAACCAGAAGAATCTTCTGATAGGCTTCAAATGTTTATCAACGGTGGTCTCCTGAACGCAAGGTTCCCGAGGCTACTGTGTGCTACAAAACCTAATTTGCCAATTTTATTGGGAAAAATTTCAACATTTATTCAATAAAATTGGCGAATGATTTTTATTCACCATGTGAGGGAAAAGTAGGCGTAAGTGGGGTTAAGGTTGTTCAGGCAACCAGGAACCATTAGCGAGTTACATCGCGCACCCCCCTCCCCCTCTGGCGGGCTGGGACGAAACTAGTTCTTGGTGTCTGATTTGTTCAAATTTCTACTCCTGGTAATATTGACCTTACCTGGTGTGGGTTGAAGTTTGGAGAGTCGCTTCACCTCCATTCTTCTCCTAATCAGGTAGGGTGATCTACCAGGAGTATTACTATTTGTTCCTTTCTTTTGTTTGCTGGTTACCAGTAATGATTTTGGCATTTATCATTCTTTTCCATTCTTAAATGTTATATTATCATGACCATTGGTAACCAGTTTATTTTTTCTTATTACCAGCTCTGTTCCTGGCGTGGTCATCCAGGATAGACGCCAGATAAAGGAGCAGGACATTTGTTAATGAGACTTATTAACATTATTGGACTACTACTGGCCCTTACCTGTTCTACTTGTGGTGCTCCATCCAAGTGGTAGGAGATTCCAAAACATCGGATTATCACCATCCGCCCAGGATAACCTACATCAATAATATCAGAAGATCTATCCAGGGCCATACCTACTCCTGCCCAACTACAAGAACCGAAGGCCTTTTTTTTATATTTAAATTTTAAGTAAAATCCTCAAAAATCATTATTCTTATTTTTCCTAATCGTTTCTTTATTTATTTTTCCATTAGTTTCTTTTGTTCAGATGGAAGGCGTTCCACTGACAATGGCGACCTTGCCAGGATTCGAACCTGGAATGTTAAAATGATGAAGCATTCTGAATAAGAATGATACCCCTTAAAGGATGGTATCCCTTAAAGGATGGTACCACTTAAATGATGATACCCCATAAAGGATGAAACCCCTTAAAGGATGAAACCCCTTAAAGGATGAAATCCCTTAAAGGATGATACCCCTTAAAGGATGATACTCCTTAAGGGATGATATCCCTTAAAGGATGACACCCTTTACACGATGATACCCCTTAAAGGATGATACTCCTTAAGGGATGATATCCCTTAAAGGATGACACCCTTTACACGATGATAGCCCTTAAAGGATGATACATATTAAAGGATGATACCCCTTAAAGGAGGACACCCTTTAAAAAATGATACCACTTAAAGAATGATACCCTTTAAAGGATGATACCACTTAAAGGGAAGACACGCGTTAAACGATGATATCCCTTAAAGGATGATACCCCTTAAGGAATGAAATCGCTTAAAGGATGAAACTCCTTAAAGAATGAAACACCTTAAAGGATGATACACCTTAAAGGATGATACACCTTAAAGGATGATACACCTTAAAGAATGAAACACCTTGAAGGATGATACACATTAATTTGTAATTTTACTGAAACAGTTAAAAAAACTGAAATCTTTCAGGGTCACAAAAATTTCTGGAGAACACGTTTTTCGATTGGCTTCAAACTTTTAGCGTTGTTGGACTTCATTAAAGGTAAGTTTGAGGTTCCTTCCCGAGTTGTGCAAGTTTCACTTGGCAGCTTTTAATAATATATTGTTTTAAACTGAAGAACCAGAGAAGACTTCTTGAAGCATAACACTTTGTTGATGGTGTCTATGTTGATTCTTGGTGTCTATGTTGATTGAAGGTGTCTATGTTGATTGTTGGTGTCTATGTTGATTGAAGGTGTCTATGTTGATTGAAGGTGTCTGTTGATTGAAGGTGTCTGTTGATTGAAGGTGTCTGTTGATTGATTGATGGTGTCTATGTTGATTGAAGGTGTCTATGTTGATTGAAGGTGTCTGTTGATTGAAGGTGTCTGTTGATTGAAGGTGTCTGTTGATTGATTGATGGTGTCTATGTTGATTGATGGTGTCTATGTTGATTGATGGTGTCTATGTTGATTGATGGTGTCTACGTTGATTGAAGGTGTCTGTTGATTGAAGGTGTCCATGTTGATTGAAGGTGTCCATGTTGATTGAAGGTGTCCATGTTGATTGAAGGTGTCCATGTTGATTGAAGGTGTCCATGTTGATTGAAGGTGTCCATGTTGATTGAAAGTATCTATGTTAATTGATGGTGTCTGTGTTGATTGATGGTATCTACGTTGATTGATGGTATCTACGTTGATTGATGGTATCTATGTTGTTTCATGATATCTATGTTGATTGATGGTGTCTATATTGATTGATGGTATCTATGTTGATTGATGGTATCTTTGTTGATTGTTGGTATCTATGTTGATTGATGGTGTCTATGTTGATTGATGGTGTCTATGTTGATTGATGGTATCTACGTTGATGGTGTCTATGTTGATTGATGGTATCTGTGTTGATTGATGGTATCTGTGTTGATTGATGGTATCTATGTTGATTGATGGTGCCTATGTTGATTGATGGTATCTATGTTGATTGATGGTATCTATGTTGATTGATGGTATCTATGTAGATTGATGGTGTCTATGTTGATTGATGGTGTCTATGTTGATTGATGGTATCTATGTTGATTGATGGTATCTATGTTGATTGTTGGTATCTATGTTGATTGATGGTATCTATGTTGATTGATGGTATCTATGTTGATTGATGGTGTCTATGTTGATTGATGGTATCTATGTTGATTGATTGTATTTATGTTGATTGTTGGTATCTATGTTGATTGATGGTATCTATGTTGATTGATGGTATCTATGTTGATTGTTGGTATCTATGTTGATTGATGGTATCTATGTTGATTGATGGTGTCTATGTTGATTGATGGTATCTATGTTGATTGATGGTATCTATGTTGATTGGTGGTATCTATGTTGATTGATGGTGTCTATGTTGATTGATGGTATCTATGTTGATTGATGGTGTCTATATTGATTGATGGTATCTATGTTGATTGATGGTATCTATGTTGATTGATGGTATCTATGTTGATTGATGGTGTCTATATTGATTGATGGTATCTATGTTGATTAATGATATCTATGTTTATTGATGATATTTATGTTGATTTATATTATGTTGATTGATGGTATTTATGTTGATTTATATTATGTTGATTGATGGTATCTATGTTGATTGATGGTATCTATGTTGATTGATATATATGTTGATTGATGGTATTTATGTTGATTGATGGTATGTATTTTCATTGATGGTATCTCTATTGATTGATGGAATCTATGTTGATTGATGGTATCTATGTTGATTGATGGTATCTATGTTAATTGATGGTATCTAATGTTGATTTATGATATCTATGTTGACTGATGGTATCTATGTTGATTAATGATATTAATGTTAATTGATCTTACATATGTTGATTGATGATATCTATGTTATTATCTTATTGGCTAGAACCTGGTCACTAGTTGAACGACGGGGCCCCATCATCAACTCTTAGCAACCTGGTTCGCTGGTTGGGGGAGATAGCCTGTAAATGAGGGTGTGTACATGCGCCGAATAAAGGTTACGTACTCTTTGCATGCCACACCCCCACCCCGAGAAGGCTGCCACCTCCCAGTGGTAACCGTGCCGCCATGGCACAAAATAATGGGACCGCCTTTCCTCTCCACCATCCAACTCTTAGAGCTCAGCTTTTCTCGTGACCAAAAGCCAAACCCTAAACTTAGAGTGAGACAGCAGTCAGACAGGCTAGCATAGGTCCAAGATACAGGCGGACGGTAGACCGCATCCCCTCACTAAAAAAAACCCCACACCAGGGGATAAAAAAAAAAGAGCGTGAAAAGGGGTTATCACAAATAACATCCTAACCTAAATAAATAAAAATATTAGACTCTAGATAAAGAGTCTGCCAACATATTTTCTTTCCCGGCAATATATTTAATGGAAATATTATATGGCTGCAGCCTTAGCGTCCAGCGCATAAGCCTTGTGTTGTGGTTCTTCATGGCTTGGAGATATACTAGAGGATTGTGATCACTGTAGACTGTGACCACCTGCGATGTCTGGCCCACATAAACATCGAAATGCTCCAAAGCCAGTACCAGTGCGAGGGCTTCTTTTTCAATGGTAGAGTAAGCCCTCTGCTGTGGCTGGAACTTGGCTGAAAAGTATGCTACAGGCTGCAACTCCTTGTTCCCGATTTGTAATAGTACTGCCCCAACCCCAGACTCACAAGCATCAACCTGTAATGAAAAAGGTTTGGAGAAGTCTGGAGACAAGAGAATGGGTGCAGTACACAATAATCTTTTTGCTTTATTAAAAGCAGTGTTACAGTCTGAGGTCCAATTAAAGGGAACTTTGTGTCTGGTAAGACTGCTTTTAATAAAGCAAAAAGATTATTGTGTACTGCACCCATTCTCTTGTCTCCAGACGTCTCCAAACCTTTTTCATTACAGGTTGATGCTTGTGAGTCTGGGGTTGGGGCATCTCATGTGCCATCTCTTCTTCTATAAGTCTGTCAGCAATCAGTGAACGCAGTTGCGCAGCTGTGAGAGTCGGTTTGTATTTAATGCCAATGGAACGAGCAATTTGCCAACAACGCTGTAGGGACAATTTAGGTAGTTTATGCAAAGTATATGCTGACACCAGACGTCTGACTCGTCTAGGTGGCATATTTATTCGCTATGCACAGTACGATTGCAGAATACCCCAACGTAACACGTTAATTTGCAGAACACGCTTTGTTGCTGTTCTCAGTACGAGAGACGGTGCAAGAGTCGACAGGGTATAGTCCGTTTGAGCTGATCTTTGGGCACAATGCAGGAGGTCCCGGGTTCAAATCGCGGACAGGCCCCCATATTACAACCCAGGATTCCAAATGGCCTGTTATCCCGGGTGTAATGTGAGCAAAATAAACACAGCAAAAAAAGTTTAGACTTATATTATCCTTCACCAATTTAGAACAGCAATATGTACACTATGTACAGTGATAAGTATAGTGCACTCCACGGTAAGCAAGGCAGAAATAGAAGCCACAAGATAGCAGACCGTGCTTCAACCAGCTCTAGAATGGGAATGACAAGGGCAGACAGGAGAGCGGTACCCACATAACCTCTGTGATTGCCAAAACCATCTTCTTATTGGCTAGAACCTGGTCACTAGTTGAACGACGGGGCCCCATCATCAACTCTTAGCAACCTGGTTCGCTGGTTGGGGGAGACAGCCTGTAAATGAGGGTGTGTACATGCGCCGAATAAAGGTTACGTACTCTTTGCATGCCACATTGATTGATGATATCTGTGTTGATTTATGATATCTATGTTTATTGATGGTATCTATGTTGATTGATGGTATCTATGTTGATTGATGATATCTATGTTGATTGATGGTATCTATGTTGATTGATGATATCTATGTTCATTGATGATGTCTATGTTGATTTATGATATCTATGTTGATTGATGATATATATGTTGATTGATAATATCTATGTTGATTGATATCTATGTTCACTAAAGATATCTATGTTGATTGATAATATCTATGTCGATTGATGGTACTTATGTTGATTGATGGCATCTATTTTCATTGATGGTATCTATGTTGATTGATGGTATCTATGTTGATTGATGGTATCTATGTTGATTGATGTTATCTATGTTGATTGATGATATCTATGTTGATTGATGGCATCTGTGTTGATTGATGGCATTTATGTTGATTGATAGCATCTGTGTTGATTGATGGTATCTAGGTTGACTGATGGAATATCTGTTGGTTGATGGTATCAATACTGATTGATAGTATCTATGTTAATTTAGGGTATCTATGTTGACTGATGGCATCTATGTTGATTGATGGTATCTATGTTGATTGATGGTATCTGTGTTGATTGATGGTATCGAGGATGACTGATGGCATCTGTGTTGATTGATAGTATCTATGTTGATTAATGGTATTTGTGTTGATTAAGAGTATCTATGTTGATTGATGGCATCTATGTTGAGTCATGGTATCTATCTTCATTGATGGTATCTATGTTGATTCATAATATCTATGTTGATTGATGGTATCTATGTTGATTGATGGTATCTATGTTGATCGACGGTATCTGTGTTGATTGATGGAATCTATGTTGATTGATGGTATCTATGTTGATTGATGGTATCTATGTTGATTGATGATATCGATGTTGATTGACGGTATCTATGTTGATTGATGGTATCTATGTTGATTGATGGTATCTATGTTGATTGATGGTAACTATGTTGATTGATGGTATCTATGTTGATTGTTGGTATCTATGTTGATTTATGGTATCTATGTTGATTGATGGTATCTATGTTGATTGATGGTGCCTATGTTGATTGATGGTATCTATGTTGATTGATGGTGTCTATGTTGATTGATGGTATCTATGTTGATTGATGGTATCTTTGTTGATTGTTGGTATCTATGTTGATTGATGGTATCTATGTTGATTGATGGTATCTATGTTGATTGTTGGTATCTATGTTGATTGATGGTATCTATGTTGATTGATGCTGTCTATGTTGATTGATGGTATCTATGATGATTGTTGGTATCTATGTTGATTGATGGTATCTATATTGATTGATGGTATCTATGTTGATTGATGGTATCTATGTTCATTAATGATATCTATGTTAATTGATGATATCTATGTTGATTGATGATATCTATGTTGATTTATATCTATGTTGATTGATGATATCTATGTTGATTTATGATATCTGTGTATTGATTGTATCTATGTTGATTGATGGTATCTGTGTTGATTGATGATATTTATGTTGATTGATGGTATTTATGTTGATTGATGGTATGTATTTTCATTGATGGTATCTCTATTGATTGATGGAATCTATGTTGAATGCTGGTATCTATGTTGATTGATGGTATCTACGATGATTGATGATAATTATGTTGATTGATGGTATCTGTGTTGATTGATGGCATTGATGTTGATTGATAGCATCTGTGTTGATTGATGGTATCTAGGTTGATTGATGGCATCTGTGTTGACTGACAGTATCATATACTGATTGATAGTATCTATGTTAATTGATGTCATCTATGTTGAGTCACGGTATCTATGTTCATTGAAGGTATCTATGTTGATTGATGGTATCTATGTTGATTGATGGCATCTGTGTTGATTGATGGTATCGGGGTTGATTGACGGCATCTGTGTTGATTGATAGTATCTATATTGATTGATGGTATCTATGTTGATTGATGATATCTAGGTTGATTGATGGTATCTATGTTGATTGATGGTATCTATGTTGACTGATGGTATCTATGTTGATTAATGATATTAATGTTAATTGATCTTACATATGTTGATTGATGATATCTATGTTGATTTATGATATCTATATTGATTGATGATATCTATGTTGATTTATGATATCTATGTTTATTGATGGTATCTATGTTGATTGATGGTATCTATGTTGATTGATGATATCTATGTTGATTGATGGTATCTATGTTGATTGATGATATCTATGTTCATTGATGATGTCTATGTTGATTTATGATATCTATGTTGATTGATGATATCTATGTTGACTGAAGATATCTATGTTGATTGATGATATCTATGACGATTGATGATATTTATGTTGATTGATGGCATCTATTTTCATTGATGGTATCTATGTTGATTGATGGTATCTATGTTGATTGATGGTATCTATGTTGAGTGATGATATCTATGTTGATTGATGATATCTATGTTGATTGATGGCATCTGTGTTGATTGATGGCATTTATGTTGATTGATAGCATCTGTGTTAATTGATGGTATCTAGGCTGATTGATGGCATCTCTGTTGGTTGATGGTATCAATACTGATTGATAGTATCTATGTTAATTTAGGGTATCTATGTTGACTGATGGCATCTATGGTGATTGATGGTATCTTTGTTGATTGATAGTATCTGTGTTGATTGATGATATCGAGGTTGATTGATGGCATCTGTGTTGATTGATAGTATCTATGTTGATTAATGGTATTTGTGTTGATTAAGAGTATCTATGTTGATTGATGGCTTCTATGTAGATTCATGGTATCTATGTTCATTGATGGTATCTATGTTGATTGCTGGTATCTATGTTGATCGATGGTATCTGTGTTGATTGATGGTATCTATGTTGATTGATGGTATCTATGTTGATTGATGGTATCTATGTTGATTGATGATATCGATGTTGATTGACGGTATCTATGTTGATTGATGGTGTCTATGTTGATTGATGGTATCTATGTTGATTGATGGTATCTATGTTGATTGATGGTATCTATGTTGATTGATGGTATCTATGATGATTGATGGTATCCATGTTGATTGATGGTATCTATGTTGATTGATGGTATCTATGTTGATTGATGGTATCTATGTTGATTGATATTATCTATGTTGATTGATGGTATCTATGTTGATTTATGGTATCTATGTTGATTGATGGTATCTATGTTGATTGATGGTATCTATGTTGATTGATGGTATCAATGTTGATTGTTGATATCTATGTTGATTGATGGTATCTATGTTGATTGATGGTATCTATGTTGATTGATGGTATCTATGTTGATTGATGATATCTATGTTGACTGATGATATCTATGTTGATTTATGATATCTATGTTGATTTATGATATCTATGTTGATTGATGGTATCTATGATGATTGATGGTATCTATGTTGATTGATGGTATCAATGTTGATTGATGATATCTATGTTGATTGATGGTATCTATGTTCATTAATGATATCTATGTTGATTGATGATATCTATGTTGACTGATGATATCTATGTTGATTTATGATATCTATGTTCATTAATGATATCTATGTTGACTGATGTTATCTATGTTGACTGATGGTATCCATGTTTACTGATGGTATCTGTGTTGATTGATGGAATTTATGTTGATTGATGGTATCAATACTGATATATATTATCTATGTTAATTGAGAGTATCAATGTTGATTCACGGCATCTATGTTGAGTCATGGTATCTATGTTCATTGATGGTATCTAGGTTGATTGATGGTATCTATGTTTATTTATGTTATCTATATTGATGGATGGTATCTATGTTGAGTGATGGCATCTATGTTGAGTTGTGGCATCTGTGTTGATTGATAGTATCTATGTTGACTTATGGCATGTATGTTGATTGATGGTATTTGTGTTGATTGATGGTTTCTAGGTTGATTGATGGCGTCTGTGTTGATTGATGGTATCTATGTTTATTGATGGTATCGTTGTTTATTGATGGTATCTATGTTAATTGATGGTATCAACGTTGATTTATGGTATCTATATTGATTGATGGTATCTTTGCCGATTGATGGTATATGGGTTGATTGATGGCTCTGTGCTGATTGATGGCATCTATGTTGATTAATGGTTTCTATGTTGATTGATGGTATCTAGATTGATTGATGGCATCGGTGTTGATTAATGGAATATATGTCAATTGATGGTATCTATGTTGACTGATGGTATATATGTTGATTAATGGTAACTATCTTGATTGATGGTATGTATGATGATGGTATTTATGATTATTGATGGTATGTATGTTGATTGATGGTATCTCTGTTGATTGATGGTATCTGTGTCGATTGGTGGTATCTATGCTGATTGATGTTATCTATGATGACTGATGGTATCTATGTTGACTGATGGTATCTCTGTTGATTGATGGTATCTATGTTGGTTGATAGTATCTATGTTGGCTGATGGTATCTGTGTTGACTGATGGTGTCTATGTTGACTGATGGTGTCTATGTTGGCTGATGGTATCTGTGTTGACTGATGGTGTCTATGTTGACTGATGGTATCTTTGTTGACTGATGGTATCTATGTTGACTGATGGTATCTGTGTTGTCTGATGGTGTCTCTGTTGACTGATGGTATCTATGTTGATTGATGGTATCTATGTTGACTCATGGTATCTATGTTGACTGATGGTGTCTATGTTGGCTGATGGTATCTGTGTTGACTGATGGTGTCTATGTTGACTGATGGTATCTTTGTTGACTGATGGCATCTATGTTGACTGATGGTATCTGTGTTGTCTGATGGTGTCTATGTTGACTGATGGTATCTATGTTGACTGATGGTATCTATGTTGATTGATGGTATCTATGTTGATTGATGGTATCTATGTTGACTGATGGTATCTATGTTGATTGATGGTATCTATGTTGACTCATGGTATCTATGTTGACTGATGGTATGTATGTTGGCTGATGGTATCTATGTTGACTCATGGTATCTATGTTGACTGATGGTGTCTATGTTGGCTGATGGTATCTGTGTTGACTGATGGTGTCTATGTTGACTGATGGTATCTGTGTTGACTGATGGTATCTGTGTTGACTGATGGTGTCTATGTTGACTGATGGTATCTATGTTGACTGATGGTATCTATGTTGATTGATGGTATCTATGTTGACTCATGGTATCTATGTTGACTGATGGTGTCTATGTTGGCTGATGGTATCTGTGTTGACTGATGGTGTCTATGTTGACTGATGGTATCTGTGTTGACTGATGGTATGTATGTTGGCTGATGGTATGTATGTTGACTGATGGTATGTATGTTGACTGATGGTATGTATGTTGGCTGATGGTATGTATGTTGACTGATGGTATGTATGTTGGCTGATGGTATCTATGTTGACTGATGGTATTTGTGTTGACTGATGGTATCTATGTTGACTGATGGTATCTATGTTGACTGATGGTGTCTATGTTGACTGATGATATCTGTATTGGCTGATGGTGTCTATGTTGACTGATGGTGTCTATGTTGTCTGATGGTATCTGTGTTGGCTGATGGTATCTATGTTGACTGATGGTATCTATGTTGACTGATGGTATCTATGTTGACTGATGGTGTCTATGTTGACTGATGGTATCTGTGTTGGCTGATGGTATCTATGTTGACTGATGGTATCTATGCTGACTGATGGTATCTATATTGACTGATGGTATCTATGTTGACTGATGGTATCTATGTTGACTGATGGTATCTATGTTGACTGATGGTATCTATGTTGACTGATGGTATCTATGTTGACTGATGGTATCTATGTTGACTGATGGTATCTATGCTGACTGATGGTATCTATGTTGACTGATGGTATCTATGTTGACTGATGGTATCTATGCTGACTGATGGTATCTGTGTTGACTGATGGTGTCTATGTTGACTGATGGTATCTATGCTGACTGATGGTATCTGTGTTGACTGATGGTGTCTATGTTGACTGATGGTATCTATGCTGACTGATGGTATCTATGTTGACTGATGGTATCTATGTTGACTGATGGTATCTATGTTGACTGATGGTGTCTATGTTGACTGATGGTATCTATGCTGACTGATGGTATCTATGTTGACTGATGGTGTCTATGTTGACTGATGGTGTCTATGTTGACTGATGGTATCTATGTTGACTGATGGTATCTATGTTGACTGATGGTGTCTATGTTGACTGATGGTATCTATGTTGACTGATGGTATCTATGCTGACTGATGGTATCTATGTTGACTGATGGTATCTATGTTGACTGATGGTATCTATGTTGACTGATGGTATCTGTGTTGACTGATTGTGTCTATGGTGACTGATGGTATCTGTGTTGACTGATTGTGTCTATGTTGACTGATGGTATCTGTGTTGACTGATGGTATCTATGTTGACTGATGGTATCTGTGTTGACTGATTGTATCTATGTTGACTGATGGTGTCTGTGTTGACTGATTGTATCTATGTTGACTGATGGTATCTATGTTGACTGATGGTATCTGTGTTGACTGGTGGTATCTGTGTTGACTGATTGTGTCTATGTTGACTGGTGGTATCTGTGTTGACTGATGGTATCTATGTTGACTGATGGTATCTGTGTTGACTGATTGTATCTATGTTGACTGATGGTATCTGTGTTGACTGATTGTATCTATGTTGACTGATTGTATCTATGTTGACTGATGGTATCTGTGTTGACTGATGGTATCTGTGTTGACTGATTGTATCTATGTTGACTGATGGTATCTATGTTGACTGATGGTATCTGTGTTGACTGATTGTATCTATGTTGACTGATTGTATCTATGTTGACTGATGGTATCTGTGTTGACTGATTGTATCTATGTTGACTGATTGTATCTATGTTGACTGATGGTATCTGTGTTGACTGATTGTATCTATGTTGACTGATGGTATCTGTGTTGACTGATTGTATCTATGTTGACTGATGGTATCTATGTTGACCGATGGTATCTGTGTTGACTGATTGTATCTATGTTGACTGATGGTATCTATGTTGACCGATGGTATCTGTGTTGACTGATTGTATCTATGTTGACTGATGGTATCTATGTTGACTGATGGTATCTGTGTTGACTGATGGTATCTGTGTTGACTGATGGTATCTGTGTTGACTGATGGTATCTGTGTTGACTGATGGTATCTGTGTTGACTGATGGTATCTGTGTTGACTGATGGTATCTGTGTTGACTGATGGTATCTGTGTTGACTGATGGTATCTGTGTTGACTGATGGTATCTATGTTGACTGAGGGCTGTACGGGCACCATTTTGCCAATTTTTTAAGCAATTTTAGCAAACTGAGATTTTTCACATTAAATATAAGAAAATATTTTTTTCTTACAGAATTCTAGATAATTTTAAATAAAATATGAATTAGAGAGAGAGAGAGAGAGAGAGAGAGAGAGAGAGAGAGAGAGAGAGAGAGAGAGAGAGAGAGAGAGAGAGAGAGAGAGAGAGAGAGAGAGAGAGAGAGAGAGAGAGAGAGAGAGAAAGAAGAAAAATCTCGTTTTTCTGGTGTTTTTAAGTTGAACGAGGATAGACATTCCATTTTTTGGAACATTCTTAGCAAAACTGAATTCCTCTTTTTCCCGAAATTTTGTTAATTCCTCGAGAACGCCTTACTGGATCAGCTTCAAATTGCCGGTGTTGGTGTACTGAATGTTGGGCAAGATTTGTGGGACTGTTTGCCCACGTGGGCGTCCCATGAACACTCTTACACAGGTCATTCCCAGATTTTTGTTTCATTGCAACAGGTAGCAACAGGTTCCTCTGACTGACTTCAATTTTCAACACTGGAGCGTCCCTCCCACCCATTAGATGGCTGGTGTTGTTAATGGAATGTGCAGGTACCATTTTGCCTTATTTTTACCTAATGGTAATAAAGGGTCTCCTGGTCAGAGGAACAGGCTAATCATCCCCTTCCCTAGAGTGAATGTGAATGTATCCCGGTCTACCGCTTCTGAACTCTTCTATTATTAAAGTAACACAATTGTGAACGGCATCGATCGCGAATGACTGATTCGTGTATGTGCAAGTTTGGTTGTATTTTGTGTAATAACTGGAAAATGCATCTTCCGGTCAGCTTTAATCTCTCAGTGCTCGTGTGTGTTCCTCACTGGAAGCTTCGTCTTGGTTTTAGGTTCTGTAAGTTTTGATGTGCCAATTTCATTAATGATATTGGTTATGTGAAATAACTGTGAATGTCGCTTCTGATTAGAATTAAGTCACATTGTTCGACTTTTATTGGGTTATTCTGCGTTAAATCTACTTACTGAACTTTTGTTTGTCTAACACTCGTGTCCCTTGGATACCACTGTAAAAAAAATAAAATGTACCTGAAGCTTAAATACAAATTATTTTCTTTCTTAAATGCTGATTAGTGTTAGAGAAAAAGTTGGATTAAGTTTGACCTGGGTAGTTTACAATTTACTTTTTCATGTGGAAGAAATTTGGATAAATTAAATATCGTTTTTCATGGGATAATTTTTGAGTGTCGTGTCCGACTACCTTCAACCCGTCCTCACTGATAACGTGATAATGCAATTTCGGAGAGACTTCAATCTTAATGTGCTAGTTTGCTTTAGGATATTGGTCTTTTTGAAAATTTTTAATTAGATGTGAGCTGTGTATATCACAATTTACCCTTTTTTATTGAAGAAATCTAGATATTATATATCATATGATGACTTGTGAACGCCTCTTCAGATTCACTTCAAATCTTCGACGCTAATATTCAGCTGCATTGCAAACTTGTGCCGCACTCTGCACTATTCCAGTTGCGTACACTGGGGCACAGGGAACGGGTTACGCAATACGGGGACACCTTTCGCGGATTGCGCTGCGACTGAAATGCAGCTAGTTGGTAATACATGAAAGGGCTTAGTGAAGGCCTCCATAGAAGACAAGGGTCCTAAAGACACAGCTCTACTTTAGCCACTCTTCTCTGTCACACCCTCCTGGGTAGAGACCGTCAAGTTATTCTCACACTCAGGTTCCACACACACAAAAAAAGAATGTGCATCAACTTAAATAAACTGCATGATCGGACAACCTCGAGATTATCACTCGAGTACTCTGTCGATCGATCTGAAGAAGAATAATCTACAGCAACTGAAGATGTGGACTGAGGTGACAATCTTATATTAAAGAATTAGACACATGTGCCAACCAGTAGCTTTATCAATTCAAGAACATAATGTGAAGAAGTATATAAAAAAATGATGAAGTAATCTGCCCCAGTAGGTCTTCTGTAGTGTTCCTCGTTTCTTATGTTTTAAAATATTATGTGAACAATACTTAATCTAATTAAGGAAGGGTCCTATTCGCTCTACCCATCCTTCCCCTTCCTCAAACACTTTTTGTCTTACCCACATTCACGTCTCCCCTACTCCTCCCCCCTCCCACACTGGCCCTTCCATCCTTCTTCCTTACCAAACACAGTCAGTCGTCACACACAAAGGAATGCACCGCAGGTCTACCATACACCTTTAAGTTCCTTTCATTTCTGAGCGCTTGTTGGCAATCGATGCCACGACGCCACCTCTAGTGGGTGGTGGTGGGGCATGGAGGTCGCTGGACGCCACTTCTAGTGGGTGGTGGTGGGACATGGAGGTCGCTTGACGCCACCCCTAATGGGTGGTGGTGGGGCATGGAGGTCGCTGGACGCCACCCCAAGTGGGTGGTGGTGGGGAATGGAGGTGGGTGGACGCCACCCCTAGTGGGTGGTGGTGGTGCATGAAGCCAGACACTTGCACGTGGTGAGCTCTGGGTATTTTAGATGACTGGTGTTAGATCAGTCATGCACTGTAGATGAATGCTGCTCACAGAGTGTACGTCTGTGTTTCAACAACATACATATCTATGAGATCAACTCAGATTGAACCTCATTCCAAAGGCGTTTTATAATCCTTAAGGGTTTAATGCTCACCAGGTAATATAATAATAATAATAATAATAATAATAATAATAATAATAATAATAATAATAATAATAATAATAATAATAATCACCTTATATTGTATTGTTACTTGGTATCTCATCAAATAAGTTTATTCAAGAAGTCGATGTACAGTGTAGATAGTGATCGGGTTAACTCTCCATATTTCGGATATCTTATTAAATACTGAAGTGATTTGCCATTTCCTGTAGAGTTTGCTTGTATGTGTCATGACATGGTTGCTTGTGTGGCCTCTGTCTTTCTCCACACAAACTGTATTGCCATATATATTTATAGTCTACATAATGCTAGTGTAACAGCTCGTGTTTTCAACAGAGAGGAAAATGAACAAAGTTTTGCTCATTCAGCTGCATATACGTGAGTATATGACTTGATCTTGGCGGGTCACGTGACAACCTTCGGCGGGCCGCAGTTTCCCCACCACTGGTCTAGACTTACTTAGTTTATATATATATATATATATATATATATATATATATATATATATATATATATATATATATATATATATATATATATATATATATATATATATATATATATATATGTCGTTAATTTCTCTATAAGCAGGTGTTATTTGATACATTTCATTACAGGCAATTGATGTGCTAGTGCTTTCCAGCGTCACTCTGCTTCAGCAGCATGAAACCCCCAGCTCCCTGTACCTCAACCCCCAGCTCCCTGTACCTCAACCCCCAGCTCCCTGTACCTCAACCCCAGCTAGCTGTACCTCAACTCCCAGCTCCCTGTACCTCAACCCCAGCTAGCTGTACCTCAACTCCCAGCTCCCTGCACCTCAACCCCAGCTAGCTGTACATCAACCCCCAGCTCCCTGTACCTCAACTCCCAGCTCCCTGTACCTCAACTCCCAGCTCCCTGTACCTCAACTCCCAGCTCCCTGTACCTCAACCCCCAGCTCCCTGTACCTCAACTCCCAGCTCCCTGTACCTCAACTCCCAGCTCCCTGTACCTCAACCCCCAGCTCCCTGTACCTCAACTCCCAGCTCCCTGTACCTCAACCCCCAGCTCCCTGTACCTCAACTTCCAGCTCCCTGTACCTCAACTCCCAGCTCCCTGTACCTCAACTCCCAGCTCCCTGTACCTCAACTCCCAGCTCCCTGAACCTCAACTCCCAGCTCCCTGTACCTCAACTCCCAGCTCCCTGTACCTCAACCCCCAGCTCCCTGTACCTCAACCCCCAGCTCCCTGTACCTCAACTCCCAGCTCCCTGTACCTCAACCCGCAGCTCCCTGTACCTCAACCCCCAGCTCCCTGTACCTCAACTCCCAGCTCCCTGTACCTCAACTCCCAGCTCCCTGTACCTCAACGCCCAGCTCCCTGTACCTCAACTCCCAGCTCCCTGTACCTCAACTCCCAGCTCCCTGTACCTCAACCCCCAGCTCCCTGTACCTCAACTCCCAGCTCCCTGTACCTCAACTCCCAGCTCCCTGTACCTCAACCCCCAGCTCCTTGTACCTCAACTCCCAGCTCCCTGTACCTCAACCCCCAGCTCCCTGTACCTCAACCCCCAGCTCCCTGTACCTCAACTCCCAGCTCCCTGTACCTCAACTCCCAGCTCCCTGTACCTCAACTCCCAGCTCCCTGTACCTCAACCCCCAGCTCCCTGTACCTCAACTCCCAGCTCCCTGTACCTCAACTCCCAGCTCCCTGTACCTCAACCCCCAGCTCCCTGTACCTCAACTCCCAGCTCCCTGTACCTCAACCCCCAGCTCCCTGTACCTCAACCCCCAGCTCCCTGTACCTCAACTCCCAGCTCCCTGTACCTCAACTCCCAGCTCACTGTACCTCAACTCCCAGCTCCCTGTACCTCAACTCCCAGCACCCTGTACCTCAACTCCCAGCTCCCTGTACCTCAACCCCCAGCTCCCTGTACCTCAACTCCCAGCTCCCTGTAACTCAACTCCCAGCTCCCTGTACCTCAACTCCCAGCTCCCTGTACCTCAACCTCAACCTAGCTCTCTGTACCTCAACTCCCAGCTCCCTGTACCTTAACCCCCAGCTCCCTGTACCTCAACCCCCAGCTCCCTGTACCTCAACCCCCAGCTCCCTGTACCTCAACTCCCAGCTCCCTGTACCTCAACCCCCAGCTCCCTGTACCTCAACCCCCAGCTCCCTGTACCTCAAACCCCAGCTCCCTGTACGTCAACTCCCAGCTCCCTGTACCTCAACCCCCAGCTCCCTGTACCTCAACCCCCAGCTCCCTGTACCTCAACTCCCAGCTCCCTGTACCTCAACTCCCAGCTCCCTGTACCTCAACACCCAGCTCCCTGTACCTCAACCCCCAGCTCCCTGTACCTCAACTCCCAGCTCCCTGTACCTCAACTCCCAGCTCCCTGTACCTCAACCCCCATCTCCCTGTACCTCAACCCCCAGCTCCCTGCACCTCAACCCCCAGCTCCCTGTACCTCAACCCCCAGCTCCCTGTACCTCAACCCCCAGCTCCCTGTACCTCAACTCCCAGCTCCCTGTACCTCAACTCTCAGCTCCCTGTACCTCAACCCCCAGCTCCCTGTACCTCAACTCCCAGCTCCCTGTACCTCAACCCCCAGCTCCCTGTACCTCAACCCCCAGCTCCCTGTACCTCAACCCCCAGCTCCCTGTACCTCAACCCCCAGCTCCCTGTACCTCAACCCCCAGCTCCCTGTACCTCAACCCCAGCTCCCTGTACCTCAACCTCCAGCTCCCTGTACCTCAACCCCCAGCTCCGTGTTCCTCAACCTCCAACTCCGTGTACCTCAACCTCCAGCTCCCTGTACTTCAACCTCCAGCTCCCTGTACCTCAACCCTCAGCTCCCAGTACCTCAACCCCCAGCTCCTTGCACCTCAACCCCATCTTCCAGTACCTCAACCCCCAGCTTCCTGTTCCTCAACCTCCAGCTCCTAGTACCTCAACTTCCAGCTCCCTGTACCTCAACCTCCAGCTCCCTATACCTCAACCCCCAGCTCCCTGTTCCTCAACCCCCAGTTCCCTATACCTCAATCTCAATCTCCCTGTACCTCAACCTTCAGCTCCCTGTACCCCAACCTCCAGCTCCCTGTACCTCAACCCCCAACTCCCTATACCTCAACCCCCAGCTCCCTGTACCTCAACCTCAAGCTCCCTGTGCCTCAACCCCCAGCTCTCTGTACCTCAACCCCTAGCTCCATGTACCTCAACCTCCAGCTCCCTGTACCTATACCCCTAGCTCCCTGTACCTCAACCTCCAGCTCCCTGCACCTCAACTCCCAGCTCCCTGTACCTCAACCCCCAGCTCCCTGTACCTCACCCCCCAGCTCCCTGTACTTCAGCCCCCAACTCCCTGTATCTCAACTCCCAGCTCCCTGTACCTCAACCCCCAGCCCCCTGGACCTCAACTCCCAGCTCCCTGTACCTCAACTCCCAGCTCCCTGTACCTCAACCCCCAGCTCCCTGTACCTCAACCCCCATCTCCCTCTACCTCAACCCCCAGCTCCCTGTACCTCAAACCCCAGCTCCCTGTACCTCAACCCCCAGCTCCCTGTACCTCAACCCCCAGCTCCCTGTACCTCAACCCCCAGCTCCCTGTACCTCAACTCCCAGATCCCTGTACCTCAACTCTCAGCTCCCTGTACCTCAACCCCCAGCTCCCTGTACCTCAACTCCCAGCTCTCTGTACCTCAACCCCCAGCTCCCTGTACCTCAACCCCCAGCTCCCTGTACCTCAACCCCCAGCTCCCTGTACCTCAACCCCCAGCTCCCTGTACCTCAACCCCCAGCTCCCTGTACCTCAACCCCAGCTCCCTGTACCTCAACCCCCAGCTCCCTGTACCTCAACCCCCAGCTCCGTGTTCCTCAACATCCAACTCCGTGTACCTCAACCTCCAGCTCCCTGTACCTCAACCTCCAGCTCCCTGTACCTCAACCCTCAGCTCCCTGTACCTCAACCCCCAGCTCCTTGTACCTCAACCCCATCTTCCAGTACCTCAACCACCAGCTTCCTGTTCCTCAACCTCCAGCTCCTTGTACCTCAACTTCCAGCTCCCTGTACCTCAACCTCCAGCTCC
>NC_091299.1:39237683-39310540 GCF_038502225.1 Cherax quadricarinatus | reverse complement strand
CTTTCCTCATATTTTTCACGGGTTTTTAGATTTGTGTTTAAGCATTATTTCAGGCTCATCGTCAGTGTGCAAATAGAAGCTATTTAACATAACATTTTGGGTTGCAAGCTATTATGTCATTTTATTCTTTCTGGGAAATGTAGATCATTGTTTTGTCTATAAAATTCTGTTATGTCTATGAACAAATTCTTTGTTTTATTTTCTGTGGAACATTTAGTTTCACTATTCACCAAAAACTTTGTTTACAGTATGAAAATATCTTTCTTTTGTTTTATTGTCAATATAAAGCTTTCTTTATTTTAATATCAATTAAAACACTTTCTTAGCTTTGTTATAAATATTTAAAATCTGACGTAAGTGAACAATAATTATTTGCTTCTTACTTTTTCCGTAACACAATTATCTTCTGTTTTATAGACAAGTTTATTTATTATTTTCTCAAACCTTCTGATGAACTATTTTTGGGACATTACATATATGCAATTATTCATATTTTTTTTAAATTATACTTTAGAGTAGTCAAAATTTATTCATTAATATGAACTATAAAGTGTCTTATTTGTTAATGTTGATTAAGATCCTGTGAATATCTTATCAATAACATTGATTGTTCACTTGAAAATACTCAAGAATGATCTTATTTAATTTATCTCACTGCAATATCTATTACACAAGCCTTTTTTCTGTTTTATTCGCATTTAAATGGAATATAGATTTTCTCTAAGGTTGCTTGATGGTGTTGTCTGTGTGAGGTGAGAGCATCCAGATTTGACATCGATGTCTCTCGTCTTCCAAGAATACACAAACGAGCTTATGTCATCGACGAAGCACTCACTTCGTCTGCGAAAGACATCGCAAGGCACAATTGATAACTACCTATCTCTAGCAGCCGCTCGTGTGTCTTATGCAAACTAGGATATCTGTAACTCGCTCGAGGATCTGTTGCTTCTCTGAAAGTGACTCGAACTTTCAGCGGATATGAATAATTTCTGTCGATTGCTAAGTACGTCTCGAAATGAGGAGGATAATTCTAACTACTGCTGTCTCACACAGCTGCACTTGGGAGAACCTCACACAAACTGTCATACCTCAGACTGTTCATGAGTTCTCTAAGTAACTCATTCGTAACCCTTGCTTCCTTCATGTGTGTTCTGGCTAACTCAAACTATCCTCATGTCTGATCTAAGTAACTCAAAACACCATCATGTGTGATATGAGAATATCAGCTCCGAGTACCTCAAGCTACCTTCGAGAATACCCAGTCATTTACACTCTACAGCTGACGTTAACTTAGAGAAGTTACAACTAATTTTCTCTACGTCAGATGCTCACATCAGAGACATGGCACACTGCATAGAATGTTTTCACGTACCTTCACCTCTCGCACCACAAACACTTTAGGCATTTTTAGGTTAGCATTTTCAATAGCCAGTAGTCCATACTGTTGATGGAAATAGCCAGGGTAGATTTCTCAGCTGATGCAAGTAGCCACTGGGTCTTATTATTGATTTAAGCAGCCACCGCAGGCCTTACTGTTGGTGTCAGCCGCCACCATAAGCCTTACTGTTGATGTAAACAGCCAGCAAGCTTTACCGTTGATATAAGCATCCAGTAGGCCTTGCAGCTAATAGCTTCTCGGGAAGCCTCATTACAAGCGCACACAAATTACAATAAATTACTGATGGTCAAAACCACTAGCGTTATTACTTCAGTCTCTTTCGTGCTCCTAGTGAATGAACTTTAATCTTGCTGCATACTACAAAGGATCTTTTCAAGAACATATATAAAAAGTGGGCATTAATATTGCGTTGTTTAAACTTTTGATTAAATATTTCTTCTCACTTAGATTTTCTTTTTCTTATGATTTACTTAGTTACTGCAAGTGGATAATATTAGCTCCCTCTTCACCTTGTGCACATAATTTTCAGATAAAATTTTGTGCATAGATTAATGCATAGCTGTAAGAAAATGAATTTAATCAATTTGTTTAGTGTAAAACATTAAATATATAAAACTACAAAAACACGGTTGTTTACATTAAGTTTTAAGCATGGAAATATATTATCATTGTAGGTCCTGGTGAGTTTTAGATAAAACACCAAGAGCTTGTATCACTGAGTGTGTGTGAAAGATGCTAGTTGCTGTGCTAGGGGTTCAGTCCGCTAATGGACTGTTTATCAGGACTAAGATTACTCTCGTTAATCTGTGATGGACACCAGTGTTACTGCAGTCTCAAGCGATTGACGGAATACTGATTGGAATTCCTTTTTTATTCTATTGATAACTGGGAAGGGCGGGTATGCTCATTACATCAGCGATGACTGTGTCGCATGCAACACTGAGAACCATGATGATGTCGTCTTAAGCTGATGCCTGCTTTTTTATTTTATTATATAAGATCATTTTCGACACATTTATTATGTTTTGATTTGGTTATTAAGCATTTGCGATGGCAATGGCAATCTTACCTCAATCTTTTGCAGTAAGTAAATGCATATGCCTTTATCAGAACGTCACAGGTTTCGTTTTCATGCCTGGTCCAAACAGTGTGCTGTAATAGCGCAGTGTTTCTGGGTTGCAATGGTTTCTCTTTTGATTTCTGGGTTATGCAGGTATCAAAGGTGAGTTGGTCTGTGTGTGTGACACATACACAACACCAAGTATTGGATCACTAATGAAGCCAGCGGCCGTTTTATGCTGCAGTGCAGTTGTGTCACAGCTCGGCGACCTTACTTACAATGATTCTAACTTATTGTTTCGCAAGCAAAGACATGAGCTATCAGGATATCTTGGTAGTGCTTATAAGAGAATAATTTTTTTTCAGCTACACCGATGCTATGTATGCGATATCAGCTATCAAGATTTAACATTACACATTGTAACATCTTGCTAAAATTATGTTATGAGGGTTAAGCTCCACTGTTAACAGATATCGTAAACAAACACTGGATGTTCACTGACTCCACTAACTAGCACAACACACGTGGATAAGCACTGACAGTTCACGCACTCCGCTAAGCAACATTCGTCTTTGTCTTCCTTCAGAACCGTCTTTCCAATCCTTATACAGTCTGAAAAGAAGAAAAAAAAGAGACATGAATAATAATTTAAAGAGCATTTGCTTATATTAAATTTATAACATAATAGCACCCGATTAAAAATAAAACTACATGCGTTAGTCGTGCAACAGTCACCCGTATAGCGAGATGCTTTGATTCCGGTGACGGGACCTTGATCCAAGGAAGTGGATTTATATATCCCCCATTCCCTGGGTAAAACTCTATTGCCTCACATTTTAATACGGGTTCAGTGTCACTCCCCCCTGATTATAATAATGACAGCACTGGAACACGCGTTCCACAGGACCAACTGAGTGTTAAAAAATGGAGGAACCAATGCCTGACTGTATATTTAAGCAGTGTTCTGAGGCTGGACACTCTTAATTCAAAATAATTAAAGCTGCCTTCCCTCTGGATCAAACCTGATAACCACTATTCACCGTGCAACATCTGAGTATCTTTATTGTAGACGTTTCACCATCCAGTGGCTTTATCAATACAAATTCCAGGACATAACTTGAAGACAGTAGAACTATGTACAGATGATGAGGAAATCAGTCCCTCAACCTAGCAGTAGGTGCTCTTCGCACCTACTGCTAGGTTGAGGGATTGATTACCTCATCTTTTGTACATAGTTCTGTCTTCAAGTTATGTCCTGGAATTTGTATTGATAAAGCCACTGGATGGCGAAACGTCTACAATAAAGATACCCAGATGTTGCACATGTGTCTCAATTTCATCTTGTCGGTATTGTATACCATTCTTGTACACTAGTCACCGGTCAACAATTTTTGAAAAGTTGTATGCTTCTTGAATGTGATTACTTAATTCTTATGTATTTTCATGTCCTGAATCCAAATATCAACTTGAAAAATGTTTATTAACTACAGGTTTAAAGATACGAGACATGTAATATGTGTCAGTATGTTTGAAGCTCTAACCAGTACCTACTCTCTGCCTTTTTGCTTGACGCTTATAGTGGGCTGAAGAATCATCTCTTGCCAATGTCCAGCAATAGTCTGCAAGCATTCTTGTGCCCCATTTGCTCTGGTACCATTTTTCCATGGTTGAAATATCTTGGTGAAACCTTTCACCATGTTCGTCACTAACTGCTCCACAGTTCGCTGGAAAAATGTGTCCAAAAAATGGATTTTAAGTAACATATTACATCCCATGTTCTTGTAAGCCTTGATGAGGTTTTCCACCAATTCTTCATAGTTACCTTCCCTCTTGTTTGCGAGAAATCCCTTCGCCACTAACTTGAATGCTTCCCAAGCAGCTTTCTCTCCCCATGAAGGTCTGATTCAAGTCATCATCTTTAAGGTCTCGAATCTGAGGACCATTGAGGACTTCTCTTATCTTAGCGTCTCTCAATGAGGGGAATTTTGATGTTAAATACTTGAATCCCTGGCCAGATTTGTCCATAGCTTTTACAAAGTTTTTCATGAGCCCCAGTTTTATGTGCAGGGGTGGTAGCAAAATTTTGTTTGGTTCAATGAGAAGTGGATGTTGAACATTTTTCATACCAGGTTCCAATGATTGACGAGGTGGCCAGTCTCTCCTGATGTAGTGGGAATCTCTTGCATGGCTGTCCCAATCACATAAAATCTTGAAATCTTCACATCAGCTGCTAGAAGATTCCACTGTTAAAGACGAAAGCCTAGCAGCTCTGCCTTATTTTTGGGTAGTTGCAGATCCCTGACAAGGTCATGGAATTCCCCTTTTGTTATGAGATGTGACCAAGAGGAGTGTGCTTCATCAAAGTTTCGGTCACTCTGTAATCCAGCACTGTCATCATTTTCTTCCTGCTCACTACTTTCTTCATCTGACTCGAAGAATACCGAAGCTGGTGCATCAGGAACAGGTAGACCTTCTCCACGTGGAACTGGGCGAATAGCTGATGGAATGTTTGGATATTCAATGGACCCCTTTTTTTTTCTTTGGCAAGCCCTTTTGTACTGGAGGTACCATGCAGAAATAACAATTGTTGGTATGGTCTGTTGGCTGCCGCCATGTCATTGGCACAGCAAAAGGCATTCCTTTCCTCGTCCTCTTTAACCATTGGCGAAGGTTAGTTGCACAATTGTTGCAGCATATGTGTGGAGCCCAGTTCTTATCCTGGTCACCAATCTTGCATCAAAAATATAAGTGATATACCTTTCTAACCATAGCAGTTATACGGCGCTTCTATGATACAAAGGTCACCTCACCACAAATATAGCAGAAGTTGTCTGTACTATTCACACAAGTACGAGGCATCTGAAAGAAGAAAACAACAAACAGATAAACAAAATTTATTCATTAATTTATCATTATAGTACAAAGCATGACAGCTAAGCAGAAATATTTATATCATTTAGTAGGAAAATAAAATTAATATAATATGCCTCACATGCATATCAATAGCTTGCTCATTGAATATTTATTATAAGTTTAAAAAGTGTTTGGCTAAGAAAATCACCGACGTTTCACCTCAAAATATAAACTTGTACATCACAACCATTATTGCTGGAACAATAATGAAGGTCAGTCAGACTGTGAGTGTGGTAAGAAACACACTGCCACAAAACTGTTGGAACCTGTTGTGACACGTAGGTCTATATTGAAAGTAGAGCTAACAAACAATTTTAATCGTGATATTCATTATCAGTGACCTAAAATTAGTTGGAAAATGCTACACTGGTCTCGGAAGCATTTTGGTTCTTGACCAGTGTTACCCAGGCGCTGAATGACTCCTGTTTCCCGTGAATATAACAGTGATCATCCTAACTCACTTTACAAGATCATCCATCAGGTACACTTCGCCTTTACACTAAACAGTGATTCACAGTTATTTACGTCATTACTGCTCTGCAAAATGTGAACGTGCACATCGTGAAATTAATAACAGTGTTATTAATATTACCAGTCGCAAAGCCAATAATAATAAAAATAATAATACTAACACAGGTCAACAAAGGTTTCACTTTACTTTTAAAAGGTGTTTCTAACTAATCTGGGGAAGCTGAATTCAAGTTAGAACTTAGTAGTAATTTCCTCTAGCAGCAACAGTGTGAGAAACAGAACCAAAGTCTTGTCCCAGTTACTTCTCAACTATATTACTGTCTGATGGAAATAGTTTAGAAAACCGACAAGTTGAAGAATTAGACATTTGTACAATATCTGGGAATCTTTATTTTGGAAACGTTTCGCCAGTCAGTGGCTTCTTCAGTCCAATGCAGAGAAGAGCTGCTGAAGATGAGGAAGAGTTTGAGGTAATCAGTCCCTCTTGATACAGGGAATTCATGAACGCTTGACTAATATACAAACATGATCTACACAAAGTAATTGATTTTTTCACTGGTGACTCCGCCTCCTGCTCCTTCAGCTCACCTGACTGCAGTATAAAAGCCACTTCTCCGCGCATATGCTAAATTTCTCAAGACTGATGGACTGAACACATGGACTCCAGGCTGAGGGACTGATTACCTAGAACCTTCATCTTCCACCGTTCTTTTCAGTATTGGACTGAAGAAGCCACCGCCTGGCTAAATGTTTTCACATTAAAGTTTCCCAAATGGTGCACACGTGTCTTCTGAGTTCCTGGTCATTTTATGGAAGATAATTGACGGTTTTGTTGGAGTTTGGTGGATTAATGAAATTGTTTTGTCACCAATGTATTACACGTTTTTCTGTTTTTTTTTCAGGGATGCCGGAACCTAGCTGATTAATTAACGTGACCTGCGAACATAATGAGAGCATAGTGAGGATGACAGAGCGTTGTGGAGGGAAGAAGGGAAGTGGTGGTGAGAGGCGAGAGAGAAGAGAGGCAGGAGAGAGTGGAAACAGGCAGAAGAGAAGGAGAAAGCTTTAGAAGTGAGAGAGACACACACACACAGGCAAAAAGTGTGGAAAAAGAAGCAGAAGAGAAATAGAGGGAGTGAACTTAGGAAGATGCAAAGGAGGAAGAGAGGGAAGGAACTTAGGAAGAAGCATTAGAGAAGGAAGATGAGATGAGGACAAAAAAAGAGAGATGAAAGAATAGGAAAGCAGCATGAGAAACAGTGAGGCGAGAAAATATATGAAAATGAAGCAGAATAAAAAGAGGAAGGATTAAAGAAACGAGAGAAAGAGAAAGAGATAACAATGACTAAAATAATGGCAGGAAGGATGGTAGTGAGGGAAACACATGCTACACAGACGGTCATTTACTGCTAACAAACGTTACAACTTTAAGAGTTATCTTGTGTACACTATGTACACTATTATATATCTTGTGTACACTGTTATATATCAAGGAAGGGGAGAGAAAAAAAACAGGAACAACTTCGTACAGCAGAGATGGCTCCAACTTCATCCTGTTCCATATTTGTAAGTTTCATAACAATAAAATGGTTTTCAAATGAGCTGATATAGGTAACAGCTCTTAACCTTGTAAAACCCTGTGTAAAGAGACACAGACAGACAGATAAACAGACGCAGACAGACACACACACATTCAGAGTACTCACCTATTTGAGGTACCAGAAGCGAGGTCTCAGCTCCTGTGTGTGTACTCACCTAGTTATAATCACCTAGTTTTGCTTTCAGGGGTCGATTCACAGCTCCTGGACTCGCCTATTCACTGGTCGCTACTAGATCACTCTTCCTGCTCCAGGAGCTTTACCATACCTCTTCTTAAAGCTATGTATGGATCCTGCCCCCACTACAATACTTCCCAGGCTATTCCACTTCCTGACAACACTGTGTCTGAAGAAATACTTCCTAGCATCCTTGTGATTCTTCTAAGTCTTAAACTTCCAATTGTGCCCTTTGTTGCTGTGTCCTATCTCTGGAGCATCCTGTCTCTGTCCACCGTGTCGATTCCTCTCAGTATTTTATGTCGTTATCATATCCCCCCTATTTCTCCTGTCTTCCAGTGTCGTCAAGTCGATTTCCTTTAACCTCTTCTCGTAGGACATACCTCCTAGCTCCGGGACTAGTCCTGTTGCAAACCTTTACACTTTCTCTAATTTCCTTACGTACTTGGCTAGGTGTGGGTTCCAAACTGGTGCTGCATACTCCAATATAGGCCTGACATACACGGTCTACAGCGTCCTGAACCATTCTTTATTGAGATATTGGAATGGTATATTTAGGTTTGTTAGGCCCCCATACGCTGCAGCAATTATTTAGTTGATGTACTCCTGGTTGCAGGAGATGTGCCTGGTGTTATACTCACTCCAAGATCCTTTTCATAAAGTGGGGTTTGTAGTCTCTGGCCCCCTAGACTGTACGCCGTCTGCTGTCTTCTTTGCCCTTTCCCAATCTTTATGACTTTGCACTTGGTGTGTTTGAACTCCAGGAGCCAGTTTCAGGACCAGGCTTGCAGCCTGTTCAGATTCCTTTGTACTTCTCCCTGGTCCTCGTCCGACTGAATTCTTCTCATCAACTTCACATCATCTGCAAACAGGGACGCTTCTGAGTTCATTCCTTCCGCCATGTCGTTCACATATACCAGAAACAGCACCGGTCCTAGGACTGACCCCTGTGGAACCCCGCTTGTCACAGGCGCCCACTCTGACACCTCGTCACGTACCATGACTCGCTGATGTCTTCCCGATAGGTATTCCCTGATCCAACTGCAGTGCCTTCCCTGTTATACCTGCTTGGTCCTTTTAAGTGGAACCGTGTCAAAAACCTTCTTACAGTCCAAGAAAATGCAATCTACCTACCCCTCTCTCTCTCTCTCTCTCTTGTCTTATTGCTGTCACCCTGCCATAGAACTCCAGTAGATTTGTCACACAGGATTTCCCGTCCCTGAAACCATGCTCGTTATCGTTGAAAGCTCATTCCTTTCTAGGTTCTCCACCACTTTTTTGATAATCTTCTCCATGACTTTGCATACTATACATGTCAGTGACACTGGTCTGTAGTTTAATGCTTCGTGTCTGTCTCCTATTTTAAAATTGTGACTATATTTGCTGTCTTCCATACCTCAGGTAGTCACCCTGTTTTGATAGATGTGTTGAAGGTTGCCGTTAATGGTACACACAGCGCCTGTGCTCCCTCTCTGAAGACCCATGGAGAGATGTTTTCCAGCCCCATCGCCTTTGAGGTATCTAACTCCCTTAACAGCATCTTCATTTCTTCATTGGTTGTATGTATTGTCCAACACTTGATGGTATACCCCACCTCTCAGTCTTTCTGGAGTCCATTCTGTTTCTTCAGTGAACACTTCTCTGAATCTCATGTTGAGCTCCTCATATACTTCTCGGTCGTTTCTTGTGATATCCCTCCTTCCTTCCTCAGCCTGATTACCTGGTCCATGACTGTTGTTTTCCTCCTGAAGTGGCTGTACAACAGCTTCTTGTCAGATATGACTTTTGCTGCTATGCCATTATTGCATTGTCGTTGGGGCTCCCTTCTTATCTGTGCATATTCATTTCTGGCTCTACAACTGCTCTCCTTATTCTCCTGGGTCCTTTGCCTTCTATACTTCTTCCATTCTCTAGCACACTTCGTTTTGGCCTCTCTACACATCCGAGTGAACCACGGGCTTATCTTGGCCTTCTCGTGATTTCTGTTACCCTTGAGTACAAACTGTTCCTCAGCTTTCTTGCATATTGTTGTCATATATTCCATGATCTCATTTACTGACTTCCCTGCCAGTGTTTTGTCCCACTGAACTTCATGCAGGAAATTCTTCATGCCTGTGAAGTCCCCTCTCTTGTAGTTTGGCTTCATTCGTTCTGCCATTCCTGCTTCCGTCTCCACTTGTAACTCTACTATATATTCGAAGCTCAGGACCACGTGATCATCGGCCCCGCGGGATCTTTCATATGTGATGTTCTCAGTATCTTCACTACTCAAGGTGAATACTAGGTCAAGTCTTGCTGGTTCGTCCTCTCCACTCTTCTCCTCTCTTCTCCTCTCTCTCTGGTAGTGTTCCTTACGTGTTGGTATATAAGGTTTTCTAGTACCACTTCCATCATCTTAGCCCTCCACGTTTCTGGGCCCCCATGTGGCTCCAGGTTCTCCCAATCGATTTCCTTGTGGTTGAAGTCACCCATGATCAGTAACTTTGCCCGCCTGCATGCGCCCTTCTGGCCACTTCAGCCAGTGTTTCAACCATCGCTCTGTTACTCTCATCATAATCTTGCCTTGGTCTCCTGCTGTTCTGTGGTGGGTTATACATCACTGTAATTACCTCCTTGGTACCTCCAGACTGAAGTGTTCCTATTACGTAGTCTCTTACTCCTCTGTCTCCTCTCTCCAGCTCATCAAAATCTCATCGGTTTTTGATGAACAGTGCCATTCCTCCACCCCCTCTGTGTGTGTACTCACCTAGTTGCACTCACCTAGTTGTGGTTGCTGGGGTCGATTCATAGCTCCTGGCGCCGCTTCTTCACTGGCCGCTACTGGGTCACTCTCCCTGAACCATGAGCTTTATCATACCTCTGCTTAAAGCTATGAATGGATTCTGCCTCCATTACATCGCTTCCCAAACTATTACACTTCCTGATTACTCTGTGACTGAAGAAATACTTCCTAACATCCCTGTGATTCATCTGTGTCTTCAACTTCCAACTGTGTCCCCTTGTTGCTGTTGTCCCATCTCAGAAACTTTCAATCTCTGTCCACCTTGTCAATTCCTCTCAGTATTTTGTATGTCGTTATCATGTCCCCCCTCTCTCTCCTGTCTTCCAGTGTCGTCAGGTCGATTTCCCTTAACCTCTCCTCGTAGGACATACCCCTTAGCTCTGGGACTAGTTTTGTTGCAAACCTTTGCACTTTCTCTAGTTTCTTTACGTGCTTGGCTAGATGTGGGTTCCAAACTGGTGCCGCATATTCCAATATGGGCCTAACGTACACAGTGTACAGGGTCCTGAACGATTCCTTATTAAGATGGCAGAATGCTGTTCTTAGGTTTGCTAGGCGCCCATATGCTGCAGCAGTTATTTGGTTGATGTGTGCCTGAGGAGATGTGCCTGGTGTAATACCCACCCCAAGATCTTTTTCCTTGAGTGAGGTTTGTAGTCTCTGGCCCCCAAGACTGTACACTTTCTGCGGTCTTCTTTGTCCTTCCCCAATCTTCATGGCTTTGCACTTGGTACGGTTGAACTCCAGGAGCCAATTGCTAGACCAGGCCTGCAGTCTGTCCAGATCCCTTTGTAGTTCTGCCTGGTCCTCGTCCGATTGAATTCCTGTCATCAGCTTTACATCATCTGCAAACAGGGACACTTTGGAGCCTATTCTTTCCATCGTATTGTTCATGCATACCAGAAACAGCACCAGTCCTAGGACTAACCCCAGTGAAACCCCACTCGTCACAGGCACTCTGACACCTCGCCTAGTACCATGACTCGCTGCTGTCTTCCTGACATATATTCCCTGATCCATTGTAGTGCCTTTCCTGTTGTCCCTGCCTGCTCCTCCAGTTTTTGCACTAATCTCTTGTGTGGAACTGTGTCAAACGCCTTCTTACAGTTCAAGAAAATGCAATCTACCCACCCCTCTCTCTCTCTTGTCTTACTGCTGTCACCGTGTCATAGAACTCCAGTAGGTTTGTGACACCGGATTTCCCGTCCCTGAAACCGTATTGGCTGTTGTTGATAAGCTCATTCCTTGCTAGGTGTTCCACCACTCTTCTCCTGATAATCTTCTCCATAACTTTGTGTACTATACATACCAGTGATGCTGGTCTATTGTTTTGTGATTCTTGTCTGTTTCATTTATTTAAAAATTAGGACTACATTTGCTGTCTTCCATACCTCAGGTAATCTCCCTGTTTCGATAGATGTTTTGAAAATTGTTGTTAGGGGTACACATAGCGCCTGTGCACCCTCTCTCAGGACCCATGGAGAGATGTTATCCGGCCCCAACGCCTTTGAGGTATCTAGCTCGCTCAGCAGCCTCTTCACTTCTTCCTCGGTTGTATGTATTGTGTCCAACACTAGATGGTGTATCCCACCTGTCCGTCTTTCTGGAGTCCTGTCTCCTCTGTGAACACTTTGAATCTCATGTTGAGATCCTCACACACTTCGGTCGTTTCTTGTGATATCTCCTCCTTCCTTCCTTAGCCTGATTACCTGGTCCTTGACTGTTGTTTTCCTCCTGATGTGGCTGTACAACAGCTTCGGGTCAGATTTGGCATTCGATTCTATGTCATTTTCATATTGTCGTTGGGCCTCCCTTCTTACCTGTGCACATTCATTTCTGGCTCTAAGACTGTTCTCCTTATTCTGCCATCTATATTTCTTCCATTGCCTAGCACACTTGGTTTTGGCCTCCCTGCACCTTTGGGTGAACCACGGGCTCATCCTGGCATTTTCATTATTCCTGTTACCTTGGGTACAAATCTTTCCTCAGCTTCCTGCATATTGTTGTCACGTATTCCATCATCTCGTTTACTGACTTCCCTGCCAGTTCTGTGTGTGTGTGTGTGTGTGTGTGTGTGTGTGTGTGTGTGTGTGTGTGTGTGTGTGTGTGTGTGTGTGTGTGTGTGTGTGTGTGTGTGTGTGTGTGTGTGCGTGTGTACTCACCTAGTTGTACTCACCTAGTTGAGGTTGCAGGGGTCGAGTCCAAGCTCCTGGCCCCGCCTCTTCTCTGGTCGCTACTAGAACCTACTAGAACCGTGAGCTTTATCATACCTTTGCTTAAAGCTATGTATGGATCCTGCCTCCACTACATCGCTTCCCAAACTATTCCACTTCCTGACTACTCTGTGGCTGAAGAAATACTTCCTATCATCCCTGTGATTCATCTGTGTCTTCAACTTCCAACTGTATCCCCTTGTTGCTGTGTCCCATCTCTGGAACATCCTGTCTTTGTCCCCCTTGTCAATTCCTCTCAGTATTTTGTATGTCGTTATCATGTCCCCCCTATCTCTCCTGTTCTCCAGTGTCGTCAGGTTGATTTCCCTTAACCTCTCCTCGTAGGACATACCTCTTAGCTCTGGAACTAGTCTTGTTGCAAACCTTTGCACTTTCTCTAGTTTCTTTACGTGCTTGGCTAGGTGTGGGTTCCAAACTGGTGCCGCATACTCCAATATGGGCCTACCATACACGGTGTACAGAGTCCTGAATGATTCCTTATTAAGATGTCGGAATGCTGTTCTGAGGTTTGCTAGGCGCCCATATGCTGCAGCAGTTATTTGGTTGATGTGCGCTTCAGGAGATGTGCCTGGTGTTATACCCCCCCCCAAGATCTTTTTCCTTGAGTGAGGTTTGTAGTCTCTGACCTCCAAGACTGTACTCCGTCTGCGGTCTTCTTTGCCCTTCCCCAATCTTCATGACTTTGCACTTGGTGGGGTTGAACTCCAGGAGCCAATTGCTGGACCAGGTCTGCAGCCTGTCCAGATCCCTGTGAGTGAGTGTGTGTGTGTGTGTGTGTGTGTGTGTGTGTGTGTGTGTGTGTGTGTGTGTGTGTGTGTGTGTGTGTGTGTGTGTGTGTGTTTGTTTGTATGTGTGTGTGTATGTGTGTGTGTATGTGTGTAAGTTCACCTAATTGTGGTTACAAGGGTCGATTCTCAGTTCCTGACGCCTCGCTTCTGCTGGCCGCTGCTGAGTTCATTCTCTACTGACTGCATGTGCCCTATCTTACCTATTTTTAAAAGTATGTATGGATTCTGCCTCTGCAACATAGCTGTCTAGGCCGTACCACTTCCTGAAGACCCTATTACCTAACGTGTACTTGAGTCCTGCCTCTCCAACAGACTTCCCATGTATTTTGTACGTCGTAATCATGTCAACTCTGATCCTTGTGTCCTCTAATGTTGTTAGGTTTAGCCCCTCTAGCCTCTCATAAATAATATCCATCAGCCCTGGGCCTAGCCTCAATGCCAATCTTTGTTAACAAAAGCTAAAATTCCTACTTATATTGATAATTTGGTAACATATCCCAAAAGGATGATTGCAAATCTTGTAGATTCAATATATATCACACGAATTACAAAATGTAGCTCTCTAACTTAACAGTATATATACAAATCTGCCATATGCCGTGTATAGGATATGAATGCCTCCTTACTGAGCTTCCTAAAAGCTGCCTTTAAATTTGCCAGTCTTGCATTCACGGTTATTTGTATGATGTGATTCAAGCGAAGTACTGTGCTTGGGTCTATGTTCACCCTGAGATCCTTTCTCTTTCAGGGAGGTTGGCAGTCTATGTCCCTCGGTCGTTCTTGCCCTTCTCTGATTTTCATAACTTTGCATTTGCTGGAGTTAAATTCTAATAGACACTTGTCAGTCCAGTCATGTAGCTTATCCAATTCCGCACGTAAGCTTTCCTGGTCTACACCTGTCTATGTTTTCTTTGATTTCACATCTTCTGCGGATAAGGACACATCTGACTCGATTACCTCTGTCATGACGTTCACTTACTCATGAAACAGTACTGGGCCAAGTACTGGCCCTTGTGGGACCCCATTCGTCACACTTACCCATGCCGACACATCTTCCCTGACAATAACTTGCTTCTTCTTTCCCGCTAAGTATTTCTTGTTCGACTGTAGTGCTTTCTCTGCAATTTCTGCCTGTTCCTTTAGCTTTTGTCCCAGTCGTTTGTGGAGTACTGTATCGAATTCCTTCATGCAGTCCAAAAATATGCAGTCCACCCATCTCTCTTCTATCTTACCATCGTTACGGTGTCACAGATTTGTGAGGCAGGATTTACCATCTCGAAAACCGTGCTGGTTGTTGTTAATGAGTTTACTCCTTTCCAGGTGCGACACTACTTTTCTGATAATTTTCTCCATAACCTTACATTCTATGCATACAGTAGTGTTAAATTAACTGGGACAGGAGAAAATTTTGTGATTATTTCATTATATGTCTTAGTCTATGGCTTAATTAATGTATTTTGGGTTCTTTTCTTTTCAGAAGAATTTGCTACCGACTTCTGACAACCTTCCAGTTGTGGTATTACCCCTTTCGTCAGTGCTGTAGCAGCTGTTGTTCTGTAAAGCTATTCCTGCAAGCGTGCTCCATGAGTGAATGCGGTTTCTCCAAATTCTCCCCGTCAGTTCATGAATACTGTTGAGATTCATGATGGATGTTACACCTAGAAAAAGTGCAGGTATTGTAGTTCTAAAAAACGTACTGATTTGAGTATCGGACAGATCGCCAGTGTCGTCAGAGAGCTGACGACACTGGTGATTGTGGAGTGCTACATCGAGGACAATGTGGAAGAAAACGCAAGATAACATCTCATGATGGCAAGGTTATCATAGTGTGAAGGATCTCAAGAAAACCAGCAAAGATCTACAGAGAGATTTGGCTTCATGTTGCGGAAATGTCGATTCTTCAACTGTTCGTCGAAGGCTCCTTGAAGCTGGCAAAACTGCCAGAAAGCCAATAAAGAAGCAATTATTAACTGCTGCTATGAAGAAAAAATGGCTTCGGTGGGCACTCGGTCATAAGGGGTGGACGACAGATGAATGAAGAAAAGTTATATTTTCAGATAAGGCGTGTTTTGAAGTACATGGGTACAGATTAGTGGTAATGAGACGGAGCAAAGGCGAACCTCTTGCGCCAACACACCCACCTACGAAGAAGTTTTGGGGTAGTTTTACTGCTAAAGCCCTTGTCGTCTTCTTATTTTTTAGGGAAAAATGAACAGTGACAAATACAAGACTATCCTGGCAACTCATTTGATGGAGAAGGCATTTTCCAGCAGAATCTTGTTTCATGCTACACTTCCAGAAAAATACTGACATTCTTCAAAGAGAGTGGTTCGAAATTGGCCTGGAAACTCTCCTGACCTCAACCCAATGAAAAATCTATGGGCACTAACCAAACACAGGCTCGCAAAACAGGACTATTCGACTGTGAAAGAGCTAATTGCTGCTGTTTTTAGGATCTGTGTGTTCAGCATTGGTCGATTGTCTGTGTGTCAATTATCTGTCATATCATTGCCGTGTATTTTTCGAATAAGCATTAATTTTCCAAATAAATGTTTTATTTTGCCATTGTCCCAGTTAAATGCACACTATTGCATTAGTGACACTCTTCCCTATTTCAGCCAACTTGTTGAAGATTGCTGCTAGTGGTTCATCTGGTCCCTGTTTCAGAACCCACATGTCCCATTGCTTTCAAGGTATTTAGCTCACTTATTAATGCTTTCATCTATCTTTCCGTTGTTTGTACTGTATCCAGCACTCGTTGCATTCTTCCTTTGACTCTCTGGCTTATTCCTCATTCCATTGAGAATAATTCTCTTTTTTTTCAGTTCCTTATAAACTTCCTGGTCATTCCTACTGAGCTTTCCTCCTTCTTTCTTCAATCTTATTACCTGGTCCTTAACAGTTGTCCTCTTTCTGATATGGCTGTACATCAACTTTAGCTCAGATTTGACTTTTGAAGCAGCAGTATATTCTCCAAATGTCATCATTTTCTCTTTTTACCCATGCATATTCATTTTTTATTCTTCTGCTTCCTTCCTAATTCTCTAGTATTCATTGCCTTCGATATTTCTTCCATGCTCTTGGGATTTAATTTTTTTTTCCTCCAAGCATCTGAACCATGGGTTCACTCTGTTCTTGCCGAACTTGGTCTCTGTTAGTGATGCAGTGTCTGAGGATGCTTCCTCTATTCTCTCTTTCCATTCATTTCCCTTGTTTGTTATCCCATCAGTTTCCTGTCTGTTATTGTGTACATATACCTGCTTTGTGTACTATACCCACACCATAAGGAGTAGGTGTAGTAGGGGGTAGAGGATGAGGGGTTAGGGATATTTGTAGGGGTGGATCTTGCATAAGAAGGGGGTGGGACCGTGGGTGTGGGTGAGGAGGGGACGGAGAGGGTGTTGAACAAAGGAAAGGGTAATGAGGTTTGGGATATAAGAGGATGTGAAAGCATCCTGCACTGGCTGGAATTAGGAATGGGGGGTTTGGTGGGAGGATGGGGAAGGGCTTGGTTTGTTTGAGTTACTGTGCTTGCTGGGGATGGAGAGTTGTACTCTGAGGGATTACTGGGGCTGAAGCTTTGTGTTCCCACTAAGGCAAAACTTCCATACAGTGAGACCGAAAGTGGTGTCTCCCTGGAGACGGAACTTCTGCACCTATCACTGTGTTCAGTGGTTCTCCTACTTGCCTACTGTTTCTTTTTCTATCAATCAACTGTTCCCTCTCCCGTAATGTTCTGTCCAGGTCGAGGTACACATTTTTTGGTCCACCTCAACAATGGTTTCCATCCCATGATTCGATCTCGTTCCATTTCTGATGCAGGTGTCAGTTCGACAGGTTGTATTTTGCCCATTGCATACTGCCCAGTTTTCAGATAATTTGCCACTCAGCTTCTCCAGCTGTGTTCAAAGATGTTACGAATCTCCCTTTGATTCATTGCCAATGTAGCATCAGTTCTGACCTCCTCATCCTCTTGAGGGCCATAGATAATCAACCACCTTCTCCTTGGTTCTCCCCTTATTTCATTCACCTTCCAGTTTCTTGAGAATATTTCAGCAAATGTCTTCCTTGCACCCTCTGACCTTGCTTCTGACTCTCCACCTGTTGTATCTGGTGCTGTCTCCATTTCACACCTGCTTCCTTTCATCTCCTCTAGTTCTGTCTTCATCTTTTTGAGATCTTCCAAGTGATGTGCCTTTTCCTCAACGGCAATAGTCCTTCTCTTATGCCTCGCCTTTGCGCGCGCTCGTGTGTGTGTGTGTGTATGTGTGTGTGTGTGTGTGTGTGTGTGTGTGTGTGTGTGTGTGTGTGTGTGTGTGTGTGTGTGTGTGTGTGTGTGTGTGTGTGTGTGTGTGTGTGTGTGTGTGTGTGTGCGTGCGTGCGTGTACGCACCTAGTTGAACTCACCTAGTTGTCGTTGCAGGGGTCGAATCACAGCTCCTGGCCACGCCTCTTCACTGGCCGCTACTGGGTCACTCTTCCCTCTCCATGAGCTTTATCATACCTCTTCTTAAAGTTACGTATGAATCCTGCCTCCAGTACATAATTTCCCAAACTATTCCACTTTCTGACTACTTTATGACTATAGAAATACTTCCTAACATCCCTGTGATTCATTTGTGTCTTCAACTTCCAACTGTGTCCCCTTGTTGCTGTTTCCCATCTCTGGAACATTCTGTATCTGTCCACCTTGTCAATTCCTCTCAGTATTTTATATGTCGTTATCATGTCCGCCCTATCTCTCCTGTCCTCCAGTGTTCTCAGGTCGATTTCCCTTAACCTCTTCTCGTAGGACATACCCCTTAGCTCTGGGACTAGTCTTGTTGCAAACCTTTGCACTTTCTCTAGTTCCTTTAAATGCTTGGATAGGTGTGGGTTCCAAACTAGTGCTGCGTACTCCAATATGGGCCTAACATACACATTGTACAGGGTCCTGGACGATTCCTTATTAAGATATCGAACTGTTCCTAGGTTTGCTAGGCGCCCGTTTGCTGCAGCAGTTATTTGGTTGATGTGCGCCTCAGATGTGTCTGCCTCTACTACTTCACTCTCCAGATTGCTCCACTTCCTGGAAACTTCATGTCTGAAGAAATACTTCCTAACATTCCTATGACTCATCTGAGTTTTCAACTGCTCACCTAGTTTCTTCCTCTCAGTATTTTGTATGTCCTTATCATGTCTTCCCTATCCCTCCTCTTTTCCAGTGTCATCAGGATTAGTTCCCATAACCTCTTCTCATAGGACATACCCCTAGTTATGTTTACCTGGAGTTTACCTGGAGAGAGTTCCGGGGGTCAACGCCCCCGCGGCCCGGTCTGTGACCAGGCCTCCTTAGGTCAGTGTCCCAGGATGCGACCCACACCAGTCGACTAACACCCAGGTACCCATTTTACTGATGGGGAACATAGACAACAGGTGGAAAGAAACACGTCCAATGTTTCTACTCTGGCTGGGAATCGAACCCAGGCCCTCACCGTGTGAAGCGAGAGCGTTAACCACCAGGCCACCACTTTCTCTAATTTTCTCTAATTAGCACTTTCTCTAATTTTCTGACGTGCTTGACCAAGTGTGGGTTCCATACTGGTGCTGCATACTCCTATATGGGCCTGACGTACACGATGTACAGTGTCGTGCATGACTCCTTACTTAAACGTCGAAATGCTATTCTATGGTTTGTCAGACGCCCATATGCTGCAGCAGTTATTTGGTTGATGTGCGCCTCAGGAGATGTGCTCGGTATGTTACTCACCCAAAGATCCTTTTCCTTGAGTAAGGTTTGCAACCTTTGCCTCCCGAGCCTGTACTCCGTCTGTTATCATCTTTATTCTTCCTCAAGCTTCATAACTTTGCACTTGGTGGAGTTAAACTCCAGAAGGCATTTGCTGGACCAGGCTTGCAGTCTGTTCAGATCCCTTTGTAGTCCTACCTGATCTTCATTCACTTGTATTCTCCTCATTAGCTTCACGTCGTCTGCGAACAGGGACGCTTCTGATTCTATCCCTTCTGTTATGTCATTCAGACATTCATGAAACAGCACCGTCCCTAGGACTGACCCATGTGGAACCCCAGTCGACACATGTGCCCACTCTGACACCTCGTTGTGTACCATCACTTGTTGTTTCCTTCCTGTCAGGTATTCCCTGATTCATTGCAGTGCTTTTCCTGTTATTCCTGCCTGCTCCTCTAGCTTTTGTATTAGTCTCTTGCGTGGTACTGAGTCAAAAGCCTTCTTACAGTAAACGAAAATGCAATCTAGTCATTCCTCTTTCTCCTGTCTTACTTCTGTTACTTTGTCATAGAACCCCATTAGGTTTGTGACATGATTTTCCATCCCTGAAGCATTTCTAGGGGCTCAATCAGTTTTCTGATAATCTTTTCAATGACTTTACATGCTATACTTGTCAGTGACACTGGTCTGTAGTTTAATCCTGCCTGTCTGTCTCCTTTCTTAAAAATGGAATTACATTTGTTGTCTTTCACACCTCTGGCAGTGTGATAAACGAACTCTAGCTCTTGATCCAGCTTCTTAATTCAATCCCTGGTAAACACCTTATCCTTGTCTACCCTGTTACTACCCTAGAGAATTTTGTATGAGGTGATAGTGTCTTATCCTTTGTTCTTCGTTCCTCCAGTTGCATGAGATGTAACTCCTGGAGTATACCTACAGAGGGTTTCGGGGGTCAACGACCCCGGCCTGAGACCAAGCCTCGTGGTGCACCAGGGACTGATCAACCAGGCTGTTACTGCTGGCCGCACACAGAATGACGGGCGAACCACAGCCTGTCCAGTGCCTTCTTGAAGACAGCCAGGGGTCTATTGGTAATCCCCCTTATGTATGCTGGGAGGCAGTTGAACAGTCGTCTGCCCCTGACACTTATTGTGTTGTCTCTTAGTGTACTCGTGGTGCCCCTGCTTTTCACTGGGGGGAATGTTGCATTTCCTGCCGAGCCGAGTCTTTTGCTTCATAGGGAGTGATTTTCGGGTGCAAGTTTGGTACTAATCCCTCTAGGATTTTCCAAGTGTATATTATCACGTATCTCTCCCGCCTGCGTTCCAGGGAATACAAATCAAGGGACTTCAACCGTTCCCAGTAATTTAGGTGCTTTATCGTACTTATGTGTGCTGTGAAAGATCTTTGTACACTCTCCAGGTCAGCAATTTCTCTTGCCTTGAAGGGGGCCGTTAGCGTACAGCAGTATTCCAGCCTAGAGAGAAGAAGTGATTTGAAGAGAATCATCATGAGCTTGGCGTCCATAGTTTTGAAGGTTCTCATTATCCAACCTATCATTTTTCTAGCAGATGCGTAGATACATTATTGTAGTCTTTGAAGGTGAGATACTCTGACATTATCGCTCCCAGGTCCTTCACATTAGTTTTACGCTCTATTGTATGATTAGAATTTGTTGTATACCCTGATACAGTTTTAATTTCCTCAAGTTTTCCATATCAGAGAAGTTGAAATTTCTCTTCATTGAACTTCATATTGTTTTGAGTGGCCCATTTGAAGATTTGGTTGATGTCCCCTTGGAGTCATGCGATGTCTTCGATGGAGGACACTGTCATGACAGTTCGGGTGTCATCCGCAAAGAAAGACACGGAGCTATGGCTTACATCTCTGTCTGTCAAATATGAGGATGAGGAATAGGATGGGAACGAGTATTATGCCTTGTGGAACAGTATTTTTCACTGTAACTGCCTCAGACTTTACTCTGTTTACTCTTACTCTTTGTGTTCTATTTGTTAGGAAATTATAAATCCATCTACCACTTTTCCTGTTATTCCTTTATCACGCATTTTGTGTGCTATTACACCATGGTCACACTTGTCGAAGACTTATGCAAAGTCTGTGTATACTACATCTGCATTTTGTTTGCCCTCTATAGTGTCCAGGACCTTGTCAAAGGGGTCCAGTAGCTGGGACAGGCAGGAGCGACCTGCTCGAAACCCGTGTTGCCCTGGGTTGTGTAACTGGTGGGTCTCTAGGTGGTTGGCGATCTTGCTTCTTAGAACCCTTCCAAAGATTACTATGATATGGGATGTTAGTGTTATCGGTCTCAAGTTCTTTGCAATTGTTCAACCATGTATTCAAAACACAGAACCACATGATTACTAACTCCAAGGGGCTACTCAAGGTGAATATTCGGTCCAGTCTTGCTGGTTCATTCTCACCTCTCTCTCTCTCTCTCTGGTAGTGTCTATAACATGTTGAGGCATGAGGCTTTCCAGTACCACATCCATCATCTTGGCTTTCAATGTTTTGGAACCCCCATGGGGCTCCAGGTTTTCCCAGTCAATCTCCTTGTGATTGAAATCACCCATAACTAGTAACTTTGCTCTACCCATGTGAACACTTCTGGCCACCTCGGCTAGTGTGTCTACCATTGCTCTGTTGCTCTCTTCGTATTCTTCTCTTGGCCTCCTGCAGTTCTGTGGTGGGTTGTACATCACTGCAATTACCACCTAATGGCCCCCAGACTGGATTGTTCCTACTATGTAGTCCCTTTCGCCCATTCTATCCATTCCTTCCATTTCTTCAAATCCCCAATGGTTTCTGATGAGCAGTGCAACTCCTCCTCCCCCTCTGCTCCCTGTATCTTTCGTCAAGATTTGATATCCGGGTGGAAAGATTGCATCTTTTATCATCCTTGTGAGTTTCGTTTCTGTGAGTGCTATTATGTCTGGGGATGTCTCCTTGATTCTTTCATGCCACTCTTCACATTTACTTGTTATTCCATCTCGATTTGTAAACTAAGCCTTCAACTTCTTTTCTGAAGCTGTGGTCTGTGGAGTACGTTGGGGTTAGGGAAGCGGGAGACCTAATGAGGAACTATGGGAGATTGCTGTGAAGGTGGAGTTTGTAAAATGGGGGCATTGGGTACGGCATATATGTTTTAGGTTAGAATCTTTGGTTGCATTGGGGTTGTCCTGTATGGGGGACTTCTGTAGGTGGTTTAGTTTGTGTTTGTATGTGTGTGTGTGTGTGTGTGTGTGCGTGTGTGTGTGTGTGTGTGTGTGTGTGTGTGTGTGTGTGTGTGTGTGTGTGTGTGTGTGTGTGTGTGTGTGTGTGTGTGTGTGTGTGTGTGTGTGTGTGTGCATGTTTGTGTGCAGAGGTATTACCAATGATACATCAAAAAACTTCATACATATTTTTTTTTCATAAATCCTTCTCAGCAGTCGTCTACCTGACTAAGTCCACCTCCCGTCATCACTTTCAAGTCCGCAAAACGAAGTTGAAAGGAAATATAAAGAGCAATCACGTAATGCACGCCTTACCTACCTGATAATCAATAATGCCTCACATTTTTTCGTCTTCTTGTCACTTCCTCAAGAAATCCATCCCCCCTTCCCCAAAAAAATCATTGCACCTGTTTCCAGTATTCCTGTGTCACTCTTTCAAACAAATGGGAAAAGAAAGAGAACTTTGTACAAGCTCGCTGAGAAAATACGAAATATTAAGCCTTAAAGGTTTGAGTTTTTAATTGAATGAGGTAAACAAAGAGAGAGACGGATTATCCAGGTGGAATGTGAAGCCAGAGCGATACAAACATTGCTTCTCGGGAGGCTGGTTAACATATCTCGGGTTCGATCCCCGGTTAGTTGCAGTATTTTTATTTCAAATCACGTGTTACTTGTTTCTTGGATGCGTTAAAACTCACACACACACACACATGATATATATATATATATATATATATATATATATATATATATATATATATATATATATATATATATATATATATATATATATATATATATATATATATATATATATATATATATATATATATATATATATATATATATATATATATATATATACAGTAGTATTTATCAAGTAACATCATATTTGATTGTAATCATGGGTAAACATTATTCGAAACATCGTCTAATTTCATTTTTCTTTGTAAAATATGGAACCATCAAGAATAAAGATTACATTTTGGAACTATATTTCTTACAACCTTTGAGTTTGCTTTATACTTGAATCTATGCCACAATATTCCTAACAAAAAACAATACACCAAAATATGTCAGATATTCTGTAAATATCTTCATGATAATGTAACACCTAGTTAGTATATACATGATAGACAGTTGGTACATGATAGACAGTAGGTACATGATAGACAGTAGGTACATGATAGACAGATGGTACATGATAGACAGTAGGTACATGATAAACAGTTGGTACATGATAGACAGTAGGTACATGATAGACAGTAGGTACATGATAAACAGTTGGTACATGATAGACAGTTGGTACATGATAAACAGTTGGTACATGATAGACAGATGGTACATGATAGACAGTTGGTACATGATAAACAGTTGGTATATGATAGAAGATGGTACATGATAAACAGTTGGTACATGACAGACAGATGGTACATGATAGACAGTTGGTACATGATAGACAGTTGGTACATGATAGACAGATGGTACATGATAGACAGTTGGTACATGATAGACAGATGGTACATGATAGACAGATGGTACATGATAGACAGATGGTACATGATGGACAGTTGGTACATGATAGACAGATGGTACATGATAGAAGTTGGTACATGATAGACAGTTGGTACATGATAGACAGTTGGTACATGATAAACAGTTGGTACATGACAGACAGATGGGACATGACAGACAGTTGGTACATGACAAACAGTTGGTACATGATAGACAGATGGTACATGATAAACAGTTGGTACATGATAAACAGTTGGTACATGATAGACAGATGGTACATGATAAACAGTTGGTACATGATAGACAGTTGGTACATGATAGACAGTTGGTACATGATAAACAGATGGCACATGATAAACAGTTGGTACATGATAAACAGTTGGTACATGATAGACAGATGGTACATGATAAACAGTTGGTATGTGATAAACAGTTGGTACATGATAGACAGATGGTACATGATAAACAGTTGGTACATGATAGACAGATGGTACATGATAAACAGTTGGTACATGATAAACAGTTGGTACATGATAGACAGATGGTACATGATAAACAGTTGGTACATGATAAACAGTTGGTACATGATAAACAGTTGGTACATGATAAACAGTTGGTACATGATAAACAGTTGGTACATGATAAACAGTTGGTACATGATAAACAGTTGGTACATGATAAACAGTTGGTACATGATAAACAGTTGGTACATGACAGACAGTTGGTACATGATAAACAGATAAGAACATAAGAACATAAGAACGAAGGAACACTGCAGCAGGCCTACTGGCCCATGCAAGGTAGGTCCAAGTCTCCTACCGGCTTAAGCCAATGCACCCAACCTAGTCAGGTCAAGTCACATTGACTTAAAGGAGGAGCACGGCAACCGACCTGGTAGCACAAGCTATCAGGCCCAACTCACACCCACCCACATCCACTCATGTATTTATCCAACCTATTTTTAAAGCTACACAACGTTCCGGCCTCTATAACTGTACTTGGGAGTTTGTTCCACTCATCCACAACTCTATTACCAAACCAGTACTTTCTTATATCCTTCCTGAATCTGAATTTTTCCAACTTAAAACCATTGCTGCGAGTCCCGTCTAGGCTAGATATTTTCAGCACACTATTTACATCCCCTTTATTTATTCCTGTCTTCCATTTATACACCTCAATCATATCCCCCCTAATTCTACACCTTTCTAGAGAGTACAGATTCAGGGTCCTCAGGCTGTCCTCGTAGGGAAGGTTTCTGATACATGGGATCAACTTTGTCATCCTCCTTTGCACATTTTCCAGAGCATTTATATCCATTCTGTAATACGGTGACCAAAACTGTGCAGCATAATCTAAATGAGGCCTAACCAAGGATGTATAGAGTTGAAGAACAACCTGAGGACTCCTGTTATTTATGCTTCTTGATATAAAGCCAAGGATTCTATTAGCTTTATTGTGAACACTTATGCACTGTTGTCTTGGTTTCAGATTACTGCTAACCAGAACTCCTAAATCTTTTTCGCAATCTGTAATATTAAGATCTACATTATTTAGTTTATATGTGGCATGGTTATTGTCTTGTCCAACATTTAGAACTTTGCATTTGTCTATATTAAACTGCATCTGCCACTTCTTCGACCACTGCATCAGTCTATTCAAATCTTCCTGGAGTGCTCTAATGTCCTCGTCAGAATGAATTCGACGGCCTATTTTGGTGTCATCGGCAAACTTGCTGATGTCGCTCTTTATGCCCTCATCTATGTCGTTTATGTAGATTGTGAACAGCAGGGGGCCCAACACTGACCCCTGTTGTTGTTAGGTAAGACACATATGCAACAGTTAGGTATCTTTATTTCGAAACGTTTCGCCTACACAGTAGGCTTCTTCAGTCGAGTACAGAAAAGTTGAAGGAAGCAGAAGATACTTGAAGACGATGTAATCAGTCCATCACCCTTAAAGTTTTGAGGTGGTCAGTCCCTCAAAATTGTTTCATTCAGTCCCTCAATATTGTTTCATTCCATGGAACAATGCTCTTCTCCAGACTGAGGGACTGACCACCTCAAAACTTTAAGGGTGATGGACTGATTACATCGTCTTCAAGTATCTTCTGCTTCCTTCAACTTTTCTGTACTCGACTGAAGAAGCCTACTGTGTAGGCGAAACGTTTCGAAATAAAGATACCTAACTGTTGCATATGTGTCTTACCTAACAACCTGTCGGTATTTTATACCATTTTAATGTTCAAACTGACCCCTGTGGAACACCGCTCGTGACGCTTCCCCACTCTGATTTCTCGCCATTTATGCAAGCTCTCTGCTGCCTATTTGTCAACCATGCCTCTATCCAGGAAAAAAATTCTCCTCCTATTCCTTGTGCCTTAATTTTCCTCAATAGTCTCTGATGTGGGACCCTGTCAAAAGCCTTACTGAAGTCCATATACACAATATCATATTCATTACCATGATCTACTTCCTCAAATACCTTAGTGAAAAAAGTTAATAAATTCGTAAGGCAGGAACGCCCCTTTGTAAAACCATGCTGAGATTCGTTGATTAATTTATGTTTTTAAAGGTGGCTACGAACTGCCTCGGCAATTATTGATTCCATAAATTTTCCCACTATGGAGGTTAGGCTTATTGGTCTATAGTTCGGAGCTAACGACCTGTCACCTGCTTTGAAAACAGGTATCACATTTGCCATTTTCCACTTACCTAGCACCATGCCAGTTTGTAGTGATATGTTGAAAAGATTAGCCAAAGGTTTGCTAAGCTCCTCTTTACATTCCTTTAGAACCCTTGCATACAGTTCATCAGGGCCTGGGGATTTGTTAGGTTTTAATTTATCTATTTGCCTAAGGACCATGTCACTTGTGACCCTAATCGTGCACAGTTTGTTATCGTCCTGTTCTACATATCATTCTACATATCATTTCTGGAATATCGCTGGTATCCTCCTGTGCAAAAACTGAGAGGAAGTATGTGTTAAAAATTCTACACATTTCCTTATCACTGTCAGTGGCTGACCCGAGGAACTTTTGAGTGGGCCTATCTTGTCCCTGATCTTACTTCTGTATACCTGAAAGAATCCTTTTGGGTTAGTCTTCGATTCTCTTGCAACTTTAACCTCATAATCTCTTTTTGCTTTTCTAATTCCCTTTTTTATTTCTCTCTTTAACTGAATATATCGATTTCTTAACTGCCCCTCTCCTCTTTTGATTTGCCTATATATGCCTCTCTTATGACCAGTCATATATTTTAATCTATTGTTCATCCATTTAGGATCATTTTTGTTTGATCTGATTTCCCTATTTGGCACATAATTTGACTGAGCAGCTAGAACTATGCCCTGGAAAGCGTCATATCGGCAACCATCACCACCTACCTGACCCTTAGTCAGGTCATTTCAGCTCAGCCCACCTAAGTAATTTTTCAGTCCTATGAAATCAGCCAAGCGAAAGTCAGGGACAGAGACTTGATTGCCATTATTAGGGTAATTCCATGATATATTAAAACTGAGTGATTTGTGATCACTTTCCCCAAGCTCATCATTAACCTCAAGATTATTAATTAGTGTTTCCCTACTGGCAAGAACTAAGTCAAGGAGGTTATTTCCCCTAGTTCGCTCTGTCACAAACTGTTTTAAAAAACAATCCTGGATCGTATCAAGAAAGTCACCTGACTCTAAATTTCCTGTCAAATTGCTCCAGTCAATCTGTCTATAGTTGAAATCTCTCATTAGCACAACATTTTCGTATGTAGATGCCTTACGAATTTCGTCCCATAGAAGTTTACTGCACTTCCTATCAAGATTTGGGGCCCTGTAAATCACACCCAAAATTAGTTTTTCTCGGCCCTCGAGAAGCTGTAACCAAACAGATTCAGTGGCTGACGCTTCTAATTTTATATCTTGTCTAACACAACAATTTAAATTGTCTCTGACATACATCGCTACTCCACCACCCTTCCTGTTGACCCTGTCAGTGTGGAATAATTTATAGCCTTGTATGTGACATTCAGAGGGCATCTCTCTATCTTTCAGACTGAGCCAGGTCTCTGTTATAGCAATAATATCTATGTTTCCTGCACTTGCAATTAATCTTAGCTCATCTATCTTATTTCTTACACTCCTGCTATTAGTATAGTAAACCTTTAAGGGAGCTAATCCCTTGCTGCCCTCTGCTGTCTCCCTTTGTTTGCTGACCTGATCTATTGTCTTTACTTATAACTTCATGCTGAATGCCTTTTATACATTTACTGTTTCCAACCCTAGTGTTGCAACCTGCTTGTTTCCCACACACACCCATACCTCTATCTTCTATCAGTTTAAAATCATAGGCATTTCACCAATGGCTTTCTCAATTGAGTTTGCAAGTGCTACCACCCCAGCCCCAGAGAGATGTACCCCATCCCTTACATACATATCATGTTTGCCATAAAAGTTGTTCCAGTTATCAATGAATGGGATTGCAAGTTCCTTGCAGTATCTGTCTAGCCAGCAATTTACACCAATTGCCCTAGACAACCATTCATTTCCTACTCCCCTTCTAGGCAAGATGCTACATATGATTGGGACAGATAATGATTGGTACATGATAAACAGTTGGTACATGATAAACAGTTGGTACATGATAAACAGTTGGTACATGATAAACAGTTGGTACATGATAAACAGTTGGTACATGATAAACAGTTGGTACATGATAGACAGTTGGTACATGATAAACAGTTGGTAAATGATAGACAGTTGGTACATGATAAACAGTTGGTACATGATAGACAGATGGTACATGATAGACAGTTGGTACATGATAAACAGTTGGTATATGATAGACAGATGGTACATGATAAACAGTTGGTACATGACAGACAGATGGTACATGATAGACAGTTGGTACATGATAGACAGTTGGTACATGATAGACAGATGGTACATGATAGACAGTTGGTACATGATAGACAGATGGTACATGATAGACAGATGGTACATGATAGACAGATGGTACATGATGGACAGTTGGTACATGATAGACAGATGGTACATGATAGAAGTTGGTACATGATAGACAGTTGGTACACGATAGACAGTTGGTACATGATAAACAGTTGGTACATGACAGACAGATGGTATATGACAGACAGTTGGTACATGACAAACAGTTGGTACATGATAGACAGATGGTACATGATAAACAGTTGGTACATGATAAACAGTTGGTACATGATAGACAGATGGTACATGATAAACAGTTGGTACATGATAGACAGTTGGTACATGATAGACAGTTGGTACATGATAAACAGATGGCACATGATAAACAGTTGGTACATGATAAACAGTTGGTACATGATAGACAGATGGTACATGATAAACAGTTGGTATGTGATAAACAGTTGGTACATGATAGACAGATGGTACATGATAAACAGTTGGTACATGATAGACAGATGGTACATGATAAACAGTTGGTACATGATAAACAGTTGGTACATGATAGACAGATGGTACATGATAAACAGTTGGTACATGATAAACAGTTGGTACATGATAAACAGTTGGTACATGATAAACAGTTGGTACATGATAAACAGTTGGTACATGATAAACAGTTGGTACATGATAAACAGTTGGTACATGATAAACAGTTGGTACATGACAGACAGTTGGTACATGATAAACAGATAAGAACATAAGAACATAAGAACGAAGGAACACTGCAGCAGGCCTACTGGCCCATGCGAGGTAGGTCCAAGTCTCCTACCGGCTTAAGCCAATGCACCCAACCTAGTCAGGTCAAGTCACATTGACTTAAAGGAGGAGCACGGCAACCAACCTGGTAGCACAAGCTATCAGGTCCAACTCACACTCACCCACATCCACTCATGTATTTATCCAACCTATTTTTAAAGCTACACAACGTTCCGGCCTCTATAACTGTACTTGGGAGTTTGTTCCACTCATCCACAACTCTATTACCAAACCAGTACTTTCTTATATCCTTCCTGAATCTGAATTTTTCCAACTTAAAACCATTGCTGCGAGTCCCGTCTAGGCTAGATATTTTCAGCACACTATTTACATCCCCTTTATTTATTCCTGTCTTCCATTTATACACCTCAATCATATCCCCCCTAATTCTACACCTTTCTAGAGAGTGCAGATTCAGGGTCCTCAGGCTGTCCTCGTAGGGAAGGTTTCTGATACATGGGATCAACTTTGTCATCCTCCTTTGCACATTTTCCAGAGCATTTATATCCATTCTGTAATACGGTGACCAAAACTGTGCAGCATAATCTAAATGAGGCCTAACCAAGGATGTATAGAGTTGAAGAACAACCTGAGGACTCCTGTTATTTATGCTTCTTGATATAAAGCCAAGGATTCTATTAGCTTTATTGTGAACACTTATGCACTGTTGTCTTGGTTTCAGATTACTGCTAACCAGAACTCCTAAATCTTTTTCGCAATCTGTAATATTAAGATCTACATTATTTAGTTTATATGTGGCATGGTTATTGTCCTGTCCAACATTTAGAACTTTGCATTTGTCTATATTAAACTGCATCTGCCACTTCTTCGACCACTGCATCAGTCTATTCAAATCTTCCTGGAGTGCTCTAATGTCCTCGTCAGAATGAATTCGACGGCCTATTTTGGTGTCATCGGCAAACTTGCTGATGTCGCTCTTTATGCCCTCATCTATGTCGTTTATGTAGATTGTGAACAGCAGGGGGCCCAACACTGACCCCTGTTGTTGTTAGGTAAGACACATATGCAACAGTTAGGTATCTTTATTTCGAAACGTTTCGCCTACACAGTAGGCTTCTTCAGTCGAGTACAGAAAAGTTGAAGGAAGCAGAAGATACTTGAAGACGATGTAATCAGTCCATCACCCTTAAAGTTTTGAGGTGGTCAGTCCCTCAAAATTGTTTCATTCAGTCCCTCAATATTGTTTCATTCCATGGAACAATGCTCTTCTCCAGACTGAGGGACTGACCACCTCAAAACTTTAAGGGTGATGGACTGATTACATCGTCTTCAAGTATCTTCTGCTTCCTTCAACTTTTCTGTACTCGACTGAAGAAGCCTACTGTGTAGGCGAAACGTTTCGAAATAAAGATACCTAACTGTTGCATATGTGTCTTACCTAACAACCTGTCGGTATTTTATACCATTTTAATGTTCAAACTGACCCCTGTGGAACACCGCTCGTGACGCTTCCCCACTCTGATTTCTCGCCATTTATGCAAGCTCTCTGCTGCCTATTTGTCAACCATGCCTCTATCCAGGAAAAAAATTCTCCTCCTATTCCTTGTGCCTTAATTTTCCTCAATAGTCTCTGATGTGGGACCCTGTCAAAAGCCTTACTGAAGTCCATATACACAATATCATATTCATTACCATGATCTACTTCCTCAAATACCTTAGTGAAAAAAGTTAATAAATTCGTAAGGCAGGAACGCCCCTTTGTAAAACCATGCTGAGATTCGTTGATTAATTTATGTTTTTAAAGGTGGCTACGAACTGCCTCGGCAATTATTGATTCCATAAATTTTCCCACTATGGAGGTTAGGCATATTGGTCTATAGTTCGGAGCTAACGACCTGTCACCTGCTTTGAAAACAGGTATCACATTTGCCATTTTCCACTTACCTAGCACCATGCCAGTTTGTAGTGATATGTTGAAAAGATTAGCCAAAGGTTTGCTAAGCTCCTCTTTACATTCCTTTAGAACCCTTGCATACAGTTCATCAGGGGCTGGGGATTTGTTAGGTTTTAATTTATCTATTTGCCTAAGGACCATGTCACTTGTGACCCTAATCGTGCACAGTTTGTTATCGTCCTGTTCTACATATCATTCTACATATCATTTCTGGAATATCGCTGGTATCCTCCTGTGCAAAAACTGAGAGGAAGTATGTGTTAAAAATTCTACACATTTCCTTATCACTGTCAGTGAGCTGACCCGAGGAACTTTTGAGTGGGCCTATCTTGTCCCTGATCTTACTTCTGTATACCTGAAAGAATCCTTTTGGGTTAGTCTTCGATTCTCTTGCAACTTTAACCTCATAATCTCTTTTTGCTTTTCTAATTCCCTTTTTTATTTCTCTCTTTAACTGAATATATCGATTTCTTAACTGCCCCTCTCCTCTTTTGATTTGCCTATATATGCCTCTCTTATGACCAATCATATATTTTAATCTATTGTTCATCCATTTAGGATCAATTTTGTTAGATCTGATTTCCCTATTTGGCACATAATTTGACTGAGCAGCTAGAACTATGCCCTGGAAAGCGTCATATCGGCAACCATCACCACCTACCTGACCCTTAGTCAGGTCATTTCAGCTCAGCCCACCTAAGTAATTTTTCAGTCCTATGAAATCAGCCAAGCGAAAGTCAGGGACAGAGACTTGATTGCCATTATTAGGGTAATTCCATGATATATTAAAACTGAGTGATTTGTGATCACTTTCCCCAAGCTCATCATTAACCTCAAGATTATTAATTAGTGTTTCCCTACTGGCAAGAACTAAGTCAAGGAGGTTATTTCCCCTAGTTCGCTCTGTCACAAACTGTTTTAAAAAACAATCCTGGATCGTATCAAGAAAGTCACCTGACTCTAAATTTCCTGTCAAATTGCTCCAGTCAATCTGTCTATAGTTGAAATCTCTCATTAGCACAATATTTTCGTATCTAGATGCCTTACGAATTTCATCCCATAGAAGTTTACTGCACTTCTTATCAAGATTTGGGGCCCTGTAAATCACACCCAAAATTAGTTTTTCTCGGCCCTCAAGAAGCTGTAACCAAACAGATTCAGTGGCTGACGCTTCTAATTTTATATCTTGTCTAACACAACAATTTAAATTGTCTCTGACATACATCGCTACTCCACCACCCTTCCTGTTGACCCTGTCAGTGTGGAATAATTTATAGCCTTGTATGTGACATTCAGAGGGCATCTCTCTATCTTTCAGACTGAGCCAGGTCTCTGTTATAGCAATAATATCTATGTTTCCTGCACTTGCAATTAATCTTAGCTCATCTATCTTATTTCTTACACTCCTGCTATTAGTATAGTAAACCTTTAAGGGAGCTAATCCCTTGAACATCAAAATGGTATACAATACCGACAGGTTGTTAGGTAAGACACATATGCAACAGTTAGACAACTTTATTCCGAAACGTTTCGCCTACACAGTAGGCTTCTTCAGTCGAATACAGAAAGTAGGCAGGAACAGTAGAGATGTAAAGACGATGTAATCAGTCCATCACCCTTAAAGTCGTAGAATTTGAGGTTGTCAGTCCCTCGGCCTGGAGAAGTTCAGTTCCATAGTCAGGAACTATCTGAAGATCAAGCGACAGTGCGGAGACTTAAATACTGTCGGAAGGAGAGGTGCAGGGTAGTAGTAGTAGTAGTAGTAGTAGTAGTGAGAGGCAACTGAGAGGTCATGTCCCTCTCAGATCCAACCCTTCTCACTTGAAAAGCTTGTTCAAGGTGTTTTCTGTACCAAGATGCCACGTGTTGCAGTGTCTGACAAGATGAACATCAAAATGGTATACAATACCGACAGGTTGTTAGGTAAGACACATATGCAACAGTTAGACAACTTTATTCCGAAACGTTTCGCCTACACAGTAGGCTTCTTCAGTCGAATACAGAAAGTAGGCAGGAACAGTAGAGATGTGAAGACGATGTAATCAGTCCATCACCCTTAAAGTCGTAGAATTTGAGGTTGTCAGTCCCTCGGCCTGGAGAAGTTCAGTTCCATAGTCAGGAACTATCTGAAGATCAAGCGACAGTGCGGAGACTTAAATACTGTCGGAAGGAGAGGTGCAGGGTAGTAGTAGTAGTAGTAGTAGTAGTAGTAGTGAGAGGCAACTGAGAGGTCATGTCCCTCTCAGATCCAACCCTTCTCACTTGAAAAGCTTGTTCAAGGTGTTTTCTGTACCAAGATGCCACGTGTTGCAGTGTCTGACAAGATGAACATCAAAATGGTATACAATACCGACAGGTTGTTAGGTAAGACACATATGCAACAGTTAGACAACTTTATTCCGAAACGTTTCGCCTACACAGTAGGCTTCTTCAGTCGAATACAGAAAGTAGGCAGGAACAGTAGAGATGTGAAGACGATGTAATCAGTCCATCACCCTTAAAGTCGTAGAATTTGAGGTTGTCAGTCCCTCGGCCTGGAGAAGTTCAGTTCCATAGTCAGGAACTATCTGAAGATCAAGCGACAGTGCGGAGACTTAAATACTGTCGGAAGGAGAGGTGCAGGGTAGTAGTAGTAGTAGTAGTAGTAGTAGTGAGAGGCAACTGAGAGGTCATGTCCCTCTCAGATCCAACCCTTCTCACTTGAAAAGCTTGTTCAAGGTGTTTTCTGTACCAAGATGCCACGTGTTGCAGTGTCTGACAAGATGAACATCAAAATGGTATACAATACCGACAGGTTGTTAGGTAAGACACATATGCAACAGTTAGACAACTTTATTCCGAAACGTTTCGCCTACACAGTAGGCTTCTTCAGTCGAATACAGAAAGTAGGCAGGAACAGTAGAGATGTGAAGACGATGTAATCAGTCCATCACCCTTAAAGTCGTAGAATTTGAGGTTGTCAGTCCCTCGGCCTGGAGAAGTTCAGTTCCATAGTCAGGAACTATCTGAAGATCAAGCGACAGTGCGGAGACTTAAATACTGTCGGAAGGAGAGGTGCAGGGTAGTAGTAGTAGTAGTAGTAGTAGTAGTGAGAGGCAACTGAGAGGTCATGTCCCTCTCAGATCCAACCCTTCTCACTTGAAAAGCTTGTTCAAGGTGTTTTCTGTACCAAGATGCCACGTGTTGCAGTGTCTGACAAGATGAACATCAAAATGGTATACAATACCGACAGGTTGTTAGGTAAGACACATATGCAACAGTTAGACAACTTTATTCCGAAACGTTTCGCCTACACAGTAGGCTTCTTCAGTCGAATACAGAAAGTAGGCAGGAACAGTAGAGATGTGAAGACGATGTAATCAGTCCATCACCCTTAAAGTCGTAGAATTTGAGGTTGTCAGTCCCTCGGCCTGGAGAAGTTCAGTTCCATAGTCAGGAACTATCTGAAGATCAAGCGACAGTGCGGAGACTTAAATACTGTCGGAAGGAGAGGTGCAGGGTAGTAGTAGTAGTAGTAGTAGTAGTGAGAGGCAACTGAGAGGTCATGTCCCTCTCAGATCCAACCCTTCTCACTTGAAAAGCTTGTTCAAGGTGTTTTCTGTACCAAGATGCCACGTGTTGCAGTGTCTGACAAGATGAACATCAAAATGGTATACAATACCGACAGGTTGTTAGGTAAGACACATATGCAACAGTTAGACAACTTTATTCCGAAACGTTTCGCCTACACAGTAGGCTTCTTCAGTCGAATACAGAAAGTAGGCAGGAACAGTAGAGATGTGAAGACGATGTAATCAGTCCATCACCCTTAAAGTCGTAGAATTTGAGGTTGTCAGTCCCTCGGCCTGGAGAAGTTCAGTTCCATAGTCAGGAACTATCTGAAGATCAAGCGACAGTGCGGAGACTTAAATACTGTCGGAAGGAGAGGTGCAGGGTAGTAGTAGTAGTAGTAGTAGTAGTAGTGAGAGGCAACTGAGAGGTCATGTCCCTCTCAGATCCAACCCTTCTCACTTGAAAAGCTTGTTCAAGGTGTTTTCTGTACCAAGATGCCACGTGTTGCAGTGTCTGACAAGATGAACATCAAAATGGTATACAATACCGACAGGTTGTTAGGTAAGACACATATGCAACAGTTAGACAACTTTATTCCGAAACGTTTCGCCTACACAGTAGGCTTCTTCAGTCGAATACAGAAAGTAGGCAGGAACAGTAGAGATGTGAAGACGATGTAATCAGTCCATCACCCTTAAAGTCGTAGAATTTGAGGTTGTCAGTCCCTCGGCCTGGAGAAGTTCAGTTCCATAGTCAGGAACTATCTGAAGATCAAGCGACAGTGCGGAGACTTAAATACTGTCGGAAGGAGAGGTGCAGGGTAGTAGTAGTAGTAGTAGTAGTAGTAGTGAGAGGCAACTGAGAGGTCATGTCCCTCTCAGATCCAACCCTTCTCACTTGAAAAGCTTGTTCAAGGTGTTTTCTGTACCAAGATGCCACGTGTTGCAGTGTCTGACAAGATGAACATCAAAATGGTATACAATACCGACAGGTTGTTAGGTAAGACACATATGCAACAGTTAGACAACTTTATTCCGAAACGTTTCGCCTACACAGTAGGCTTCTTCAGTCGAATACAGAAAGTAGGCAGGAACAGTAGAGATGTGAAGACGATGTAATCAGTCCATCACCCTTAAAGTCGTAGAATTTGAGGTTGTCAGTCCCTCGGCCTGGAGAAGTTCAGTTCCATAGTCAGGAACTATCTGAAGATCAAGCGACAGTGCGGAGACTTAAATACTGTCGGAAGGAGAGGTGCAGGGTAGTAGTAGTAGTAGTAGTAGTAGTAGTGAGAGGCAACTGAGAGGTCATGTCCCTCTCAGATCCAACCCTTCTCACTTGAAAAGCTTGTTCAAGGTGTTTTCTGTACCAAGATGCCACGTGTTGCAGTGTCTGACAAGATGAACATCAAAATGGTATACAATACCGACAGGTTGTTAGGTAAGACACATATGCAACAGTTAGACAACTTTATTCCGAAACGTTTCGCCTACACAGTAGGCTTCTTCAGTCGAATACAGAAAGTAGGCAGGAACAGTAGAGATGTGAAGACGATGTAATCAGTCCATCACCCTTAAAGTCGTAGAATTTGAGGTTGTCAGTCCCTCGGCCTGGAGAAGTTCAGTTCCATAGTCAGGAACTATCTGAAGATCAAGCGACAGTGCGGAGACTTAAATACTGTCGGAAGGAGAGGTGCAGGGTAGTAGTAGTAGTAGTAGTAGTAGTAGTGAGAGGCAACTGAGAGGTCATGTCCCTCTCAGATCCAACCCTTCTCACTTGAAAAGCTTGTTCAAGGTGTTTTCTGTACCAAGATGCCACGTGTTGCAGTGTCTGACAAGATGAACATCAAAATGGTATACAATACCGACAGGTTGTTAGGTAAGACACATATGCAACAGTTAGACAACTTTATTCCGAAACGTTTCGCCTACACAGTAGGCTTCTTCAGTCGAATACAGAAAGTAGGCAGGAACAGTAGAGATGTGAAGACGATGTAATCAGTCCATCACCCTTAAAGTCGTAGAATTTGAGGTTGTCAGTCCCTCGGCCTGGAGAAGTTCAGTTCCATAGTCAGGAACTATCTGAAGATCAAGCGACAGTGCGGAGACTTAAATACTGTCGGAAGGAGAGGTGCAGGGTAGTAGTAGTAGTAGTAGTAGTAGTAGTAGTGAGAGGCAACTGAGAGGTCATGTCCCTCTCAGATCCAACCCTTCTCACTTGAAAAGCTTGTTCAAGGTGTTTTCTGTACCAAGATGCCACGTGTTGCAGTGTCTGACAAGATGAACATCAAAATGGTATACAATACCGACAGGTTGTTAGGTAAGACACATATGCAACAGTTAGACAACTTTATTCCGAAACGTTTCGCCTACACACACGTGTCTTATTACAGCTTGCATGACAAGCTTTTGAAAGTGAGAGAATTGGATGAGCATGACCTGCTCGGTGCCTCTCACTGCTACCACTGCTACTGCCTGCTACTGCCACTCGGCTGGCGGCCAGGGCTCTCGCACTTTGTGGCGATCTCGGGTGGTTCGATGAACTGAACCGAAGAGACATTTGACACTCAAATTCTACGACACAGGAGTGATGAACTGTTACATCGGAAATCTTTATGCTACTGCTGTTCCTGCCTGCTCTGTATTCGACTGAAGCGAAAGCTACTGTGTGGGCGCGACGTTCGGAGCAAATTGTCTGGCTGTTGCATATGTGTCTTGCTGGCCTGTCGTGACCAACTACCGACACGATGTTCATGCTGTCGACACTGCAACACGTGGCATCTTATTGCAAGCGCAGCGAACAGCTTTCAAGTGAGAAGGGTTGGATCTGAGAGGACGCCATTCTCGGTGCCTCTGCTACTACCTGCACTGCTACTTTACCCTGCCTCTCCCTTTCCATTTGATATTTAAGCTCTGCTGGTCGCGATCGGTTCTGACTGTGGAACTGGCTCTCCAGGCCTGGCCTCAGAGATTCTACGACTTCGTGGAACTGTTCATCGTCTTTACAGCTCTCTACTGTTCCTGCCCACTGCTTTCTGTATTCGACTGAAAGAAAACTTACTGTGTAGGCGAGAAACGTTTCGGAGAATAGTTGTCTGGCACTGTTGCATGTGTGTCTTCCTGGCTGGCCCTGTCGGTATTAACTATGCCGTACGATGTTCTCTTGTCGAACACTGCAACACGTGGCTATCTTATTGCAAGCTTTGCCGAACAAAGCTTTTCGAAGTGAAGGTGAGGTTTCTGTTTCTACTCGGTGCCTGCCGCTACTGCACTGCTGCCGCTGCGCCGCTGCGCCTCTCTTCCGACGGTGACCCCAAGTGCCGCACTGTCGCTTGATCTTCGAATAGTTCTGACTATGGAATCCGAAGAACGACAACCTCAAATTCTACGGAAAATTGTGATGAATGTTGCATCGTCTTCGCTCTCTGCTGTTCACTGCCCCGCACTCTGTCTGTTCGACTGAGTAATGAAGCGAAGCATTTTCGGAGCAAGTGATGCAACGTTGCGTAATACTAACAACCTGTCGTGATGCCTGCCGTACGATCGTCTTGTCGTACTACTAACACAATAACATCTGTTACGAAAGCACAGCGAACAAGCTTTTCGAAATTGAGGAAGGGTTGAGGGACATGACCTGCTCATTGCTCTCACTACTACTACTACTGCTACTGCTACTACCCTGCACCTCTCCTTCGACGTATTCAAGTGCCACCGCTGTCGCTTGATGCTCGAATGGTTCTGATATGAGCTGGTCGAACCGGCGGTTTGTTAACCTCAAATTCTGCGACTGGGTGAACTGGGCTGCATCGATAACTATCTCTACTGTTACTCTTACTTACTAATTCTGGTAATGAGCAAGCGCATTTCGAGCTAAATTGTCTAACTTTGTTGCATGTGTCTTACCTGTCATTACATTGTATGCCATTTTGATATTCATCTTGTCGAACACTGCAACACGTAATCTTATTACAAGAAAACACCTTGAACAAGCTTTCGAAATGAGAAAGGCTAGTCTGAGAGGATTTATGTTCTCGGCTCTACTACTACTACTACTGCCTGCCTCTCGCTTCGACGTGTTAGTCTCCGCACTGGCTGCGATCTTTCGAATAGTTCTGACTATGAACTGAGCTTGACAACGCCAGAATTACGACTTTGGGGTAGATGAACTGTTCACGGCGTCTTTACATCTCTGCTGTTTCCTTTTACTTTCTGTCCCATTCGACTGAGAAGAAGCCTGCCAACAGGCGAAACATTTCGGAATAAATTGTTGCTGTTGCATGTGATCTTACTAACAGCCTGTCATTATTATCACCGGCGATGTTCATCTTGTCGAACACTTTGCGGCTCGTTATCTGACCTGAAAAACACCTTGAACAGGTGATGGACTGATTACATCGTCTTTACATCTCTACTGTTCCTGCCTACTTTCTGTATTCGACTGAAGAAGCCTACTGTGTAGGCGAAACGTTTCGGAATAAAGTTGTCTAACTGTTGCATATGTGTCTTACCTAACAACCTGTCGGTATTGTATACCATTTTGATGTTCATCTTGTCAGACACTGCAACACGTGGCATCTTGGTACAGAAAACACCTTGAACAAGCTTTTCAAGTGAGAAGGGTTGGATCTGAGAGGGACATGACCTCTCAGTTGCCTCTCACTACTACTACTACTACTACTACTACTACCCTGCACCTCTCCTTCCGACAGTATTTAAGTCTCCGCACTGTCGCTTGATCTTCAGATAGTTCCTGACTATGGAACTGAACTTCTCCAGGCCGAGGGACTGACAACCTCAAATTCTACGACTTTAAGGGTGATGGACTGATTACATCGTCTTTACATCTCTACTGTTCCTGCCTACTTTCTGTATTCGACTGAAGAAGCCTACTGTGTAGGCGAAACGTTTCGGAATAAAGTTGTCTAACTGTTGCATATGTGTCTTACCTAACAACCTGTCGGTATTGTATACCATTTTGATGTTCATCTTGTCAGACACTGCAACACGTGGCATCTTGGTACAGAAAACACCTTGAACAAGCTTTTCAAGTGAGAAGGGTTGGATCTGAGAGGGACATGACCTCTCAGTTGCCTCTCACTACTACTACTACTACTACTACTACTACTACTACTACCCTGCACCTCTCCTTCCGACAGTATTTAAGTCTCCGCACTGTCGCTTGATCTTCAGATAGTTCCTGACTATGGAACTGAACTTCTCCAGGCCGAGGGACTGACAACCTCAAATTCTACGACTTTAAGGGTGATGGACTGATTACATCGTCTTTACATCTCTACTGTTCCTGCCTACTTTCTGTATTCGACTGAAGAAGCCTACTGTGTAGGCGAAACGTTTCGGAATAAAGTTGTCTAACTGTTGCATATGTGTCTTACCTAACAACCTGTCGGTATTGTATACCATTTTGATGTTCATCTTGTCAGACACTGCAACACGTGGCATCTTGGTACAGAAAACACCTTGAACAAGCTTTTCAAGTGAGAAGGGTTGGATCTGAGAGGGACATGACCTCTCAGTTGCCTCTCACTACTACTACTACTACTACTACTACTACCCTGCACCTCTCCTTCCGACAGTATTTAAGTCTCCGCACTGTCGCTTGATCTTCAGATAGTTCCTGACTATGGAACTGAACTTCTCCAGGCCGAGGGACTGACAACCTCAAATTCTACGACTTTAAGGGTGATGGACTGATTACATCGTCTTTACATCTCTACTGTTCCTGCCTACTTTCTGTATTCGACTGAAGAAGCCTACTGTGTAGGCGAAACGTTTCGGAATAAAGTTGTCTAACTGTTGCATATGTGTCTTACCTATACATTTACTGTTTCCAACCCTAGTGTTGCAACCTGCTTGTTTCCCACACACACCCATACCTCTATCTTCTATCAGTTTAAAATCATAGGCATTTCACCAATGGCTTTCTCAATTGAGTTTGCAAGTGCTACCACCCCAGCCCCAGAGAGATGTACCCCATCCCTTACATACATATCATGTTTGCCATAAAAGTTGTTCCAGTTATCAATGAATGGGATTGCAAGTTCCTTGCAGTATCTGTCTAGCCAGCAATTTACACCAATTGCCCTAGACAACCATTCATTTCCTACTCCCCTTCTAGGCAAGATGCTACATATGATTGGGACAGATAATGATTAGTGCATGATAAACAGTTGGTACATGATAAACAGTTGGTACATGATAAACAGTTGGTACATGATAAACAGTTGGTACATGATAAACAGTTGGTACATGATAAACAGTTGGTACATGATAAACAGTTGGCACATGATAAACAGTTGGTACATGATAAACAGTTGGTACATGACAGACAGTTGTACATAATAAACAGTTGGTATGTGATAAACAGTTGGTAGGGCCCTGAATCTGCACTCTCTAGAAAGACGTAGAATTAGGGGGGATATGATTGAGGTGTATAAATGGAAGACAGGAATAAATAAAGGGGATGTAAATAGTGTGCTGAAAATATCTAGACTAGACAGGACTCGCAGCAATGGTTTTAAGTTGGAAAAATTCAGATTCAGGAAGGATATAGGAAAGTACTGGTTTGGTAATAGAGTTGTGGATGAGTGGAACAAACTCCCAAGTACCGTTATAGAGGCCAGAACGTTGTGTAGCTTTAAAAATAGGTTGGATAAATACATGAGTGGATGTGGGTGGGTGTGAGTTAGACCTGATAGCTTGTGCTACCAGGTCGGTTGCCGTGTTCCTCCCTTAAGTCAATGTGACCTGACCTGACTAGGTTGGGTGCATTGGCTTAAGCCGGTAGGAGACTTGGACCTGCCTCGCATGGGCCAGTAGGCCTTCTGCAGTGTTCCTTCGTTCTTATGTTCTTATGTTCTTATATAGGAAAGTACTGGTTTGGTAATAGAGTTGTGGATGAGTGGAACAAACTCCCAAGTACCGTTATAGAGGCCAGAACGTTGTGTAGCTTTAAAAATAGGTTGGATAAATACATGAGTAGATGTGGGTGGGTGTGAGTTAGACCTGATAGCTTGTGCTAACAGATCGGTTGCCGTGTTCCTCCCTTAAGTCAATGTGACCTGACCTGACTAGGTTGGGTGCATTGGCTTAAGCCGGTAGGAGACTTGGACCTGCCTCGCATGGGCCAGTAGGCCTTCTGCAGTGTTCCTTCGTTCTTATGTTCTTATGTTCTTATCATAGACAGTTGGTACATAATAAACAGTTGGTACATTATAAACAGATGGTACATGATAAACAGTTGGTACATGATAAACAGATGGTACATGATAAACAGTTAATACATGATAAACAGATGGTACATGATAAACAGTTGGTGCATGATAAACAGTTAATACATGATAAACAGATGGTGCATGATAAACAGTTGGTATATGATAAACAGTTGGTGCATGATAAACAGTTGGTACATGATAAACAGTTAATACATGATAAACAGATGGTACATGATAAACAGTTGGTGCATGATAAACAGTTAATACATGATAAACAGTTGGAACATGATAAACAGTTAATACATGATAAACAGATGGTGCATGATAAACAGATGGTACATGATAAACAGTTAGTGCATGATAAACAGTTGGTACATGATAAACAGTTGGTACATGATAAACTGTTGGTGCATGATAAACAGTTGGTACATGATAAACAGATGGTGCATGATAAACAGTTGGTACATGATAAACAGTTGGTACATGATAAACAGTTGGTGCATGATAAACAGTTGGTACATGATAAACAGTTAATACATGATAAACAGTTGGAACATGATAAACAGTTAATACATGATAAACAGATGGTGCATGATAAACAGATGGTACATGATAAACAGTTGGTGCATGATAAACAGTTGGTACATGATAAACAGTTGGTACATGATAAACTGTTGGTGCATGATAAACAGTTTGTACATGATAAACAGATGGTGCATGATAAACAGTTGGTACATGATAAACGGTTGGTACATGATAAACAGTTGGTACATGATAAACAGTTTGTACATGATAAACAGTTGGTACATGATAAACAGTTGGTACATGATAAACAGATGGTACATGATAAACAGTTAATACATGATAAACAGTTGGAACATGATAAACAGTTGGTACATGATAAACAGTTGGTACATGCTAAACAGTTGGTACATGATAAACAGTTGGTACATGATAAACAGTTGGTACATGATAAACAGTTGGTACATGATAAACAGTTGGAACATGATAAACAGTTAATACATGATAAACAGTTGGAACATGATAAACAGTTAATACATGATAAACAGTTGGTACATGATAAACAGTTGGCACATGATAAACAGTTGGTACATGATAAACAGTTGGTACATGATAAACAGTTGGTACATGATAAACAGTTAATACATGATAAACAGTTGGTACATGATAAACAGTTGGTACATGATTAACAGATGGTATATGATAAACAGATGGTACATGATAAACAGATGGTACATGATAAACAGATGGTACATGATAAACAGTTGGTATATGATAGACAGTTGGTACTTGATAAACAGTTGGTACATGATAAACAGTTGGTACATGATAAACAGATGGTACATGATAAACAGATGGTACATGATAAACAGATGGTACATGATAAAAAGTTGGTACATGATAAACAGTTGGTACATGATAAACAGTTGGTACATGATAAACAGTTGGTGCATGATAAACAGTTGGTACATGATAAACAGTTGGTACATGATAAACAGTTGGTACATGATAAACAGATGGTACATGATAAACAGTTGGTACATGATAAACAGTTGGTACATGATAAACAGTTGGTACATGATAAACAGTTAATACGTGATAAACAGATGGTACATGATAAACAGTTGGTACATGATAAACAGATGGTACATGATAAACAGATGGTACATGATAAAAAGTTGGTACATGATAAACAGTTGGTACATGATAAACAGTTGGTACATGATAAACAGATGGTACATGATAAACAGATGGTACATGATAAACAGATGGTACATGATAAACAGTTGGTACATGATAAACAGTTGGTACATGATAAACAGATGGTACATGATAAACAGTTGGTACATGATAAGCAGATGGTACATGATAAACAGATGGTACATGATAAACAGTTGGTACATGATAAACAGTTGGTACATGATAAACAGATGGTACATGATAAACAGTTGGTACATGATAAGCAGATGGTACATGATAAACAGATGGTACATGATAAACAGTTGGTACATGATAAACAGATGGTACATGATAAACAGATGGTACATGATAAACAGTTGGTACATGATAAACAGATGGTACATGATAAACAGATGGTACATGATAAACAGATGGTACATGATAAACAGTTGGTACATGATAAACAGTTGGTACATGATAAACAGATGTTACATGATAAACAGTTGGTACATGATAAGCAGATGGTACATGATAAACAGATGGTACATGATAAACAGTTGGTACATGATAAACAGTTGGTACATGATAAACAGTTGGTACATGATAAACAGTTGGTACATGATAAACAGATGGTACATGATAAACAGATGGTACATGATAAACAGATGGTACATGATAAACAGTTGGTACATGATAAACAGTTGGTACATGATAAACAGATGGTACATGATAAACAGTTGGTACATGATAAACAGATGGTACATGATAAACAGATGGTACATGATAAACAGTTGGTACATGATAAACAGTTGGTACATGATAAACAGTTGGTACATGATAAACAGATGGTACATGATAAACAGATGGTACATGATAAACAGATGGTACATGATAAACAGTTGGTACATGATAAACAGTTGGTACATGATAAACAGATGGTACATGATAAACAGATGGTACATGATAAACAGATGGTACATGATAAACAGATGGTACATGATAAACAGTTGGTACATGATAAACAGATGGTACATGATAAACAGATGGTACATGATAAACAGATGGTACATGATAAACAGTTGGTACATGATAAACAGTTGGTACATGAAAAACAGTTGGTACATGATAAACAGTTGGTACATGAAAAACAGTTGGTACATGATAAACAGTTGGTACATGATAAACAGTTGGTACATGATAAACAGTTGGTACATGATAAACAGTTGGTACATGATAAACAGATGGTACATGATAAACAGATGGTACATGATAAACAGATGGTACATGATAAACAGTTGGTACATGATAAACAGTTGGTACATGATAAACAGATGGTACATGATAAACAGTTGGTACATGATAGACAGTTGGTACATGATAGACAGTTGGTACATGATAAACAGTTGGTACATGATAAACAGATGGTACATGATAAACAGTTGGTACATGATAGACAGTTGGTACATGATAGACAGTTGGTACATGATAGACAGTTGGTACATGATAGACAGTTGGTACATGATAGACAGTTGGTACATGATAGACAGTTGGTACATGATAGACAGTTGGTACATGATAGACAGTTGGTACATGATAGACAGTTGGTACATGATAAACAGTTGGTACATGATAGACAGTTGGTACATGATAAACAGTTGGTACATGATAGACAGTTGGTACATGATAAACAGTTGGTTCATGATAGACAGTTGGTACATGATAAACAGTTGGTACATGATAGACAGTTGGTACATGATAGACAGTTGGTACATGATAAACAGTTGGTACATGATAAACAGTTGGTACGTGGTAAACAGTTGGTACATGATAAACAGTTGGTACATTATAAACAGTTGGTACATGATAGACAGTTGGTACATGATAGACAGTTGGTACATGATAGACAGTTGATACATGATAGACAGTTGGTACATGATAGACAGTTGGTACATGATAGACAGTTGGTACATGATAGACAGTTGGTACATGATAGACAGTTGGTACATGATAGACAGTTGGTTCATGATAAACAGTTGGTACATGATAGACGGTTGGTACATGATAGACAGTTGGTACATGATAGACAGTTGGTACATGATAGACAGGAAAGGAAGTGAATTTTTTTTTATTCTAAGGAATGTAGACCTCTTGATATACATGGTATACACAGCGGGCACGTATACATAGCATATACTACGGACATGTACACATGGTATTTACTGCGGGCATGTATACATGGTATGTACTGCCGGCATGTATACATAAGAACATAAGAACATAAGAAAGAAGGAACACTGCAACAGGCCTACTGACCCATGAGGAGCAGGTCTATGTCCCCTCCCCGGATAAGCCCAGTGACCCATCCCCCCGGATTAGCCCAATGACCCTCCCCCCTCGGATTAGCCCAACGACCCACCCAGTCTGGTCACCTCCACTCAAGGATGGAGCACTGCATCAGACCCAGGAGCCCAAGCTGGTCAGGTCCAACTCACACCCACCCACACCCACTCATGTATTTATCTAACTTATTTTTAAAACTACACAATGTTTTAGCCTCAATAACTATACTCGGGAGTTTGCTCCACTCATCCACAACTCTATTACCAAACCAGTGCTTTCCTATATCCTTCCTGAAACTGAATTTTTCCAACTTGAAACCATTGCTGCGAGTCCTGTCTTGGCTGGAAATTTCCAGCACGCTATTTACATCCCCTTTATTTATTCCTGTTTTCCATTTATACACCTCGATCATATCCCCCCTAATTCTACGCCTTTCGAGAGAGTGCAGATTCAGGGCCCTCAGTCTATCCTCATAGGGAAGATTTCTGATACATGGGATCATCTTTGTCATCCTCCTCTGTACGTTTTCCAGAGCATTTATATCCATTCTGTAATACGGTGACCAGAACTGAGCAGTATAGTCTAAATGAGGCCTAACCAAGGATATATAGAGTTGAAGAACAACCTGAGGACTTCTATTAATTATACTTCTAGATATGAAGCCAAGGATTCTGTTAGCTTTATTGCGAACACTAATGCATTGTTGTCTTGGTTTTAGATTACTGTTAACCAGAACTCCTAAATCCTTTTCGCAATCAGTAGTATTAAGATCTACATTACTTAGTTTATATGGGGCATGGTTATTTAGCTATCCAACATTTAGAACTTTGCATTTGTCAATATTAAACTGCATCTGCCACTTCTCCGACCATTGCATCAGTCTATTCAAATCATCCTGGAGTGCTCTAGTGTCCTCATTAGAATGAATTGGACGGCCTGTTTTGGTGTCATCAGCAAATTTGCTTATGTCGCTATTTATTCCCTCATCTATGTCGTTTGTGTAAATTGTGAACAACAACGGGCCTACCACTGACTCCTGAGGAACACCGCTTTTGACGTGCCCCCATTCTGATTTCTATCCATTTATGCAAACTCTCTGCTGCCTATTTGTCAGCCATGCCTATACCCAGGAAAAAAATTCTCCTCTTATTCCGTGTGCCTTAAGTTTCCTCAATAGCCTCTGATGTGCAACTCTATCGAAAGCCTTACTGAAGTCCATATACACAATATCATATTCATTACCATGATCTACCTCCTCAAACACCTTAGTTAAAAAAGTTAGTAAATTCGCAAGACAGGAACGCCCCTTTGTAAAACCGTGTTGAGATTCATTAATCAGTCTGTGCCTGTCAAGATGGCTACGAATTGCTTCGGCAATTATTGATTCCATAAATTTTCCCACTATGGAGGTAAGGCTTATTGGTCTATAGTTCGAAGCCAAGGTCCTGTCACCTACCTTGTAAATAGGTATTACATTTGCCATTTTCCACTTATCAGGCACTATGCCAGTTTGTAGTGATATGTTAAAAAGATTAGCCAAAAGTATGCTAAGTTCCTCTTTACATTCCTTTAACATCCTTGCAAACAGTTCATCAGGGCCTGGGGATTTGTTAGGTTTTAGTTTCTCTATTTGTCTGAGGACCATGTCACTAGTTACCGCAATCGTACATAGTTTGTTGTCCTTTTCTACATAATCTATTAATTCAGGAATATCGCTAGTATTTTCCTGGGTGAAAACTGAGAGGAAGTAGGTACTGAGAATTTCACACATATCCTTATCACTGTCAGTGATCTGACCAGAGTTACTCTTAAGTGGGCCAATCTTGTCCCTAATCTTACTTCTGTATATCTGAAAGAACCCTTTTGGGTTAGTCTTTGAATCCCTTGAGTCCTTAGCCTCATAATCCCTTTTTTTTTTATTCCTTTCTTTATTTCTCTCTTTAATTGAATATATTGATTTCTTAACTGCCCATCCCCTCCTTTGATACGCCTATATATGCCTCTCTTTTGACCAATGAAATGTTTTAATCTATTGTTCATCCATTTAGGATCATTTTTGTTAGCTCTAATTTCCCTACTCAGAACAAAAGTTGTCTGGGTAGCTAGAACTATGCTCTGAAAAACGCCATATTGGCAACCAAGATCACCTATCTGACCCATAGTCAGGACATCCCAATTTAGCCCACCCAGGTAATTTTTCAGTCCCATGAAGTCGGCCAAGCAAAAATCTGGGACAGAGATTTGATTGCAGCTATCTGGGTAATTCCATGATGTATTGAAACTAAGTGATTTGCGATCACTTTGCCCAAGCTCATCATTAACCTCAAGATTATTAGCCCTTTGACTGTTTTGGTCTGATATATATACGTCTTACGAGCCACCGTTTTTGACGTATATATACTCATAAATTCTAGCGGCTTCAAATCAAGCAGGAGAAAGCTGGTAGACTCACATGTGAGAGAATGGGTCTGTGTAGTCAGTGTGCACCATATAAAAAAAAATCCTGTATCACCCAGTGCATAATGAGAAAAAAACTCCGACTGTTTTTTTTAATTAAAATGCCGACTTTGTGGTCTATTTTCGTATAGTATTTATGGTTGTATTCTCGTTTTCTTGGTCTCATTTGATAGAATGAAAAACATATAGAAATAGGAGTGATTTTGATTGGTTTTACTATAAAAAGAACCTTGAAATGGAGCTGAAAGTAAGGGAAATGTTTTGATTTTTGCCGATGTTCAAAAGTAAACAAATGATGTCATTGTCCAATAAATGCCCAACTAGGCATTCTAATATGAGGTCATGAATGGGTTGATGTTATTTATACAATTATTACAGTATTGCAGTAGTCAGCATAACAGTAAATCTTCTAGGGGGCCTGGAGGGGCCTGGAGACATGACTGATGAACAAAGAAAGTGTTATTTTAGAGCCAGGAATGTCTGCATTGTTCATTCTGGACCCTATTTTGAAATTGTCATATTTTTTAATTTTCGTGAAATTGGCCAAATTGCAAATTTCTGACCACGTTATTGGGTAGTTAAAATCAGTGAATGGGCAGTTTCTTGCACTCAGCCGATAGAAAAAATGGAGTTCTAAAGAAATAGCTATGAGTTTGGCCAACTGGAACAATGGAATTAGCCGAAAATAGGGCTCAAAGTGGGCGAAATCGCCGATTCTTAAATATCGCCGAGGTCGCTAACTTTGTGAGAGCGTAATTCTGTCAGTTCTCCATCAGATTTTGTTCTTTTGGTGTCATTACAATCGGGAAAAGATTCTCTATCATTTCATAAGAAAGATCTTTTTTTTTTGAAGTTTTGCGACACCAGTAGACACCTCAGGATTTGGGGTTGCGACAGTCAAGGGGTTAATTAGTGAATCTTTGTTGACAAGAACCAAGTCAAGCAGATTGTTTTCTCTAGTTGTTTCTGTCACAACCTGTTCTAAAAAGCAATCCTGAACCGTATCAAGAAAGTCACTAGACTCAAGATTTCCTGTCATATTGTTCCAATCAATTTGTCTAAAGTTAAAATCTCCCATTAACACAACATTTTCATATCTAGATGCCTTATGAATTTCGTCCCATAACAGCTTACTGCACTCCCTATCAAAGTTTGGGGGCCTATAAATCACACCCAAAATTAATTTGTATGCGGACATGTATACATGGTATGTACTGCGGGCATGTATACATAGTATTTACTGCCGACATGTATACATAGTATTTACTGAGGACATGTATACATGGTATGTACTGCGGGCATATATACATAGTATGTACTGCGGGCATGTATACGTAGTATTTACTGCTGACATGTATACATTGTATGTACTGCGGGCATGTATACATGGTATGTACTGCGGGCATATATACATAGTATGTACTGCGGGCATGTATACGTAGTATTTACTGCTGACATGTATACATTGTATGTACTGCGGGCATGTATACATGGTATGTACTGCGGGCATGTATACATAGTATGCACTGTGGGCATGTATACATGGTATGTACTGCGGCCATGTATACATAGTATTTACTGTGGACATGTATACATTGTATGTACTGCGGACATGTATACATAGTATTTACTGTGGACATGTATACATTGTATGTACTGCGGACATGTATACATAGTATTTACTACGGACATGTATACATTTTATGTACTGCGGGCATGTATACATAGTATTTACTGTGGACATGTATACATGGATTGTACTGCGGACATGTATACATTGTATGTAATGCGGGTATGTATACATAGTATTTACTGTGGACATGTATACATTGTATGTGCTGCGGACATGTATACATAGTATTTACTACGGACATGTATACATTGTATGCACTGCGGGCATGCATACATGGTATGTACTGCGGACATGTATACATTGTATGTACTGCGGGCATGTATACATATTATTTACTGCGGGCATGTATACATGGTATGTACTGCGGGTATGTATACATAGTATGTACTGCGGGCATGTATACATAGTATTTACTGCCGACATGTATACATGGTATGTACTGCGGGCATGTACACATAATATGTAATGTGGACATGTATACATAGTATGTACTGTGGACATGTATACATGGTATATACTGTGGATATGTATACAGAGTATTTACTGTTGACATGTATACATAGTATGTACTGTGGACATGTATACATGGTATATACTGTGGATATGTATACAGAGTATTTACTGTTGACATGTATACATAGTATGTACTGTGGACATGTATACATGGTATATACTGTGGATATGTATACAGAGTATTTACTGTTGACATGTATACATAGTATGTACTGTGGACATGTATACATGGTATATACTGTGGATATGTATACAGAGTATTTACTGTTGACATGTATACATAGTATGTACTGTGGACATGTATACATGGTATATACTGTGGATATGTATACAGAGTATTTACTGTTGACATGTATACATAGTATGTACTGTGGACATGTATACATGGTATATACTGTGGATATGTATACAGAGTATTTACTGTTGACATGTATACATAGTATGTACTGTGGACATGTATACATGGTATATACTGTGGATATGTATACAGAGTATTTACTGTTGACATGTATACATAGTATGTACTGTGGACATGTATACATAGTATTTACTGTTGACATGTATACATAGTATGTACTGTTGACATGTATACATAGTATGTACTGTTGACATGTATACAGAGTATTTACTGTTGACATGTATACATAGTATTTACTGTTGACATGTATACATAGTATGTACTGTTGACATGTATACATAGTATGTACTGTTGACATGTATACATAGTATGTACTGTTGACATGTATACAGAGTATTTACTGTTGACATGTATACATAGTATGTACTGTTGACATGTATACATAGTATGTACTGTTGACATGTATACAGAGTATTTACTGTTGACATGTATACATAGTATTTACTGTTGACATGTATACATAGTATTTACTGTTGACATGTATACATAGTATGTACTGTTGACATGTATACATAGTATGTACTGTTGACATGTATACAGAGTATTTACTGTTGACATGTATACATAGTATTTACTGTTGACATGTATACATAGTATTTACTGTTGACATGTATACATAGTATGTACTGTTGACATGTATACAGAGTATTTACTGTTGACATGTATACATAGTATGTACTGCGGACATGTATACATGGTATATACTGTGGATATGTATACAGAGTATTTACTGTTGACATGTATACATAGTATGTACTGTGGACATGTATACATGGTATATACTGTGGATATGTATACAGAGTATTTACTGTTGACATGTATACATAGTATGTACTGTGGACATGTATACATAGTATTTACTGTTGACATGTATACAGAGTATTTACTGTTGACATGTATACATAGTATGTACTGTGGACATGTATACATAGGGATATATTTGCTATAAACATTCACTGAAAGTCTTCCTTAATCGCTAATTTTAGGTTGAAAATATTCTTATAATGTTGGTAGAATTACCCACAATATTACCCACAATATTACACACACTATTACCCACAATATTACCCACAATATTACACACAATATTACCCACAATATTACCCACAATATTACCCACAATATTACCCACAATATTACCCACAATATTACACACACTATTACCCACAATATTACCCACAATATTACACACAATATTACCCACAATATTACCCACAATATTACACACACTATTACCCACAATATTACCCACAATATTACACACAATATTACCCACAATATTACCCACAATATTACACACAATATTACCCACAATATTACCCACAATATTACCCACAATATTACCCACAATATTACCCACAATATTACCCACAATATTACCCACAATATTACACACAATATTACCCACAATATTACCCACAATATTACCCACAATATTACCCACAATATTACCCACAATATTACCCACAATATTACCCACAATATTACACACAATATTACCCACAATATTACCCACAATATTACCCACAATATTACACACACTATTACCCACAATATTACCCACAATATTACACACACTATTACCCACAATATTACCCACAATATTACCCACAATATTACACACACTATTACCCACAATATTACCCACAATATTACCCACAATATTACACACACTATTACCCACAATATTACCCACAATATTACCCACAATATTACACACACTATTACCCACAATATTACACACACTATTACCCACAATATTACCCACAATATTACCCACAATATTACCCACAATATTACCCACAATATTACCCACAATATTACCCACAATATTACACACACTATTACCCACAATATTACCCACAATATTACCCACAATATTACACACACTATTACCCACAATATTACCCACAATATTACCCACAATATTACCCACAATATTACCCACAATATTACCCACAATATTACACACACTATTACCCACAATATTACCCACAATATTACCCACAATATTAACCACCATATTACCCACAATGTTACCCACAATATTACCCACAATATTACCCACAATATTACCCACAATATTACCCACAATGTTACTCACAATATTACCCACAATATTACCCACAATATTACCCACAATATTACCCACAATATTACCCACAATATTACCCACAATATTACCCACAATATTACCCACAATGTTACTCACAATATTACCCACAATATTACCCACAATATTACCCACAATATTACCCACAATATTAACCACAATATTAACCCCTATATTACCCACAATGTTACCCATAATATTACCCATAATATTTCCCACAAAATTACCCACAATATTACCGATAATATTACCCACAATATTACCCGCAATATTACCCACAATATTACCCACAATATTACCCACAATATTACCCACAATATTACCCACAATATTACCCACAATATTGCCCATAATATTACCCACAATATTATCCACAATATTACCCACAATATTACCCACAATATTGCCCATAATATTACCCACAATATTACCCACAATATTACCCACAATATTACCCACAATATTACCCACAATATTACCCACAATGTTACTCAAAATATTACCCACAATATTACCCACAATATTACCCACAATATTACAAACAATATTAACCACAATATTAACCCCTATATTACCCACAATGTTACCCATAATATTACCCACAATATTTCCCACAATATTACCCACAATATTACCGATAATGTTACCCACAATATTACCCACAATATTACCCACAATATTACCCACAATATTACCCACAATATTACCCACAATATTGCTCATAATATTACCCACAATATTATCCCCAATATTACCCACAATATTACCCACAATATTGCCCATAATATTACCCACAATATTACCCACAATATTACCCACAATATTATCCACAATATTACCCACAATATTACCCACAATATTACCCACAATATTACCCACAATATTACCCACAATATTGCCCATAATATTACCCACAATATTACCCACAATATTACCCACAATATTATCCACAATATTACCCACAATATTACCCACAATATTACCCACAATATTACCCACAATGTTGCTCACAATATTACCCACAATATTACCCACAATATTACCCACAATATTACCCACAATATTAACCACAGCATTAACCCCTATATTACCCACAATGTTACCCATAATATTACCCACAATATTTCCCACAATATTACCAACAATATTACCGATAATATTACCCACAATATTACCCACAATATTACCCACAATATTACCCACAATATTACCCACAATATTACCCACAATATTACCCACAATATTACCCACAATATTACCCACAATATTACCCACAATATTGCCCATAATATTACCCACAGTATTACCCACAATATTACCCACAATATTACCCACAATATTACCCACAATATTACCCACAATATTACCCACAATATTACCCACAATATTACCCACAATATTACCCACAATATTACCCACAATATTGCCCACAATATTACCTACAATATTACCCACAATATTACCCACAATATTACCCACAATATTGCCCACAATATTACCCACAATATTACCCACAATATGTTAGGTAAAAGAACACAAGTGCAAACAACGCGACATTTTATTGTGGCAATGTTTCGTTCTTCAGGAGCGAAACGTTGCCACCGTAAAATGTCTCATTAGCTCCAGTTGTTTCTCTACCTGAAAATATTCTTGCTTGTCTTTGTACAGGTGAAATGTAGCGTTACTTAGCCTCCAGCAGTGGACACAACTTTGGAACTTAAGAAACAAAAGCCAACCAACGAGACATGATCAGAAATAACACCTCTGAGCCGCTATTGCTGAGCCACTGTTGCTGAGCCACTGTTGCTGAGCCGCTGTTACTGAGCGCTGTTGCTGAGCCGCTGTTACTGAGCGCTGTTGCTGAGCCGCTGTTGCTGAGCCGCTACTGCTGAGCCGATGTTGCTGGGCCGCTATTGCTGAGTCGATGTTGCTGAGAAGCTGTTACTGAGCTGCTGCTGCTGAGCCGCTATTGCTGAGCCGATGTTGCTGAGCCGATGTTGCTGAGCCGCTGTTGCTGAGCCGATGTTGCTGAGCCGCTGTTGCTGAGCCGCTACTGCTGAGCCAATGTTGCTGAGCCGCTATTGCTGAGCCGATGTTGCTGAGCCGATGTTGCTGAGCCGCTGTTGCTGAGCCGATGTTGCTGAGCCGCTGTTGCTGAGCCGATGTTGCTGAGCCGCTGTTGCTGAGCCGATGTTGCTGAGCCGCTGTTGCTGAGCCGATGTTGCTGAGCTACTGGCGAGGATCACAGTGGCGAGCCCTGTGATCAGCTCTCCCAACTAAAATCGCTTAAATGTTTTCTTTACTATACATATAAACGTTAAACACAGACAACTCGAAGTGTTAGAGAGAAAGCAGCTTCAGTGAGGGTCCTTCGTTAAATCGTTGGTAATCAATCATACGAGGACAAAGAATGGAGAATTAATTGAAGACATCAGAAGGAAGAGGAATGAGAGACTGAATAAAGACAAAAGAAAGTAAGAGATAATGTGAGATTTGAGTAAAGACAAGACATGAAAAGAGAAGGGAAGATTGAATAAAGACACAGGAGAGGAAGAGAGGTTGAAGAGTTGAGTAAAGACTCGACACTTTAGCTGTGCGACTATAATAAAATGTTTTGAAACGCTAAAATTAGGGTTAATATAGCACAACACAGCAGTTGTGAACAGCAGGTGTTGAGAAGCTAAGCTGTGTGTGTTGACGTGTGAGAGAAACTGACGCTGCACCAAACATTTTCTCTTAATTCTTTTCCGCAGTTTCTTCTCGAAATTGCTCTAGCGATAAATTCACTTGGCTACACTTGCATTTAAACCCCTGTGTTTGTCTTTATAATTCTTGTCTATTGCACACACCAGCTCAAGGATAACTGTAAGCTGTGACGAGCTTACTACGTTTATAACCTCGAATGTCTTTACTTAACTGAGCATTTAGGGAGACGTGATACCATTCTTATGTTTATGCAGTGTGTAATTACCGATAAGAATTAGCCTTTTAACTGTATTGACTAATATGATTTGGATCTGTTATGTTTTCCTTGATGCTTCAGAGAGTTATAGATTTAACTTAGTTACTCTCTTATTTGCCCACCTGTTGTACTGATAGGAATGTCTTGTATAATTCAAGTCTTGGAACATACAAATTCGACAGCTAATTAGTTGAGTCAGTTGTGTAAAATATTAAGCAAGGATGCCATACAAAATTCCTGGATTGTTCATTATGTAACTGATCCTCGCGAGGACTTGGTGACGTAAGACCAGCTTTCTCCGCACCTGTCCTGCACATTTTGCTCGTGGGAGATCCTGTCCGTTTGTGTCGACGTACATAGGGAATACCGGGAGGTTTAACATCCCCATAGGTGCGGTGTAGTCGAGAGATTGTCCCTGTTAAATGCGCAGTTTCTCTGGTTTCGTTCTGAGGACAGAGTATAATAGACTGTTCTTTACATTCCTCAATTTTTTGGCCACAGTTTACTGTAATAGGTAGCTAGTAGTAGTAAATGTGTTTAGACCCAGCATTCGATATGCTTACACAAGTTTATGTGACTACAACATACATAGCAACATATACATATGTGAGTTTCCTAATATAACACATACAGTAACATGTGTACTTCTCGTGAAGACTGGTATTCCAAACGGGAGGAAAATTAAATTAGTCCTGTAGCTTCCACGGCTACGTATGTGCTCTAATCAGGAGTGTCATATCCAGTGGTACTGGGCACCAGATCTTTGAAGCATTGATGGCCGAGTAGACTATGTCATCTTCGAAATTTTGGAGGGCTAGAATATCGGGGGTTCAATTCTCGGCTAGTCAAAGTATTGTTATTTGCTTAAAACCACTCGTTCGTGGCTGCATCAAGGTTCTGCTGGTCCACTTAAAACATAAAGAAGTGAGGAGAGAAACATACAACAGCTGTCATCACTACAAGTGATTCACTCACCCGATAAACAGAAGACGGGCGAGAGAAATAAAATATATCTTTATGGTAATAAAATAAGTTAGCACAAAATCAAGACATGAAACAGCTGCAAGAAATAACAAACACTATAACAGAGCAAAAATTCACTGAGGAATCATATAACTAGCAAATGGTTCAGAGAACCGACATGGGTATCTTTACTGAGGAAACGTTTCGTCACACAGTGGCTTCAACAGTCCTATACAAAGGAGACCGGTGAAGATCAGAAGACGTTTGAGATAATCAGTCCCTCAGCCTGGAGCTGATGTAATCAGTCCATCAGTCTTGAATAGAATACAGTATATACATGAAGAAGTGGATTATATATTGTCTACAGGTGAGGTGAAGCAGTAATAGGAGATATTACAGTGGACAAATCCACATGTGGAAGTTAGTCGTGACTGTAGGTTAGGCAAGTGAAGAATTCTCTGCATTAAGATCCCAAGATGTTGCTGTGTCTGACAGCACTGTAGATAAATGGTTCAGAGAACCGACAACTTGATGAATTAGACACATGCAATAATAATGACATCAAAGTGTTGCACATGTGTCTAATTTATCAACTTGTCGGTTCTCTGAACCAACATCTTGGGATCTTGGGAATTCTTCACCTGCCTAACCTATAGTCATGACCTACTTCCACATATGGATTTGTTCATTGTGATATCGCCTATGACTGCTTCACCTCACCTGTCTACAGTATATATAAAACTTCGAGCATATGCTGTATTCTTTCAAGATTGATGGACTGATTACATCAACTTAAGGCTGAGGGATTGATTACCTCAAACTCCTTCTGATCTACACCATTCTCCTTTGTATAGGACTGATGAAGCCACTGCATGGCCAAGTGTTGCACATGTGTCTAATTTATCAATCATATAATTGTCAGAAAGCCGAGTAGTCATGTGTAATTTGAAGAAAGGCTATTAGGTGTCGCTGACGTCAGTATACCTCTGAAACAAGCCAGTCAACATTCAACTGCCCAACCCACACCACTCACATATGCACACAAAAATTGCATATGTACAGGTGAGCTTTTCTCCCCTCGCATTTTTTATTTTAGTAAATTTGAAATTCTATTCCATTAGCAACCCTTTCATTTTGTGAATGTAGACGATCAACATTTATTTGACTTTACACGATTGAAACTAACATTTTCTTGGTCACCAAGAGAGTTTTTTTTTCTGAATCAGTAACGGAAAACTTTCCATGCCAGTTTCTTGCCTACCTCATACAGCAATTGTGGTACCTGACTGCTCGGTTATACTTGTGTCCTTCTATCACTCCAGCTGTGGATCTATCAGCACCAACACTGCCTCTACACTCATGTCCCTGAGTCCTGTATCTTGGAACGTCTTTCCAGTAGTTGACAGTAGTGTGTACATGATATGGAAAACACCGAACCCCTGGATGGTTCTTTAGCTTCTTAGGCTTCAATGCTACTTAGTATGGTTAACATAGAATGCTTCGTTAAGTACACATACAATCAGCCAAGAGACTTCAAGATAGTGACTGATTCAGCACTTCATGAACGATAGACAACAGAGTTACAGAAGCACTGTTTGCAGATAGCCTATACTGTCCTAAATCACTGTGACGTTATTACGAATTTGGACTTCGAATCCAGTCAAGCAGCTAATGGCAATGGCATCTGAGTCAGACGTACGGAGGAATCCTATAAAATATTAATCAGTGGTTGACGAACATTGACACCCAGCATCAGTCTAGATGTGAAATCAGAGGAACCACAGGTGAACTGATCAACAGCTCTCCTCTGATAAACGTAGATAGTTCGCTGCATAACTGTTTTTCCTGCAGCCTCATATTTTACCTCAATAGCATCATTGACTTTTTTTCCAGCAGCTGCACTGCTGGCTGTGGCAGCAGCTGCATCCTTAAGTACAGATGGAAGACTTGTGTTAGTGGCCTTCAGCGGTTACCGTTCAACTGGTGAGAGCTGCGAGAATCTTCTTGTTCGTTTTCCTGACTGTATTTTTTTTTTTTAGGTGTTCTTACAAAAAACTTAGACAAAGTATGAAAGAGCCCTTCCTATGTTTAGGCCTCATTATTACTTGTTTGCTTTCTCACTGAAGATGGTTCTTGTCTCACTTCCTTAATACTTCTGATGCGACTTCGTCTGTGAGATTTAATTTGGCAATAATGTTATCAAGCAACTTTCCATGCAAGAATGCTTCGTCTTCTGTGGTAAGTCACCAGTGATATCTCACTCATAGCCAAATCCTTTGCTACATCTAAGACGGCAGCATAATATCAAATTTCAGGAACCCTCAGGGAAATTTTGCAGGAATTCATGCTTTTTGTTTATGTCAGGTACGAGTATTAATCTAAGGTTGGACAATGACTTGGACGATCAATGCATACCCTCTTCCACTCTACCCCAGTGTCCTGCCTCAGGGACGGAGTTTATCTTCACTTAGATGGTTATGCCACAAACCTTCGAATACAGAGCCAGTTTTAAACAGAAGAGAAGATGTAAACTAGAAAGAGAGAGAAGCTTCCTATATAGATGAAGGCGAAGATTCCTTGAGCTGTGAAAGGGGCCAGAATATCTGAAATATGGAAGGAGGCACTGGCCAGAGAAACGAAAAATATCGAAAGTAAACTTAGGGAATGATACAGGAGCCAAGAAATGCAGAAAGAACTTAATGCCGTAAATGAAACTAAAAAAATATATTTCTTTTTTTTATGCCAAATCCACGATGAAAACCACATCCAGTATCTGGTCGTTGCTTAAACGAGATGGGACTTACACAGATGACAGCAAAGAAATGAATAAGATGCTGAAGTCCCAGTATGACTCAGCGATTAGTAAGCCGTTAATCAGACTAAGGGTTGACAATCTAAGGGAATATTTTATGACCGAGACTCAAAATTTGGTCAATTCAAGGACTTTGGAAAAGCAATATATGACATGCCCATGCACTCTGCCCTCAGGCCCAGACTCGTAGAACTCCGTGTTCGTTAAGAGCTGCAAGAAGCCCCTTTCATGGGCATTAACTATTCTATGGAGAAGGAGTCACGGGAGTCATCCCACACTCACTAAAGCAACAAATATAGCCCCATGTAGATAAATGATACAGAGAATCGACAAGTTGATGAATTAGACACAGGGAATTCTTCACTTGCCTAACCTATAGGCACGACCTACTTCCATATGTGGATATGTCCGCTGTGATATCGCCTACGACTGCTTCACCTCACCTCACCTGTGTACGGTATATAAGCCACTTCGCGCATATGCTGTATTCTTTTCAACACTGATGGACTGATTACATCGACTCCAGGATGAGGGACTGATTACCTCAAACTCCTTCTGATCTTCACCATTCTTTTTTTAGGACTGATGAAGCTACTGCGTGGCGAAAGATTCCCAAGTGTTGTACATGTGTTTAATTCATCAAGTATAGTCCCACTCCACAAGGGTGGCAGTAAAGCTATTGAAAAGAATTACAGGCAGATTGCACTAACGTCCCACATCATAAAAACTTTGAAACGATTCTAAGAAGCAAGATCGTTAACCATTTGGATACCCATCAGTTGCACAACCTAGGGCAGTATGGGTTTACAGTATGTCACTCCTGCCTCTCACAGCTACTGGATCACTATGACACGGAGAGCAATCAAAATGCAGATAAAGGATACACAGACTTTGCTAAGGCCTTCGACAAGTGCGATCTTGGTGTAATAGCACACAAAATGCGTGAAAAAGGAATAACAGGAAAAGCTAGTAGATGGTTCTATAACTTCCTAACAAATAGAACACAAAGAGTAATAAGTATTAAAAAGAGTTAAGTACGGTACTCGCCCCCATCCTTTCCCTCATCCTCATATCTGACATAGACAGAGGTGTAAGCCACAGCACTGTGTCCTCCTTTGCTGACGGTGTCAGAATTTGCACGACACTGTCATCCATTGTGTACACTGTAAATCTCCAAGCGAACATTAACCAAGTCTTTAAATGGGCGTCAGAAAACAATGTGAAGTTCGCTTAAGGCAAATTTAAATTACTCTGCTTTGGAAAATTCGAGGAAATAAACACCGTATCAGTGTATAAAACAAATTAAAATCACTTTATGAAGCGAAAAACTAATGTGAAGGACCTGGCAGTGGTAATGTCAGAAAATCTCACTTTCAAAGATCACAACAATGTATCAATCACATCTACAAGGAAAATGATAGGATGGATAATGAGAACATTCAAAACTAGGGATGCCAAGCCGGTGATGATTCTCTTCAAATCGCTTGTTGTCTCTAGGCTGGAATATTGCTGTACACTAACGGCTCCTTTCAATGCATACGAAAATGCAGACTTGCGAATATACAGAGAACCTTTACTGCACGTATAAGTACCGTGAAGCACCTAAATTATTTGGAGCGGTTGAAGGCCCTCGACCTGTACTCCCTGGAACGCAGGCGAGAAAGATACATAATATACACTTGCAAAATCCTAGAGGGACTAGTCCCAAATTTACTCAATGAAATCACTCTTTACGAAAGCAAAAGAATCGGCAGGTGGTGCAACATCCCTCCAGTGAAAAGCAGGAGCTCCATGAGTACGCTGAAAGACAACACAGTAAGTGTCAGGGGCCCAAGACTGTTCAATCGCCTCCCAGCATACATAAGGGGGATTACCAATAGACCCCTGGCTGTTTTCAAAAGGGAACTGGACAGACACCTAAAGTCAGTACCTGACCAACCCGGCTATGGTTCGTACGTCGGTCTGCGTGTGGCCAGCAGTAACAGCCTGGTTGATGAGACCCTGATCTCCCACGAGGCCTGGTCATGGACCGCGGAGGCGTTGACCCTCGGAATGCCCTTCAGGTACAATTATTATATTTAAAACATATGAACAGTAAAGTCTTACTATAAATTAGTTATGTATTGCAAGCGTTCCTGATGTCGTCCCTCATCAATACTGACAATATAAAATTGTTGCTGTCTTGCCTCAGAATGACAAATTATTATTACTGTGGAATTTATAATCTGTTTTCACTCAATACACCGCAAAAAAAAAAAAAATAACGTTACCTTAAAAGCAAAACCAAAATGTTCTTACTGTATCATCGTCCGCATAACCATTCAGATAATCATTTTTCAATCGATACAAAGAAACCACAGACTGTCATCAGATCCAAATAGCGACAGAGTACATAAGTTTAATAGTATATGAGGAGGCTAGGCTGCTCTTCTGCGTATGGACGCTCCAGACAAACTGGTAGCTGAGAGACATCCACATTTGCTCTGGCTCATTTTCTACTTAACATACACCACAATAGCTATTCATTATTTCTGAAGAGAAATTAGGTGTTCTGAATCTTTTTCCTTGTTCCTCTCCTGCATATCATATCCTGTCTTCAAGAAATAACTTGATAAGATCCTCATGTCACCATGGCGGGAGAGAGCCAGTAATTTATTACAGGGCTCTAGCTTATGTGAGCACACCTTTTCTGAGTGCTTTCAGACTTTTACATGTTATTGTATGTTAAGCAGAGAAAAAGTCGGATTGGCTTCGTGCTTTCAGCACAGGTTCATTCTGCTTAGAAGAAATTTTGATTTTTGATTGGAGTGTGTATACCTGAAGTATACCTGGAGGGTGTTCCGGGGGTCAACGCCCCCGCGGTCTCGCTCATGACCAGACCTTGCGGTGGATCAGGGTTTGATCAACCAGGTTGTTACGCTGGCCCCATGCAAACCGACGTACAAACCACAGCCCGGTGGGCAGTTACTGACTATAGGTGCCTGTTCAGCTCCCTCTTGGAGACAGCCAGGGGTCTATTGGTAATCCCCCTTATGTATGCTGTGAGGCAGTTGAACCATCTTGGACCCCTGATACTTATTGTGTTGTCTCTTAGCTTTCTCATGGTGTCCCTGCTTTTCATTGGGGAGTGAATGTTGCATTGCCTGTCGTGTCTTTTGCATTCGTAGGGAGTGATTTCCGCGTGCAAATTTGGGACTAGTCCATCAAAAATTCTCCAAGTGTATATTATCATGTATCTTTCTCTCCTGAATTCCAAGGAGTACAGGTCAAGGGGCTTAAACCATTCCCAGTAATTTATTAAGGTGCTTTATTGTACTTATACATGCAGTGAAAGTTCTCTGTATATTATCCAGGTCTGCAGTTTCGTCTGCCTTTGAAATGGGCTGTTGGTGTACAATACTGCCGCCTAGAGAGAACAAGCAGAATCATTATTGGCTTGGCATCCTTAATTTTGAAGGTTCTCATTATACATCCTACATTTTCCTAGCAAGTGTGGTAGAAACATTGTTGTAATCTTTGACAATAAGATTATCTGACATTATCACTACCAGATCCCTCACATTAGTTTTTTCGCTCTATTACGTCGTTGGAATTTGTTTTATACTTTGATACAGTTTTTTCCCTCGAGTTTTGCATAGCAGAGTAATTGAAATTTGTCTTAAGTGAACTTCATCTGGTTTTCTAAGACCCATGTAAAGACTTGGTTAATGTCCGCTTGGAGATTTGAAATGTCCTCAACAGATGACACTATCATGCAAATTCTGGTATCGTCAGCAAAGGCGGAGACAGTGCTGTGGCTTACATCTTTATCTATGTCAGATATGAGAATGAGGAAAAGGATAGGAACAAGTACTGTACCTCGTGGAACAGATCTTTTCACTGTAGTCAACTCTGGCTTTACTCTGTTTACTACTACTTTTTGTGTTCTATTTGTTAGTGTGGCACCCTCATAAAATGACGCAATAAATTATGCATACATTACTTAATCATATAATTTTATATTGCTGAGTTTTTGTTAATAGCTAAAACGAAAATTTCATTCTTTATATTATTATTTGACTTATATTATTAGCTAATGTATGTCGGAAGAATGTAACAACTACACTTCTCAATCTGCTCGTTGGTGGAAAGTTATGATTGGCTGTCAACACGTTGTTAACTACCTGCTCGCTTGTTTTACAGTTCATGCCAGGCTTAAGCTGGTACGAGTCACCCGACGACGTATCTGCCGGCCCTGCTTTTTTCTCTCTAGCTGTTCCTCGCAGAGGAAACCCCTCCATCTCTGCTTTGTCTGGGAGAATCATGTTCTCCTCAGCTCTTGTTATTTAGATTCAGTTTTTGGTAGAGTATGTCTCCATTGGTGAGCCGGGACATGCTTCTCGTAAGTCTGTGCAACTCAGTTCACAGAACATTATTTAGACTTAATGATATTTAACATTTTCAGAGGTCGTGTGTGGTTACACTTTCCATATTTCTGGTCCCTAGTTCAACTCTCGGCCTATATTGTTTTGGGCATCTAAACTTATTATTATTATTAAAGATTCGCCGGTATTCTCCCGGCCCGGGCCTTTTCCAAGTGGTGGCCCGGCCTTGGCTCCCTCTTTAGGGAATGTCTGAGACCTAAGTCTCCCATGGGAGGAGGCACAAGTACCTCCTCATCTTTGGGACCAACTGTCCCCAGGCCTAGCCACAAGCTAGGCCTCTCTGGTCTGCCATCCCCGCCCCAAGGGGGCAAATGGGAATGACAGTCTTATGAACTAAAGGCTCGGGCTCAGGCACCTACCCTACCCTAGAAGGGTTAGGCATGGTGTCGATGCTGGGCATCTAAACACTGTCGTAGTCGGGAAATTGGAATTGCTGAACTCAATTTCAGTAATAAGGGAGTTTTATGCTATTTCGTGGAGGATCTGCCGAAGGTCTGAGATTAGGGTCGTTTTGGTCTCCTTGATTTCTTGTTTGTTGCTGTGCTGCTTCTAATATTACTACTGTTTGGCGAATGGGACGTCATACTGTTCAAGCAATCTGTTTCAGTGTCTCAGTGGTGCAAAAGTTAGATTATATAACGAATTGTTGTCGTCTGTCACATTCTTATTCTAATTCTGGCCTTACTGAGTCCATACCGAGCACACACATACACACACACATACACACACACATACATACCTATATTCCTTTTGTACTTACATCTCATCATAGCAGCGTATTAAATGGTACATAGTCATAATAGTACAGTGTAGGTGCCCTGTGGCCTGGCTGGAGGGGCCCCATGGCCTGGCTGGAGGGGCCCCATGGCCTGGCTGGAGGGGCCCCATGGCCTGGCTGGAGGGGCCCCATGGCCTGGCTGGAGGGGCCCCATGGCCTGGCTGGAGGGGCCCTATGGCCTGGCTGGAGGGGCCCCATGGCCTGACTACCAAAGCTCTCTCTTCACATCCCGAGGGTCCGGGTTTGATTCCCGACAAGGGTGAAAACACTGGACACGTTTCCTTACACCTGTTGTCCCGTTCACGTAGTAAGTAGGTACCTGGGTGTTAGCCGACTGGTTTGGGTTATAGTCCAAGATTTGTGTAGGAGCTTATCTCCTTAATTATTCAAGTTACATTAACTGTAATTATTACCACCTAGACACCTTTGTTATTAAAGATCTCAACTTTTATTTGGTTGGTTCGTATTCATCCAGTTGTAATAGTAGGTGACTTGAACCTGCCTCGCATGGGCCAGTAAGCCTGTTGCAGTGTTCCTTCTTTCTTATGTACTTATGTAATTCAAAAGCGCTATTGAGAAGTCACCTAATGTTAGTGGATAACTGGACCAGAATACACTCTTGACAAATGGTTACAAATTCAAAAACTGCCTACATACTAGAGGGAGATCAATAAGTCGGTCTTCTAGTATTCTCTGGAGATATCTTCACTTAAAGGATGTTGCATTTTACAACAGGAAGTTATAGATCCATCCCACTTTTCCTGTCGTCCCTTTATCACACATTTTGTGCGGTATTACATCATGATCACACTTGTCGAAGGCTTTCGCAAAGTCTGTGTATACTTCATCTGTATTTTGTTTGTCCTCCGGTACATCTAAGACCATGTCATAGTGATCCAGTAGTTGCGAGAGGCAGGAGCGACCTGCTCTATACCCATGTTGCCCTGGACTGTGAAACTGTGAGGTATCCAAGTGGTTGGTTCTCTTTCTTCTTAGAACCCTTTCAAGGATATTTATGATATGGACCCTTAGTGCTATTGGTCTGTAATTCTTTTCAATTGCTTTTCTGCCACCTTGGTTGAGTGGGAATATATCCGTTGTTTTTAGTGACTGTGGGGTGTCCCTTGCGTCTATGCTCCCTCTACATAGAATATTTAAGACACATGAAAGGAGTGTCTTGTAGTTCTTGATGAACACGGAGTTCCACTAGCCTGGGCCTGGCACAGAGTACACGGGGATGTCGTTTATTACTGTTTCAGAGTCCTGTGGTATTAGGATTATGTATCAGAAATTCTTGAGTCTCGATCATAAAAAAATCATTTAGATTGTCAATCCTTAGTCTGATTAACGGCTCACTAAATGATGAATCATTAAGATTATGAGGTCTTTTTTCTACGCGAATAACTAAGAAATCCTTCAATTGATCGGTTTCAAACTTTCGTTCCTAATTTATTTTGTGAAGTAAAAGGACACAAGCGCAACTAATGTGACATTTTATTGTGGCAACGTTTCGTTCTCCAGAAGCTTTGTCAAGCTCCTAGAGAGCGAAACGTTGCCACAATAAAATGTCACATTAGTTGCACTTGTGTCCTTTTGCTTGACATATTGTCGGTGATTCTAACGAAATATATACAACCTAACGTATTTTCCCTAAAGAAAAATTTGCAGTGTTTGTGCCTTTCTTTAAAAAACAAATTTGGATATTGGATTGCATGTAATAAATGAAGAATGCCTCTACTGCTCGGCTTCAAACTTAAATCTTGGTTTATGTTACTTAGAGGAAAGTTTTGATTAATATCATTGTTTGCTCTCTTAAGGATGTTGATTAACAGCTGCTAAACCTTTAGTAAATGCTTCAAGTGGTAAACATCTTTAGTATGTTGTTGTTGTTGTTGTTGTTGTTGTTGTTGTTGCCTTGTTGCTGATGCTGTTGCTTGCTCGCTGATGCCTGCTTGCCGTTGCTGCCCTGTTGCTTGCCGCTGATGCTTAATGCTGCTGCTGTCCATTGCCTTGTTGCCTGTTGCCTTGCTTGTGTTGCTTCGGATGCTGCCTTATTGCCGATGTTGCTTGCTGTTGCTGCTGCCTGCTGCTGCTGTTGCTGCTGCTGTTCGTTTGCTGTTGCTGCGCCGCTTGCTGCTGCTGCTTGCTGTTATTGCTGTTATTGCTGATGCCGTCAGTTGCTGTTGCGTTGCCTTGATGCTGATGCTGATGCTGCTGCCTTGTTGCTGCTGCTGTTGCTGTTGCTTGCTTTGCTGTTGTTCGATGCTGCTGCTGCTGCTGCCTTGCTGCCGTTGCTGCTTGCTGCTGCTGCTGCTTGCTGCTTGCTTGTTTGCTTCGATGCCTTGCTGCCTTGTTGCTGATGCTTGTTGCTGCGTTGCCTTGATGCTGTTGTGATGCCTTGTTGCTGCTGATGCCGATGCTGATGCTGCTTGCTGATGCTGTTGCTTGCTGTTGCCTGCTTGCTGTTGCTGGCTGCCTGATTGCTGTTGCTGCTGTTGCGCTGCTGCTTGCTGATGCTGTTGCCGTCGCTGCTTGCTTGCTGTTGCTGATGCTGATGCTGTTGCCTAGTGCTGCTGCTTGCTGCTGATGCCGTTGATGCTTGTTTGTTGCGTTGATGCTGTTTGCTTGTTGCTGATGTTGCTTGTTGGAAGCCGAGTGCTTGCTGGCTGTTGCTGCTGTTGCTGTTGCTGTTGACGCTGTTAGCTGCTGGTGCTGCTGCTTGTTGATGCTGCTGATGCTTGTTGTTGATGCTGATGCGATTGCTGTTGCTGTTGATTGCTGTTGTTGCTTGATTGCGTTGCTTGAAGCTGATGCTGTCGTTGCTTGTTGTTGTTGCTTGCTTGCGTTAAGGTGTAGTGCCGATGCTGTTGCTGTGCTGATGCTGTTGCTGCTGTTGTGATGTTGTTGCTGGTGCTGCTGCTTGTTGCTTGCTGTTCGCTGCTTGCTGATGATGCTGATTGCTGTTGCTTGCGCTTGTTGTTGTTGCTTGCTGATGCTGTTGCTGGTGCTGCTGCTTGTTGTTCTTGCTGCCTGTTGGTTTGCTTGCTGCTGATGCTGATGTTGTTGTTGTTGCTGTTGCCTTGCTGTTGCTTGCTGCTGATCGTTGCTTGGTTGCATGACGTTTGCTTGCTGGTGCTGCCAGTGTTGCTGCTGCTTGCTGATGCTTGTTGCCGATGCTGTTTGCCGATTGCTGCTGCTGATGCTGCTGCTTGCTTGCTGCCTTGACTTGTTCGATTGCGTGCTGCTGTCGTTGGTTGCTGGTTGTGCTGATGCTGCTGATGCCTGTCGATGCTGATGCGATGCTGTCTTGTGCTGCGTTGTCTGTTGCTGCTGTTGCTGATGCTGCTTGATTGCTAGTGATTGCTGATGCTGATTGCTGTTGCTGCTGCTGCTTGCTGCTGTGCTGCTGCCTTGCTAGCTGCTTGCTTGCTTGCTGATGCTGATTGCTGCTATTGTTGTGCCTTGATTGCTTGATTGCCTTGCCTGCTGATTGCTGTTGCTGCTTGCTGATGATGCTTGCTTGCTGTTGCTGCCTGATGTTGCTTGTTGCTTGCTGCTGTTGCTGCTTGCTTGCCTTGTTGCTGATGCTGATGCTGCTTGTTACTTGTTACTTGCCTTGTTGCTTGTTGCCTGATGCTGTGTTGCTGTTGCTTGCTTGCCGATGCTGTTTGATGCTTGTTGCTGATGCTGTTGCTGGTGCTGTTGCTTGTTGTTGCTTGCTGATGCCTTGTTACCTTGATGCTGCTTGCTGGTGCTGTTGCTGATGCTGCTGTTGTTGCTTGTTGTTGCTGATGCTGTTGCTTGATGTTGCTTGCTGCTTGGCTGTTGATTGTTCCGTGCTGTTGCTTGATTGCTGTTGTTGCTTGTTGTTGTTGTTGTTGCTGTTGCTGTTGCTGATGTCGCCCTTGCTTGATGCTGGGATGCTGTTGCTGCTTGGTGCTGTTGCTTGATGCTGTTGTTGTTGTTGTTGTTGTTGATGTTGTTGTTGTTGTTGTTGTTGTTGTTGTTGTTGTTGTTCATACGGATAGGGGTGAGCGTTAAATCCAAAGTCATTTGACACCAGGAAAAATGGACGACTATCACGTTAAGTCCAAATTAGGGAACATAAGCCCAACTCCTTGGATCATGAGCCTTTTACTAGCGTCAAGGAACGTTCAAATTGTTGATCTCCAGCTCTTGGACCTCATGGGTAGGCTCACTATAGCTACTCTGCTCTGTAGGGTTCGGTGGCTCAACCACTTTGCCAGTAGCTGCGGTTGAGGTACAGGGAGCTGGGGGTTGAGGTACAGGGAGCTGGGGTTGAGGTACAGGGAGCTGGGGGTTGAGGTACAGGGAGCTGGGGGTTGAGGTACAGGGAGCTGGGGGTTGAGGTACAGGGAGCTGGGGGTTGAGGTACAGGGAGCTGGGGGTTGAGGTACAGGGAGCTGGGGGTTGAGGTACAGGGAGCTGGGAGTTGAGGTACAGGGAGCTGGGAGTTTAGGTACAGGGAGCTGGGAGTTGAGGTACAGGGAGCTGGGAGTTGAGGTACAGGGAGCTGGGAGTTGAGGTACAGGGAGCTGGGAGTTGAGGTACATAGAGCTGGGGGTTGAGGTACAGGGAGCTGGGGGTTGAGGTACAGGGAGCTGGGAGTTGAGGTACAGGGAGCTGGGAGTTGAGGTACAGGGAGCTGGGAGTTGAGGTACAGGGAGCTGGGAGTTGAGGTACAGGGAGCTGGGAGTTGAGGTACAGGGAGCTGGGAGTTGAGGTACATAGAGCTGGGGGTTGAGGTACAGGGAGCTGGGGGTTGAGGTACAGGGAGCTGGGAGTTGAGGTACAGGGAGCTGGGAGTTGAGGTACAGAGAGCTGCGGGTTGAGGCACATGGAGCTGGGGGTTGAGGTAGGGAGCTGAGGGTTGAGGTACAGGGAGCTGGAGATTGAGATGCAGGGAGCTGGGGGTTGAGGTACAGGGAGCTGGGGGTTGAGATACAGGGAGCTGGGAGTTGAGGTACAGGGAGCTGGGGGTTGAGGTACGGGGAGCTAGGGGTTGAGGTACAGGAAGCTAGGGGTTGAGGTACAGGGAGCTGGGGGTTGAGGTACAGGGAGCTAGGGGTTGAGGTACAGGGAGCTGGGGGTTGAGGTACAGGGAGCTGAGGGTTGAGGTACAGGGAGCTGGGAGTTGAGATACAGGGAGCTGGGGGTTGAGGTACAGGGAGCTGGGGGTTGAGGTACAGGGAGCTGGGGGTTGAGGTACAGGGAGCTGGGAGTTTAGGTACAGGGAGCTAGGGGTTGAGGTAGGGAGCTGAGGGTTGAGGTACAAGGAGCTGGAGGCTGAGGTACAGGGAGCTGGGGGTTGAGGTACAGGGAGCTGGGAGTTGAGGTACAGGGAGCTGGGGGTTGAGGTACAGGGAGCTGGGGGTTGAGGTACAGGGAGCTGGGGGTTGAGGTACAGGGAGCTGGGGGTTGAGGTACAGGGAGCTGGGAGTTGAGGTACAGGGAGCTGGGAGTTGAGGTACAGGGAGATGGCGGTTGAGGTACAGGGAGCTGGGGGTTAAGGTACAGGGAGCTGGGGTTGAGGTACAGAGAGGTGGGGGTTGAGGTACAGGGAGCTGGGGGTTGAGGTACAGGGAGCTGAGGGTTGAGGTACAGGGAGGGCGGGTTGAGGTACAGGGAGCTGGGGGTTGAGGTACAGGGAGCTGAGGGTTGAGGTACAGGGAGGGAGGGTTGAGGTACAGGGAGCTGGGGGTTGAGGTACAGGGAGCTGGGGGTTGAGACACAGGGAGCTGGGAGTTGAGGTACAGGAAGCGGGGGGGTTGAGGTACAGGGTGCTGGGGGGTTGAGTACAGGGAGCTGGGACTTGAGGTATAGGGAGCTGGGGGTTGAGGTACAGGGAGCTGGGAGTTCAGGTACAGGGGGCTGGGGGTTGCGGTACAGGGAGCTGGGAGTTGAGATACAGGGAGTTGGGGGCTGAAGTACAGGGAGCTGGGGGTTGAGGTACAGGGAGCTGGGAGTTGAGGTGCAGGGAGCTGGAGGTTGAGGTACAGGGAGCTAGGGGTATAGGTACAGGGAGCTGGAGATTGAGGTACATGGAGCTAGGGGTTGAGGTACAGAGAGCTGGGGGTTGAGGCACAGGGAGCTTGTGGTTGAGGTACAGGGAGCTGGGGGTTGAGGTATAGGGAGTTGGGGGTTGAGGTACAGGGAGCTGGAGGTTGGGGTACAGGGAGCTGAAGGTTGAGGTACAGGGAGATTGAGGTTGAGGTATAGGGAACTGGGGGTTGAGGAACAGGGAGCTGGGGGTTGAGGTACAGGGAGCTGAAGGTTGAGGTACAGAGAGCTTGAGGTTGAGGTATAGGGAGCTGGAGGTTGAGGTACAGGGAGCTGGAAGTTGAGGTACAAGGAGCTGGAGGTTGAGGAACAGGAAGCTGGTGGTTGAGGTACTGGAAGATGGGGTTGAGGTACAAGGAGCTGGGGGTTGAGGTACAGGGAGCTGGGGGTTGAGGTACAGGGAGCTGGAGGTTGAGGTACAGGGACCTGGGGGTTGAGGTACAGGGAGATGGGAGTTGAGGAACACGGAGCTGGGGGTTGAGGTACAGGGAGCTGGGGGTTGAGGTACAGGGAGCTGGGGTTGAGGTACAGGGAGCTGGGGGGTTGAGGTACACGGAGCTGGGTGTTGAGGTACGGGAGGATGGGGGTGAGGTACACGGAGCTGGGGGTTGAGGTACAGGGAGCTGGGGGTTGAGGTACAGAGAGCTGGGAGTTGAGGTACAGGGAACTGGGGGTTGAGGTACAGGGAGCTGAGAGTTGAGGTACAGGGATCTGGGAGTTGAGGTACAGGGAGCTGGGGGGTTGAGGTACAGGGAGCTGGGGGTTGAGGTACAGGGAGCTGGGGGTTGAGGTACAGGGAGCTGGGGTTTGAGGTACAGGGAGCTGGGGGTTGAGGTACAGGGAGATGGGGGTTGAGGTACAGGGAGCTGGGGGTTGAGGTACAGGGAGCTGGGAGTTGAGGTACAGGGAGCTGGGAGTTGAGGTACAGGGGGCTGGGGGTTGAGGTACAGGGAGCTGGGAGTTGAGATACAGGGAGTTGGGGGCTGAAGTACAGGGAGCTGGGGGCTGAAGTACAGGGAGCTGGGGGTTGAGGTACAGGGAGCTGGGAGTTGAGGTGCAGGGAGCTGGAGGTTGAGGTACAGGGAGCTAGGGGTATAGGTACAGGGAGCTGGAGGTTGAGGTACATGGAGCTAGGGGTTGAGGTACAGAGAGCTGGGGGTTGAGGCACAGGGAGCTTGAGGTTGAGGTACAGGGAGCTGGGGGTTGAGGTATAGGGAGTTGGGGGTTGAGGTACAGGGAGCTGGAGGTTGGGGTACAGGGAGCTGAAGGTTGAGGTACAGGGAGATTGAGGTTGAGGTATAGGGAACTGGGGGTTGAGGAACAGGGAG
>NC_091299.1:39146177-39237583 GCF_038502225.1 Cherax quadricarinatus | reverse complement strand
GGAGGTTGAGGAACAGGAAGCTGGGGGTTGAGGTACTGGAAGATGGGGTTGAGGTGCAAGGAGCTGGGGGTTGAGGTACTGGGAGCTGAGGGTTGAGGTACAGGGAGCTGGAGGTTGAAGTACAGGGAGCTGGAGGTTGAGGTACACGGAGTTGTAGGTTGAGGAACACGGAGCTGGGGGTTGAGGTACAGGGAGCTGGAGGTTGAGGTACAGGGAGCTGGGGTTGAGGTACAGGGAGCTGGGGGTTGAGGTACAGGGAGCTGGGGGTTGAGGTACAGGGAGCTGGGGGTTGAGGTACAGGGAGCTGGGGGTTGAGGTACAGGGAGCTGGGGGTTGAGGTACAGGGAGCTGGGAGTTGAGGTACAGGGAGCTGGGGGTTGAGGTACAGGGAGCTGAGAGTTGAGGTACAGGGAGCTGGGAGTTGAGGTACAGGGAGCTGGGGGTTGAGGTACAGGGAGCTGGGGGTTGAGGTACAGGGAGATGGGGGTTGAGGTACAGGGAGCTGGGGGTTGAGGTACAGGGAGATGGGGGTTGAGGTACAGGGAGCTGGGAGTTGAGGTACAGGGAGCTGGGTGTTGAGGTACAGGGAGCTGGGGGTTGAGGTACAGGGAGCTGGGAGTTGAGGTACAGGGAGCTGGGAGTTGAGGTACAGGGAGCTGGCAGTTGAGGTACAGGGAGCTGGGGGTTGAGGTACAGGGAGCTGGGGGTTGAGGTACAGGGAGCTGGGAGTTGACGTACAGGGAGCTGGGCTTTGAGGTACAGGGAGCTGGGGGTTGAGGTACAGGGAGCTGGGGGTTGAGGTACAGGGAGCTGGGAGTTGAGGTACAGGGAGCTGGGGGTTGAGGTACAGGGAGCTGGGGGTTGAGGTACAGGGAGCTGGGGGTTAAGGTACAGGGAGCTGGGAGTTGAGGTACAGAGAGCTAGGGGTTGAGGTACAGGGAGCTGGGAGTTGAGGTACAGGGAGCTGGGAGTTGAGGTACAGGGAGCTGGGAGTTGAGTTACAGGGAGCTGGGAGTTGAGGTACAGGGAGCTGGGGGTTGAGGTACAGGGAGCTGGGAGTTGAGGTACAGGGTGCTGGGAGTTGAGGTACAGGGAGCTGGGAGTTGAGGTACAGTGAGCTGGGAGTTGAGGTACAGGGAGCTGGGAGTTGAGGTACAGGGAGCTGGGGGTTGAGGTACAGGGAGCTGGGGGTTGAGGTACAGGGAGCTGGGAGTTGAGGTACAGGGAGCTGGGGGTTGAGGTACAGGGAGCTGGGAGTTGAGGTACAGGGAGCTGGGAGTTGAGGTACAGGGAGCTGGGGGTTGAGGTACAGGGAGCTGGGAGTTGAGGTACAGGGAGCTGGGAGTTGAGGTACAGGGAGCTGGGAGTTGAGGTACAGGGAGCTGGGGGTTGAGGTACAGGGAGCTGGGGGTTGAGGTACAGGGAGCTGGGAGTTGAGGTACAAGGAGCTGGGGGTTGAGGTACAGGGAGCTGGGAGTTGAGGTACAGGGAGCTGGGAGTTGAGGTACAGGGAGCTGGGGGTTGAGGTACAGGGAGCTGGGAGTTGAGGTACAGGGAGCTGGGAGTTGAGGTACAGGGAGCTGGGAGTTGAGGTACAGGGAGCTGGGAGTTGAGGTACAGGGAGCTGGGAGTTGAGGTACAGGGAGCTGGGGGTTGAGGTACAGGGAGCTGCGGGTTGAGGTACAGGGAGCTGGGAGTTGAGGTACAGGGAGCTGGGGGTTGAGGTACAGGGAGCTGGGGGTTGAGGTACAGGGAGCTGGGAGTTGAGGTACAGGGAGCTGGGAGTTGAGGTTCAGGGAGCTGGGAGTTGAGGTACAGGGAGCTGGGAGTTGAGGTACAGGGAGCTGGGAGTTGAGGTACAGGGAGCTGGAAGTTGAGGTACAGGGAGCTGGGGGTTGAGGTACAGGGAGCTGGGAGTTGAGGTACAGGGAGCTGGGGGTTGAGGTACAGGGAGCTGGGGGTTGAGGTACAGGGAGCTGGGAGTTGAGGTACAGGGAGCTGGGGGTTGAGGTACAGGGAGCTGGGAGTTGAGGTACAGGGAGCTGGGAGTTGAGGTACAGGGAGCTGGGAGTTGAGGTACAGGGAGCTGGGGGTTGAGGTACAGGGAGCTGGGGGTTGAGGTACAGCTAGCTGGGGTTGAGGTACAGGGAGCTGGGAGTTGAGGTACAGCTAGCTGGGGTTGAGGTACAGGGAGCTGGGAGTTGAGGTACAGCTAGCTGGGGTTGAGGTACAGGGAGCTGGGGGTTGAGGTACAGGGAGCTGGGGGTTGAGGTACAGGGAGCTGGGGGTTGAGGTACAGGGAGCTGGGGGTTGAGGTACAGGGAGCTGGGGGTTGAGGTACAGGGAGCTGGGGGTTGAGGTACAGGGACCACCCAATCCTACAAGAACCAAGCGCCCAGCCATTGGTTTTTGAAAGTAAGAGTTTCCTAATTGCAGCCCTCCCTTATGGGAGGGCTACTTTATGAAGTTCCTTTCTTACAGTTTTTGTGGAAACTGGGCAATGGAGGTGTTCATTAAGCTCTGCTGCAATATTGGGTGCCGTAGTCTTACGATCCATTCTAGCAATCCGTGAAAGAGTTCGACGATCTCCATCTGACAGCTTTCGCTTCCTTCCAGAGTTTTTCTTTGATGGAGAGGTTTTCCCCTTTTCGCAAAGGCTGTCATCACCTTCGAGACAGTACCTCTTGACACACCAATAACTCCAGCTGTTTTCGTTACGCTACAACCACCCATACGAGCACCAATAATTCGACCTCTTTCAAAGTCTAACAGATCTGTCATTTTAGGGATTTTAGTTAATTTTTCTTGATAAATCTGTAAAAAAATAATTTTTTTAGCAAAAAGGAATACGCAAAAACTAATAATAAATCATAAAAACAAAATTTCATGATTTTATACGTTACAAATTTATTATGAGAAGATGCAAGGTGTTTCCATTATTTTGTCCACCTTATATATATATATATACGTATATATATATATATATATATATATATATATATATATATATATATATGTATATATATATATAAATATATATATATAGATATATATATATCTATATATATATATTTTTTTATTATCACACCGGCCGATTCCCACCAAGGCAGGGTGGCCCGAAAAAGAAAAACTTTCACCATCATTCACTCCATCACTGTCTTGCCAGAAGGGTGCTTTACACTACAGTTTTTAAACTGCAACATTAACACCCCTCCTTCAGAGTGCAGGCACTGTACTTCCCATCTCCAGGACTCAAGTCCGGCCTGCCGGTTTCCCTGAATCCCTTCATAAATGTTACTTTGCTCACACTCCAACAGCACGTCAAGTATTAAAAACCATTTGTCTCCATTCACTCCTATCAAACACGCTCACGCATGCCTGCTGGAAGTCCAAGCCCCTCGCACACAAAACCTCCTTTACCCCCTCCCTCCAACCCTTCCTAGGCCGACCCCTACCCCACCTTCCTTCCACTACAGACTGATACACTCTTGAAGTCATTCTGTTTCGCTCCATTCTCTCTACATGTCCGAACCACCTCAACAACCCTTCCTCAGCCCTCTGGACAACAGTTTTGGTAATCCCGCACCTCCTCCTAACTTCCAAACTACGAATTCTCTGCATTATATTCACACCACACATTGCCCTCAGACATGACATCTCCACTGCCTCCAGCCTTCTCCTCGCTGCAACATTCATCACCCACGCTTCACACCCATATAAGAGCGTTGGTAAAACTATACTCTCATACATTCCCCTCTTTGCCTCCAAGGACAAAGTTCTTTGTCTCCACAGACTCCTAAGTGCACCACTCACTCTTTTTCCCTCATCAATTCTATGATTCACCTCATCTTTCATAGACCCATCCGCTGACACGTCCACTCCCAAATATCTGAATACGTTCACCTCCTCCATACTCTCTCCCTCCAATCTGATATTCAGTCTTTCATCACCTAATTTTTTTGTTATCCTCATAACCTTACTCTTTCCTGTATTCACCTTTAATTTTCTTCTTTTGCACACCCTACCAAATTCATCCACCAATCTCTGCAACTTCTCTTCAGAATCTCCCAAGAGCACAGTGTCATCGGCAAAGAGCAGCTGTGACAACTCCCACTTTGTGTGTGATTCTTTATCTTTTAACTCCACGCCTCTTGCCAAGACCCTCGCATTTACTTCTCTTACAACCCCATCTATAAATATATTAAACAACCACGGTGACATCACACATCCTTGTCTAAGGCCTACTTTTACTGGGAAAAAATTTCCCTCTTTCCTACATACTCTAACTTGAGCCTCACTATCCTCGTAAAAACTCTTCACTGCTTTCAGTAACCTACCTCCTACACCATACACTTGCAACATCTGCCACATTGCCCCCCCTATCCACCCTGTCATACGCCTTTTCCAAATCCATAAATGCCACAAAGACCTCTTTAGCCTTATCTAAATACTGTTCACTTATATGTTTCACTGTAAACACCTGGTCCACACACCCCCTACCTTTCCTAAAGCCTCCTTGTTCATCTGCTATCCTATTCTCCGTCTTACTCTTAATTCTTTCAATTATAACTCTACCATACACTTTACCAGGTACACTCAACAGACTTATCCCCCTATAATTTTGCACTCTCTTTTATCCCCTTTGCCTTTATACAAAGGAACTATGCATGCTCTCTGCCAATCCCTAGGTACCTTACCCTCTTCCATACATTTATTAAATAATTGCACCAACCACTCCAAAACTATATCCCCACCTGCTTTTAACATTTCTATCTTTATCCCATCAATCCCGGCTGCCTTACCCCCTTTCATTTTACCTACTGCCTCACGAACTTCCCCCCACACTCACAACTGGCTCTTCCTCACTCCTACAAGACGTTATTCCTCCTTGCCCTATACACGAAATCACAGCTTCCCCTATCTTCATCAACATTTAACAATTCCTCAAAATATTCCTTCCATCTTCCCAATACCTCTACCTCTCCATTTAATAACTCTCCTCTCCTATTTTTAACTGACAAATCCATTTGTTCTCTAGGCTTTCTTAACTTGTTAATCTCACTCCAAAACTTTTTCTTATTTTCAACAAAATTTGTTGATAACATCTCACCCACTCTCTCATTTGCTCTCTTTTTACATTGCTTCACCACTCTCTTAACTTCTCTCTTTTTCTCCATATACTCTTCCCTCCTTGCATCACTTCTACTTTGTAAAAACTTCTCATATGCTATATATATAATATATATATATATATAATATTATATATATATAATATATATATATATAATATATATATATATATATATTATATATATATATATATATTTTCTTCTTTCTTTCAACGTACCAGCCGTATCCCACTGAGGTGGGGTGGCCCAAAAGAAAAAACTGAAGTTTCTCCTTTTAAATTTAGTAATATATACAGGAGAAGGGGTTACTAGCCCCTTGCTCCCGGCATTTTAGTCGCCTCTTACGACACGCATGGCTTACAGAGGAAGAATTCTGTTCCACTTCCCCATGGAGATAAGAGGAAATAAACAAGAACAAGAATTAGAAAGAAAATAGAAGAAAACCCAGAGGGGTGTGTATATATATGCTTGTACATGTATGTGTAGTGTGACCTAAGTGTAAGTAGAAGTAGCAAGACTTACCTGTAATCTTGCATATTTATGAGACAGACAAAAGGACACCAGCAATCCTACCATCATGTAAAACAATTACAGGCTTTCGTGTTACACTCACTTGGCAGGACGGTAGTACCTCTCCCTGGGCGGTTGCTGTCTACCAACCTACTACCTAGATATATATATATATATATATATATATATATATATATATATATATATATATATATATATACATATATATATATATATTTTTCTTTCTTTCAACGTACCAGCCGTATCCCACTGAGGTGGGGTGGCCCAAAAGAAAAAACTGAAGTTTCTCCTTTTAAATTTAGTAATATATACAGGAGAAGGGGTTACTAGCCCCTTGCTCCCGGCATTTTAGTCGCCTCTTACGACACGCATGGCTTACAGAGGAAGAATTCTGTTCCACTTCCCCATGGAGATAAGAGGAAATAAACAAGAACAAGAATTAGAAAGAAAATAGAAGAAAACCCAGAGGGGTGTGTATATATATGCTTGTACATGTATGTGTAGTGTGACCTAAGTGTAAGTAGAAGTAGCAAGACTTACCTGTAATCTTGCATATTTATGAGACAGACAAAAGACACCAGCAATCCTACCATCATGTAAAACAATTACAGGCTTTCGTGTTACACTCACTTGGCAGGACGGTAGTACCTCCCTGGGCGGTTGCTGTCTACCAACCTACTACCTAGATATATATATATATATATATATATATATATATATATATATATATATATATATATATATATATATATATATATATATAATGATGAACCTGGGGAAAGTGATCACAACTCACTTAGTTTCAATATATCATGGAATTACTCAAATGACTGTAATCAAGTCTCTGTCCCAGACTTCTGCTTGGCCGATTTCATGGGACTAAAAAATTACCTGACTATGGATCAGGAAGGTGATCTTGGTTGCCAATATGACGTTTTTCAGAGGATATGTCTAGCTGCGCAGACAACTTATGTTTCAGTAGGGAAATTAGATCAACCAAAAATGATCCTAAATGGATAAACGATAGGTTAAAACATCTCATTGGTCAAAATAGAGGCATATATAAGCATATCAAAAGAGGGGATGGGCAGTTAAGGATTCAATATATTCAATTAAAGAGAGAAATAAAAATGAGAATAAGAAAATCTTAAAGAGATCATGAGGCTAAAGTGGCAAAGGATTCGAAGACTAACCCAAAAGGTTTCTCTCAGGTATATAGAAGTGAGATTAGGGACAAGATTAGCCCACTTAAAAGTAACTCAGGTCAAATCACTGACAGTGATAAGGAAATGTGTGAAATTTTTAACTCTTATTTCATCTCAGTTTTTATGCAGGAAAAAACTAGCGAAATTTCAGAAATAAAAAATTATGTAGAACAGGATGATAATAAACTATGCATAATTAGGCTAACTTGTATAAATAACAAAAAGGCACAATACCGTGACTGAAACATTACACAAATAACCGGCACAAATAACCCCCCTTCTATCCTTTCTGTTAGTATGACTTTGTCAATGGTCCAAGTCGGACCGAAACGTCGTCATAAGCTCCTCTCTCCTATGTGCGGGATATTTGTGTAGGGTAACTAGTGACATGATCCTCAGACAAATAGAGAAATTAAAACCGAACAAGTCCCCAGGCCCTGATGAACTGTTTGCAAGGGTTTTAAAGGAATGTAAAGAGGATTTTAATAAACCTTTGGCTAATCTTTTCAACATATCACTACAAACCGGTATAGTGCTGGACAAGTGGAAAATAGCCAATGTAATACCTGTTTACACAGCAGGAGGCAGGCCCTTAGCTTCGAACCAATAATCCTTACCTCCATAGTAGGAAAATTTATGGAGTCAATAATTGCCGAAGCAATTCGTAGCCATCTTGAAAAGCATAAATTGATTAATGAATCTCAGCATGGTTTTACACAGGGGCGTTCCTGCATTACGAATTTACTAACTTTTTTCACAAAGGTATTTGAGGAGGTAGATCATAGTAAAGAATATGATATTGTGTATATGGACTTCACTAAGACTTCTGATAGAGTTCCACATCAGAGGCTATTGAGGAAATTTAAGGTACACGAAATAGGAGAATTTTTTTCCTGGGTAGAGGCGTAGTTGGCAGATAGACAGCAGAGAGTTTGCATCAATGGGAAGAAATCAGAGTGAGGGCGCATCACGAGTGGTGTTTCACAGGGGTCAGTATTAAGCCCTTTGTTCTTCACAAATTAAATAAACGACATTGATGAGGGAATAAATTACGACATAAGCAAGTTTGTTGATGACACCAAAATAAGTCTCGTAATTTATTCTAATGAGGATTGATATAAGGGTCGGAGAAGTCGCAGATGCAGGTTATAAACATTGGACAAGAAAATAGCCATACCACATATAAACTAAATAATGTAAATCTTAATATTACTGATTGCGAAATGGATTTGGGAGTTCTGGTTAGCAGTAATATAAAACCAAGACAACAGTGCAAAAAGTGTTCGCAATAAAGCAAACAGAATCCTTGGCTTCATATGAAGGAGCATGAATAACAGGAGTCCTCAGGTTGTTCTTCAGCTCAATATATCCTTGGTTAGGCCTCATTTAGATTATGCTGCACAGTTCTGGTCACAGTAACATAGAATGGATATAAATGCACTGAAAAACTTACGAAGGAGGATGACAAAGTTGATCCCATGTATCAGAAATTTTCCCTATGAGGGCAGACTGAGAGCGCTGAATCTGCACTCTCTAGAAAGGTGTAGAATTAGGGAAGATATGACTGAGGTGTATAAATGGAAAACAGGAATTAATAAATGCAATATGCGTACTAAAAATATCTAGCCAAGAGAGGACTCGCAACAATGGTTTTAAGTTGTAAAAATTCAGATTCAGGAAGGAATTGTGGACGAGTGGAACAAACTCCTGAGTACCGTCATAGCAGCTAAGATGTTGTATAGTTTTAAAAATAGTTTGGATAAATTCATGAATGGGTGTGAGTGGGTGTGAGTTGGACCTGACTAGCTTGTGCTAATAGGGCTGATGACTTGATTTTTCCTTAAGCGGATGTGACCTGACGTGACTAGGTGGGTCATTGGTTTAAGACTGGATGTGAATTGGATCTGTCTTGCAGTGTTACTCCCTTCTTCTATATATATATATATATATATATATATATATATATATATATATATATATATATATATATATATATATATATATATATATATATATATATATATATATATATATATATATATATATATATATATATATATATATATATATGCAATAAGATCACAGTAAACAGGTGATTTCAAAATGTAATTTCAGAAATGTAATTGATAAATCTTTTAAAGTTGCTAGGAACACTTTTTATAATCCAAAAAAGGGCAACCAGCCTTATTCAACTAAAAATATGTTGGTTCTCCCTTACCATGAAAACTTGGTTGATATGCCTTCTCTTCTTAAGACTTTTAATATTAAAGTTGTATTCAAAAATCTTGATACAGTGAAAAAACTTTTGATTAAGAATTCCCCCCAAAATGCTGATGGATGTGTCTATAAGATTCCTTGTAAAATTTGCGATAAAGTTTATTACGGTCAAACTGGTAAAAATCTCGAACTAAGATTAAAACAACATAAATATAGCATTAGAACTGGACAAGATTCCAATGCTCTATTTATTCATGTAAGAGATTTTAACCATCCAATTGATTTTCAAAAAGTTGAGAAAGTAGTATCAAGCAAGTCCATGGTCGACAGGAATATAATTGAATCTTGTTTCATAAAAAGCAGTTTTGACAATAATATGAATATTTCCTTTGGTTTATATAAATTAGATCCATTTATAATTAATAGAATTTGGGTAGAATTTAATAATACACTGGACAAATAAATAGCTTGGGGGTGAGTTTTGCAAAGGACCTGTCCAAGTTGGCTCGCCGCGCGTCACGTGTTTAACCGTTGTGGGATCTGATAGTGAGGTGCTGGCCGACCCCTTATATAGCTTCCTTGGATGCTTCACTTTCATAGTTCCTTGATAATGTGAGTAGTCACGAAAGCGCTTGGAATTTCTCTATTCTTTCAGAGTGGTTGTTTTGCATATATATATATATATATATATATATATATATATATATATATATATATATATATATATATATATATATATATATATATATATATATATATATATATATATATATATATATATATATATATATATATATATATATATATATATATATATATATATATATATATATATATATATATATATATATATATATATATATATATATATATATATATATATATATATATGGAGGCACCACCTCTAGAACTGGCCTGGGGACCCTCATCCTCAGAGAAAAGAATAAACTTGCTTCAGGGAAAACCTCAAGGTTCTCCCTAAAGCAGTTTGAGAATTTTCTCCTACCACCCCCTATATTTAACATATATTTTACTTAAAGACAAAATACCTTGACAAAACATTCCCAAAAATACAATAGAAAGTAAAACAACATAGATAACAACTCAGAGCTACATCTCGAATACTTCGTCCAGCTCCCCGGCAGTGGGCCGAGTGACCAGAATGCTGCAGGCATTTCCTCTCTGGATTGCGACACTGAGTCTCTGAAAGAGGAAGCTGGTCGCCCTGTGGTCTTCGGTTTCTATGATAAGCTTTTCACCCAGCTCTTTGAGGAACTTTAGAGCACACTTGCCCCATGCTCCAAGGGTCTCCGACCCTATTGGGATGAAGTTATAGCAAGGAGGAAGGTCTTCATATTTGCGGATCTTCTGGGTCTCCCTGTGGCTGGCAGCTCCACCCCCTTCAGCTACGGAGTATGGCAAGTAGGTGTCTGCCAATGTGGCAGCACAGGTGTAGTCCCAGGCAATCTGCTTTCCATCCTTCCAAGGTAGCATAGTGGCTCCATCAGGACGCTTTTGACTTGTGTCAGACCTCTGCACTTAAGGTTCCCGTTGAGCTAGACAACGGGCTTTGGCGAGGCTTCTCTTTACGACGTCATTTACCTCCTCGTGTCTGGCATACTTCCCTTCTGCTGTGTGACACACGAGACCATGGAGTCCGAATTGATCAGCCGTCGCCCTGCCGCAAATGCACCTATGTTTGGTGAGGATGGGGGCGGCTAGGCGAAGAGCGACACCAATCCGAATGGCCTGTGGGTCGAGACGGGTGCCCAGGGAGGAATTGGGAACAGCTTACAGGAAATCTCCTGAGTGTGGTGCCTTCACTGCCAGGAGACGAGCTTTGGCCTTTCCTGAAGTGTTGGTGAGCATTGTATTGGCGATTTTTTCCATGATCGGTTTGTTCCAGTGGGACTGTTTGTGCTCTTTGGGAGAAGCTGGTTTACCGAAGAAGTTTGCAAGGGTGTCCCACCGAATCGCTGCTTCAGTAAACCTGGGGTCTTGAGCTCCTACCACGTCTCTCAAACGTTCGGGGACAATCTTCTTGACTAGTGCACTGGAAGCCAAAAACGAAGACAGAAAAGCAGGTAAAGCAACATGCGTTGCTTTGCACACCCCTATACCTCCCAGTCGCACTAGGAGGGTTGCCTGATCCCATTGCTGATCCTCTAGTGACAGGTTCAGTGCCTTCTTAACGGTTGATCTCAGGTGTGCGTGATATTCGTCGAGTGTTGGGTTGTCAAAAGAGGGTGCACACCTCAGGAAGTGAGGAGATACAGAGCATCATGGGCATCAAGATCGCTTATTCTCTCCTCCATTCTCATCAGGTCATTCAATTTGTCCTTGAGGACAGTGTCGATGGCCTGGTGACCCAGCGGTGCTCCCAAGAGGGTACTGTTGGTCAGAGTGGTAGTAGAGACTTCTGGGAGGATTCTTCGCACGGCATTGATTATTTCCTGGTTCTCTCTGATGATTTCACACTTGGAGGGATTGAGGATGAGTCCCAAGGCTTCTCCCTGTGTTTTCACCAGTTGTAGGTCCTCTAACATGGACTCTTCAGTGCCTGCCAGAGTGCCATCATCCAGGTACCAGATGTTGAGCTCGCTGCGTCGACTGGAAGTTAGTTCTCTTACTGCAGAAGAGAAGTGGAGCGAGTGGGTTACCCTGCTGAACACCCTCTTGTGAGAGAATTTCATGTTCTTCAAACAAAAGAATTGAGGGTTTGCTGTAGCAAAACAACCACTGTGAAAAATAGCGAAATTGAAGTGCTTCGTGAATGTCGCTTGGAATGTCGCAATTTTTTCACAGTGGTTGTTCTGCATATTGTAATATCACATGTTTACTGTGATCTTATTGCACGATTTGGTGGTGACCTGAGCCTAATTTCCCATTAGACTATATAAATACGATTAATCCGTTCCAGACACCTACTAACTGTATGTAAATATTTCTTTTTTAAAATATTTAAGCACAAAAATAGAATGTACAGTGTAATAATAGTAAACCAAATGCAAAAAACTTGAATAACACTGAGAAAACCTTGAACAACAGAGAAAACTAACATTGCACGAGTCCGTTCTAGACCCCTACGAACCGTTCAATGTAAACAGTTTTTTTTATTAGTTTTAAGAGACGTCTAATGGCTGAGATGTGAACTCCGTTATTTATCGTCCTATTTCTTTCATTTTTGGTGATCGTTACGAAGCATCTTTCCATCATACATTGCCAATTTTCATTAAGATACCCCAACAAACAACTGAGGAAAAAATATATACCAAAAAACATATATGGCAAACCCTAGCCGGGTACTGGGACTGCGAGAAGCTGTTTGTGCACTACCTGCTGATAAAATATTGCTAATCCGAATTTATAACGGTCGTAATTACTGTAATTTAAGAATAACTTACTTCCGAGATAATCGACGAAAACGAGCATGCACCGAAAAAAAAATTTGAGAAAATATGCCTCTCTGTCTGACTTTTTTGGGTTATCCTTGGTTCTATATACATATGCTGCTATGTTTGATAATCTTTGTAACCGTATTTACGTATTCCTGAATAAATTTACTTAGTTTTACGGCGCATTACGAGTGTATATCACTGTTAGCACTGTACTACACTACGTTTTTCCTAATATAAGTACAAAAGAGAGGATAAGAGGATGGTACTTCATCCCTTATCCTCGAGTTCACAGCGAATGAACGCACGTCTGACTGAGACCAACTACAAGGTGAGGGTCTTTGTTAGGTGTACACAAACAACGGGAAGTGTGGAAAATTGGCTTGTGCCAAAAATATGGCACGGAATGTGAAAATTGGCGTGGCTGTGTTAGTTTGGCACATGTTTATGTGCTCGTGACCAGATACAAAAATTTGGCGAATTTTTTGGTCGTAAACTTATGTGTTTGAGTCCGGAAGCGGTTCCACAATTCCCAAACAGGCGAAATTATTTACAAACATTATCTCTACGTCCACAGCAGGACTCGAACCTGCAAACTCTGTATCACAGTACGCTGTACTTTACCATGAAGCCTGGCTTCATGGTTAAGTACTGTGTTCAATAACACAGAGTTTGCAGGTTCGAATCCTGCTGTGGGCGTAGAGATTATATATATATATATATATATATATATATATATATATATATATATATATATATATATATATATATATATATATATATATATATATATATATATATATATATATATATATATATATATATAAATATATATATATATATATATATATATATATATATATATATATATATATATATATATATATATATATATATATATATATATATATATATATATATATATATATATATATATATATATATATATACATATATATATATATATATATATATATATATATATGCAAGAAGATCACAGTAAACAGGTGATTTCAGAATATGCAAAACAACCACTGTGAAAGAATAGAGAAATTCCAAGTGCTTTCGTGACTACTCACCTTATCAAGTTCCTTGATAATGTGAGTAGTCACGAAAGCGATTGGAATTTCTCTATTCTTTCACAGTGGTTGTTTTGCATATATATATATATATATATATATATATATATATATATATATATATATATATATATATATATATATATACATATATATATATATATATATATATATATATATATATATATATATATATATATATATATATATACATATATATATATATATATATATATATATATATATATATATATATATATATATGTCGTGCCGAATATGTAAAACTGGTCAATTAGCAATAACTCATTTAAAATTAAGTCCTTTCTGAAATTTTCTCTTATACGTTTAAAGATATATTTTTTTTCATTAATGCTGAAGAAAAAATTTTTAATTTTGCACCAAAAGAATCTTAGAAAACTTACCTAACCTTATTATAACAAGAATAATTTATTTTAGCCTAACCCAACTAAATATATTTTAGATTTGTTTACATTTATTTAGTACTAAACAAACACAGTGAAATATATTTTTCTCGTTAGGTTCAGAATGATTTTGGCGAAATTATTGCATACACAAATTTTCACTTGTCCTATATGGCAAGATGAGCGTTGCTATTTAAGCAAAGATCGCAAGTTCTGCCTATTCGGCACGACATATATATATATATATATATATATATATATATATATATATAGGTAGTAGGTTGGTAGACAGCAACCACCCAGGGAAGTACTACCGTCCTGCCAGATGACTGTGAAACAAAAACCTGTAACTGTTTTGCATGATGGTAGGATTGCTGGTTTCTTTTTCTGTCTCATAAACACGCTAAGATAACAGGGATATCTTGCTACTCCTACTTACACTTTGGTCACACTTCACAGACACGCACATGCATATATATATATACATACATCTAGGTTTTTCTCCTTTTTCTAAATAGCTCTTGTTCTTTTTTATTTCTTCTATTGTCCATGGGGAAGTGGAAAAGAATCTTTCCTCCGTAAGCCATGCGTGTCGTATGAGGCGACTAAAATGCCGGGAGCAATGGGCTAGTAACCCCTTCTCCTGTATACAATTACTAAAAAAGAGAAGAAGAAAAACTTTATAAAACTGGGTTGCTTAAATGTGCGTGGATGCAGTGCGGATGACAAGAAACAGATGATTGCTGATGTTATGAATGAAAAGAAGTTGGATGTCCTGGCCCTAAGCGAAACAAAGCTGAAGGGGGTAGGAGAGTTTCAGTGGGGGGAAATAAATGGGATTAAATCTGGAGTATCTGAGAGAGTTAGAGCAAAGGAAGGGGTAGCAGTAATGTTAAATGATCAGTTATGGAAGGAGAAAAGAGAATATGAATGTGTAAATTCAAGAATTATGTGGATTAAAGTAAAGGTTGGATGCGAGAAGTGGGTCATAATAAGCGTGTATGCACCTGGAGAAGAGAGGAATGCAGAGGAGAGAGAGAGATTTTGGGAGATGTTAAGTGAATGTATAGGAGCCTTTGAACCAAGTGAGAGAGTAATTGTGGTGGGGGATCTGAATGCTAAAGTAGGAGAAACTTTTAGAGAGGGTGTGGTAGGTAAGTTTGGGGTGCCAGGTGTAAATGATAATGGGAGCCCTTTGATTGAACTTTGTATAGAAAGGGATTTAGTTATAGGTAATACATATTTTAAGAAAAAGAGGATAAATAAGTATACACGATATGATGTAGGGCGAAATGACAGTAGTTTGTTGGATTATGTATTGGTAGATAAAAGACTGTTGAGTAGACTTCAGGATGTACATGTTTATAGAGGGGCCACAGATATATCAGATCACTTTCTAGTTGTAGCTACACTGAGAGTAAAAGGTAGATGGGATACAAGGAGAATAGAAGCATCAGGGAAGAGAGAGGTGAAGGTTTATAAACTAAAAGAGGAGGCAGTTAGGGTAAGATATAAACAGCTATTGGAGGATAGATGGGCTAATGAGAGCATAGGCAATGGGGTCGAAGAGGTATGGGGTAGGTTTAAAAATGTAGTGTTAGAGTGTTCAGCAGAAGTTTGTGGTTACAGGAAAGTGGGTGCAGGAGGGAAGAGGAGCGATTGGTGGAATGATGATGTAAAGAGAGTAGTAAGGGAGAAAAAGTTAGCATATGAGAAGTTTTTACAAAGTAGAAGTGATGCAAGGAGGGAAGAGTATATGGAGAAAAAGAGAGAAGTTAAGAGAGTGGTGAAGCAATGTAAAAAGAGAGCAAATGAGAGAGTGGGTGAGATGTTATCAACAAATTTTGTTGAAAATAAGAAAAAGTTTTGGAGTGAGATTAACAAGTTAAGAAAGCCTAGAGAACAAATGGATTTGTCAGTTAAAAATAGGAGAGGAGAGTTATTAAATGGAGAGTTAGAGGTATTGGGAAGATGGAAGGAATATTTTGAGGAATTGTTAAATGTTGATGAAGATAGGGAAGCTGTGATTTCGTGTATAGGGCAAGGAGGAATAACATCTTGTAGGAGTGAGGAAGAGCCAGTTGTGAGTGTGGGGGAAGTTCGTGAGGCAGTAGGTAAAATGAAAGGGGGTAAGGCACCCGGGATTGATGGGATAAAGATAGAAATGTTAAAAGTAGGTGGGGATATAGTTTTGGAGTGGTTGGTGCAATTATTTAATAAATGTATGGAAGAGGGTAAGGTACCTAGGGATTGGCAGAGAGCATGCATAGTTCCTTTGTATAAAGGCAAAGGGGATAAAAGAGAGTGCAAAAATTATAGGGGGATAAGTCTGTTGAGTGTACCTGGTAAAGTGTATGGTAGAGTTATAATTGAAAGAATTAAGAGTAAGACGGAGAATAGGATAGCAGATGAACAAGGAGGCTTTAGGAAAGGTAGGGGGTGTGTGGACCAGGTGTTTACAGTGAAACATATAAGTGAACAGTATTTAGATAAGGCTAAAGAGGTCTTTGTGGCATTTATGGATTTGGAAAAGGCGTATGACAGGGTGGATAGGGGGGCAATGTGGCAGATGTTGCAAGTGTATGGTGTAGGAGGTAGGTTACTGAAAGCAGTGAAGAGTTTTTATGAGGATAGTGAGGCTCAAGTTAGAGTATGTAGGAAAGAGGGAAATTTTTTCCCAGTAAAAGTAGGCCTTAGACAAGGATGTGTGATGTCACCGTGGTTGTTTAATATATTTATAGATGGGGTTGTAAGAGAAGTAAATGCGAGGGTCTTGGCAAGAGGCGTGGAGTTAAAAGATAAAGAATCACACACAAAGTGGGAGTTGTCACAGCTGCTCTTTGCTGATGACACTGTGCTCTTGGGAGATTCTGAAGAGAAGTTGCAGAGATTGGTGGATGAATTTGGTAGGGTGTGCAAAAGAAGAAAATTAAAGGTGAATACAGGAAAGAGTAAGGTTATGAGGATAACAAAAAGATTAGGTGATGAAAGATTGAATATCAGATTGGAGGGAGAGAGTATGGAGGAGGTGAACGTATTCAGATATTTGGGAGTGGACGTGTCAGCGGATGGGTCTATGAAAGATGAGGTGAATCATAGAATTGATGAGGGAAAAAGAGTGAGTGGTGCACTTAGGAGTCTGTGGAGACAAAGAACTTTGTCCTTGGAGGCAAAGAGGGGAATGTATGAGAGTATAGTTTTACCAACGCTCTTATATGGGTGTGAAGCGTGGGTGATGAATGTTGCAGCGAGGAGAAGGCTGGAGGCAGTGGAGATGTCATGTCTGAGGGCAATGTGTGGTGTGAATATAATGCAGAGAATTCGTAGTTTGGAAGTTAGGAGGAGGTGCGGGATTACCAAAACTGTTGTCCAGAGGGCTGAGGAAGGGTTGTTGAGGTGGTTCGGACATGTAGAGAGAATGGAGCGAAACAGAATGACTTCAAGAGTGTATCAGTCTGTAGTGGAAGGAAGGCGGGGTAGGGGTCGGCCTAGGAAGGGTTGGAGGGAGGGGGTAAAGGAGGTTTTGTGTGCGAGGGGCTTGGACTTCCAGCAGGCATGCGTGAGCGTGTTTGATAGGAGTGAATGGAGACAAATGGTTTTTAATACTTGACGTGCTGTTGGAGTGTGAGCAAAGTAACATTTATGAAGGGATTCAGGGAAACCGGCAGGCCGGACTTGAGTCCTGGAGATGGGAAGTACAGTGCCTGCACTCTGAAGGAGGGGTGTTAATGTTGCAGTTTAAAAACTGTAGTGTAAAGCACCCTTCTGGCAAGACAGTGATGGAGTGAATGATGGTGAAAGTTTTTCTTTTTCGGGCCACCCTGCCTTGGTGGGAATCGGCCGGTGTGATAATAAAAAAAAAAAAAAAAATATATATATATATATATATATATATATATATATATATATATATATATATATATATATATATATATATATATATATATATATATATATATATATATATATATATATATATATATATATTTTTTTTTTTTTTTTTTTTTTTTCTATTTTTTTTTTTTTTTTTTTTTTTTTTTTTTTTTTTTTTTTTTTTTTTTTTTTTTTTTTTTTTTTTCAACAAACCGGCCGTATCCCACCAAGGCAGGGTGGCCCAAAAAGAAAAACGAAAGTTTCTCTTTTTAAATTTAGTAATTTATACGGGAGAAGGGGTTACTAGCCCCTTGCTCCTGGCATTTTAGTCGCCTCTTACAACACGCATGGCTTACGGAGGAAGAATTCTGTTCCACTTCCCCATGGAGATAAGAGGAAATAAACAACAACAAGAACTAGAAAGAAAATAGAAGAAAACCCAGAGGGATGTGTATATATACATATATATGCTTGTACATGCATGTGTAGTGTGACCTAAGTGTAAGTAGAAGTAGCAAGACGTACCTGAAATCTTGCATGTTTATGAGACAGAAAAAAAGGACACCAGCAATCCTACCATCATGTAAAACAATTACAGGCTTTCGTTTTACACTCACTTGGCAGGACGGTAGTACCTCCCCGGACGGTTGCTGTCTACCAACCTACTACCTAGGTATATATATATATATATATATATATATATATATATATATATATATATATATATATATATATATATATATATATATATATATATATATATATATATAGGTATATATATATAGGTATATATATATATATATATATATATATATATATATATATATATATATATATATATATATATATATATATATATATATATATATATATATATATATATATATATATATATATATATATATATATATATATATATATATATATATATATATATATATATATATATATATATATATATATATATATATATATATATATATATATATATATATATATATATATATATATATATATATATATATATATATATATATATATATATATATATATATATATATATATATATATATATATATATATATATATATATATATATGCAAAACAGCCACGGGGGGAAGAAGAATGATAGCTCTAGACCTTTCCTGTTGCAATCAACACATCATCAGGAGCTTGCAAAATTCCAGTGAACTTGTCCCCTGGGAACGTATTTGCTTGAAAACCCTCCTTTTTCTCTGCAATTTTGCAAGCTCCTGATGATGTGTTGATTGCAGTACGAAATGCCTAGAGCTATCATTCTACTCCCCCCGTGGTTGCTTTGCATCAGGGACCTACCAGAAGACAAGGCTGTAGTCAAACTTGATTTTAGAAATGCCGGCTGCTCGGGATCAGTTCCCCAGTCTTTTTCCCTTCATTTTAGCCGGTTACAGCAAACCCTCAATTCTTTTGTTTGGAGAACACAAAATCCTCTCATCAGAGGGTGTTCAGCAGGGTGACCCACTCTCTCCACGTCTCTTCTGCTTGGCAGTAATAGAACTTCCAGCCTACGCAGCGAGCTCAACATCTGGTATCTGGATGATGGCACTCTGGCAGGTACTGAAGAGTCCCTGTTACAGGACCTACAACTGGTGAAAGCACAGGGAGAAGCCTTGGGACTCATTCTCAATCCCTCCAAGTGTGAAATAATTACAGAGAACCAGGAAATAATCAATGCCACACGAAGAATCCTCCTGGAAGTTTCTACTACCTCTCCGTCCAACAGTACCCTCTTGGGAGCACCGCTGTGTCACCTGATGACACTGGAGGAGAGAATAAGCGATCTTGATGTCCATGATACTTTCTATCTCCTCACAAGGTGTCTTACTATGCCAAGACTCACTTACTTCCTGAGGTGTGCACTCTCTATTGACAACCCAACACTCGACGAATATGACGCACACCTGAGATCAACCGTTAAGAAGGCACTGAACCTGTCACTAGAGGATCGGCAATCTGATCAGGTAATCCTCCCAGTGCGACTGGGAGGTATAGGGGTGCGCAAAGCAACGCATGTTGCTTTACCTGCTTTTCTGTCTTCGTTTTTGGCTTCCAGTGCATTAGTCAAGAAGATCGTCCCCGAACGCTTGAGAGACGTGGTAGGAGCTCAAGACCCGAGGTTTACTGAAGCATCCATGCGGTGTGACACCCATGCAGACTCCTCCAGTAGACCAGCTCCTCCCAAAGAGCACAAACAGTCCGTCCCACTGGATCAAACCGATCATGAAAAAAATTGCCAACACAGTGTTCAGGACAGGACAAAGCTCGTCTCCTAGCGGTGAAGGCATCACATTTAGGAAATTTCCTTCTAGCTGTTCCCAGTTCCTCCCTGAGCACTCGACTCGACTCACAGGCCATTCGGATTCGAGTTGTTCTTCGCCTAGCCGCCCCCATACTCACCAAACATAGGTGTATTTGCGGCAGGGCGACGGCTGATCAATTCGGACTCCATGGTCTTGTGTGTCACACAGCAGAAGGGAAGTATGCCAGACATGAGGAGGTCAATGATATCATAAAGAGAAGCCTAGCCACAGCCCGTTGCCCAGTTCAACGGGAACCCCAAGTGCAGAGGTCTGACACAAGTCAAAAGCGTCTTGATGGAGCCACTATGCTACCCTGGAAGAATGGTAAGCAGAATGCCTGGGACTACACCTGTGTTGCCATATTGGCAGACACCTACTTGCCATACTCCGTAGCTGAACGGGGTGGAGCTGCCAGCCACAGGGAGACCCAGAAGATCCGCTAATATGAAGACCTTCCCCTTTGCTCTAACTTCATCCCAATACGGTCGGAGACCCTTGGAGCATGGGGAAAGTATGCTCTAAAGTTCCTCAAAGAGCTGGGTGAAAAACACATCATAGATACCAAGGACCACAGGGCGGCCAGCTTCCTCTTTCAGAGACTCAGTGTCGCAATCCAGAGAGGAAATGCCTGCAGCATTCTGGTCACTCGGCCCACTGCCGGGGAGCTGGACGAAGTATTCGAGATGTAGCTCTGAGTTGTTATCTATGTTGTTTTACTCCATATTGTATTTTTGTCAATGTATTTTGTCAATGTATTTTGTTTTAAATAAAGCATATATAGAATATATAGGGGGTGGTAGGAGAATATTTTCAAACAGCTTCAAGGGAAACCTTGAGTTCTCCGTGAAGCAAGTTTATTCTTTTTCTCTGTGGATGAGGGTTCCCAGGACAGTTCTAGAGGTGGTACCTCCCTATAAATAAATAAATAAATATATATATATATATATATATATATATATATATATATATATATATATATATATATATATATATATATATATATATATATATATATATATATATATATATATATATATATATATATATATATATATATATATATATATATATATATATATATATATATATATATATATATATATATATATGTATATATATATATAGGGCAATGTGTGGTGTGAATATAATGCAGAGAATTCGTAGTTTGGAAGTTAGGAGGAGGTGCGGGATTACCAAAACTGTTGTCCAGAGAGCTGAGGAAGAGTTGTTGAGGTGGTTCGGACATGTAGAGAGAATGGAGCGAAACAGAGTGACTTCAAGAGTGTATCAGTCTGTAGTGGAGGGAAGGCGGGGTAGGGGTCGGCCTAGGAAAGGTTGGAGGGAGGGGGTAAAGGAGGTTTTGTGTGCAAGGGGCTTGGACTTCCAGCAGGCATGCGTGAGCGTGTTTGATAGGAGTGAATGGAGACAAATGGTTTTTAATACTTGACGTGCTGTTGGAGTGTGAGCAAAGTAACAGTTATGAATGGGTTCAGGGAAACCGGCAGGCCGGACTTGAGTCCTGGAGATGGGAAGTACAGTGCCTGCACTCTGAAGGAGGGGTGTTAATGTTGCAGTTTAAAAACTGTAGTGTAAAGCACCCTTCTGGCAAGACAGTGATGGAGTGAATGATGGTGAAAGTTTTTCTTTTTCGGGCCACCCTGCCTTGATGGGAATCGGCCAGTGTAATAATAAAAATAAATAAATAAATATATATATATATATATATATATATATATATATATATATATATATATATATATATATATATATATATATATATATATATATATATATATATGTATATGTATAATGAATGCAACATAAAATAACTGGATCTCTTGAATAGGATTGGAACCAGTTACAGTTCTGAAGAGAGTTTATATGAAAGACTTGGAGGAGCAGGATTCAATTTTAGTTCCGCGGTATTCTTGAAATACTTTCTCTGTTAGGCTTTTATGACTACATGTTGCACACTGCAGACCAGCGGAGAGAGCTGAGTAGATTTAAAATATATGAAAAAAAATTTGGGTGTGTGCAGCTGGCGTCGATGACTCAAGGTGTTGAACTACAGTTAATGGGCCTCAACATTCTGAGTTATAGCTCCTGGACATCTTGAAAGTGATGAACTAAAGCTCCTGTGTTTCATTAACATATTATGCTGTATCTCACGGGCCTCTAGGGATTTTGAGCTACAACTCCCAGGGTCTCTTGAGAGCGTTGATCTACAGTCCCACACTGATGAGGGCAGGATTTATGGACAGCCGGACTACCACTGTCATTCGCAAAGCCACAGGAATTCAGGAGCGTTGTTTGTGTTGCTATATACTATTGCGTGTTTCATCTACTCAAGGTAGATGGCGCTCAACGTCACTTCCTGAACCTTGGAAATTTATTTTAAATCCTATTTTTTTTATTCTAAGCTACGTTAAAGAATAAAAAGCACAGTAAAATCACATATAACCCGCAATTTACAGAGGAATCTTGTGACCATGTTTCAGTCCGTTCTATACCATTATCAGGTCACAGGCTGGGACTTGATAATGGCCCAAGGAGGACTGAAACGTCTTCTAAAGTTTTTTTCCCCAAAGTCAGGTTATTGTGACTTTCATTATTTACTACTACAAGCATACAGTTGGTCCGGTTGTAGCTCGATCTGTTCTGGGCTTCAGTCACATCTTAAGCATTAAAACGAGTTTTTGTAAAGATTTCATTCATGTTAGGTGATGCCGGGACATATATGTCAGGTGATGCCGTGTCGTCAACCAGCTTTAAAAAAAAAAAAAAAAGACCGGCTTTGACCAGACCAGACACAGGAGACAGGACTCCAGAAGCACAATGAGCTGTGTAATCCAATTTGGAAACTGAATTAAGTGCAATTTTTTTGGATTGACTAAGATTCTCCAGGGAGGTTGTGAGGGATGAGAGTAAAGGAGGGGTGGGAGAAGTGAAAGGTAACAATTTCAGCGAAAGAAATAGTTGATGGGGTATCGTTGAGCTTGGGTTGAGTTAAGAAAACACTGACGTGGGGAAAAGACTGCAGCACTGCTTGGTCAGGAGTCCAGAGGTGCTGCAGATGCAGCTGGTTTTCTCAACACCAGTGATCAACGTACAGATCTAAACGTTGCCTCTTTTTCTCTGCCAACTCATTGCTAAACATATCTTGGGTGTTTTAATTTGTTAATTTGATAGTAACTACAAACCTCAGTAGGATTATGTAAGTGAACCTAACTTAATCTAGCCTAAATTACCTTAAGATGACAGACAGATGACCAGGTTGTAACTTAATCTGTTCGGGGTTTCAGTTATATTTTTGAGCATCAAAACGAGTTACTGGAAAGGAATGTGCTTATGTACTAATTTTATTTTTTTAATTGGGGTGAACGAGTAAGCCAGCCGAAGGCCTACGTCAGATGACCAAAATCTCGAGTGGCGGGTCATCGTGTGACTAAGACTATCTTCAGTAAACACGTGTCCTGCATTCCTGGCTAATCAAACCTAACCTAACCTAACTGGAAAGGATTAACACATGTTACCGTACACTGGTGTGTTTACTGACGCGATATTTTGGCAGTTCAGCGGCTTCCTCAGTCGAAATACAGAGGAAACAGCATTAGTGGAGGTGTAGATTGAGGTGATAGTTCCTCAGATTGGAGAAGTGAAGGTGAGGGACTGGACTGGTCACGTCGTCTACACCTCCGCCTGCTGTGCAGGCAACATGTCTCGTTAACAACGCTCTCAAACTGTTGCACATGTGTCTTAATCATCGACTTGACGTTACTGTATGCCATTAATATAATGGAAGAAGTACTGAGGCAACTACTGTCTTCAGTGCTGAGGTAACTACTGTATATAGTGATGAGATAACTACTGTCTTCAGTGCTCAGATAACTACTATCTCCAGTGTTGATGTAACTACTCTCTTTACTGCTGAGGTAACTACTGTCTTCAGTGCTGAGTTAACTACTGTCGTCAGTGCTAAGGTAACTACTGTCTCCAGTGTTAAGGTAACTACTGTCTTCAGTGCTGAGGTAACTACTGTCTTCAGCGCTGAGGTAACTACTGTCGTCAGCGCTGAGGTAACTACTGTCTCCAGTGCTGAGATAACTACTGTCTTCAGTGCTGAGATAACTACTGTCGTCAGCGCTGAGGTAACTACTGTCTCCAGTGTTGAGATAACTACTGTCTTCAGTGCTGAGGTAACTGCTGCCTTCAGTGCTGAGTTAACTCCAGTGTCGAGTGCTGAGATAACTGCTGTTTCTAGTGCTGAGGTAACTACTGTCGTCAGTGCTGAAGTAACTTCTGTTGTCAGTGCTGAGGTAATTACTGTCGTCAGTGCTGAGTTAAATACTGTCGTCAGTGCTGAGATAACTACTGTCTCCAGTGTTAAGGTAACTACTGTCTTCAGTGCTGAGGTAACTACTGTCTCCAGTGCTGAGGTAACTACAGTCTCCAGTGCTGAGGTATCTACTGTAGCAAGTGCTGAGGTAACTTCTGTTGCCAGTGCTGAGGTAACTACTGTCTTCAGTGCTGAGGAAATTACAGTCTCCAGTCCTGATTTAATTACTGTCTAAAGTGCTGAGGTAACTACCGTCTTCACTGCTCAGGTAACTACTGTCTTCAGTGCTGACGTAACTACTGTCTCCAGTACGGAAGTAACTACTCTCTTAAGTGTTGAGGTAACTACTCTTTTCAGTGCTGAGGTAAATACTGTCTCCAATGCTGAGGTAACTACTGCTTTCAGTGCTGAGGTAACTGCTGTTTCCAGTTCTGAGGTAACTATTGCCGTCAGTGCTGAGGTAACTACTGTCGTCAGCGCTGAGGTAACTACTGTCTCCAGTGTTGAGATAACTACTGTCTTCAGTGCTGAGGTAACTACTGTCTCCAGTGTTGAGATAACTACTGTCTTCAGTGCTGAGGTAACTACTGTCTCCAGCGTTGAGATAACTACTGTCTCCAGTGTTAAGGTAACTACTGTCTTCAGTGCTGAGGTAACTACTGTCTCCAGTGTTGAGATAACTACTGTCTTCAGTGCTGAGGTAACTACTGTCTCCAGTGCTGAGGTAACTACTGTTTTCAGTATTAAGGTAAGTACTGTCTCCAGTGCTGAGGTAACTACTGCCTTCAGTGCTGAGATAACTGCTGTTTCTAGTGCTGAGGTAACTACTGTCGTCAGTGCTGAAGTAACTTCTGTTGTCAATGCTGAGGTAAGTACTGTCGTCAATGCTGAGTTAAATACTGTCGTCAGTGCTGAGGTAACTACTGTCTCCAGTGTTGAGGTAACTACTGTCTTCAGTGCTGAGGTAACTATTCTCTCCAGTGATGAGGTAACTACTGTCTCTAGTGCTGATGTAATTACTGTCTCCAGTGCTGAGGTAACTACTGTCTTCAGTGCTGAGGCAACTACTGTCTGCAGTGCTGAGGTAACTGCTGTCTCCAGTGCTGAGGTAACTACTGTCTCCAGTGCTGAGGTAACTACTGTCTTCAGTGCTGAGGTAACTACTGTCTTCAGTGCTGACGTAACTACTGTCTCCAGTACGGAAGTAACTACTGTCTTAAGTGTTGAGGTAACTACTCTTTTCAGTGCTGAGGTAAATACTGTCTCCAGTGCTGAGGTAACTACTGCTTTCAGTGCTGAGGTAACTGCTGTTTCCAGTTCTGAGGTAACTATTGCCGTCAGTGCTGAGGTAACTACTGTCGTCAGCGCTGAGGTAACTACTGTCTCCAGTGTTGAGATAACTACTGTCTTCAGTGCTGAGGTAACTACTGCCTTCAGTGCTGAGATAACTGCTGTTTCTAGTGCTGAGGTAACTACTGTCGTCAGTGCTGAAGTAACTTCTGTTTTCAATGCTGAGATAACTACTGTCGTCAATGCTGAGTTAAATACTGTCGTCAGTGCTGAGGTAACTACTGTCTCCAGTGTTGAGGTAACTACTGTCTTCAGTGCTGAGGTAACTATTCTCTCCAGTGATGAGGTAACTACTGTCTCTAGTGCTGATGTAATTACTGTCTCCAGTGCTGAGGTAACTACTGTCTTCAGTGCTGAGGCAACTACTGTCTGCAGTGCTGAGGTAACTGCTGTCTCCAGTGCTGAGGTAACTACTGTCTCCAGTGCTGAGGTAACTACTGTCTTCAGTGCTGAGGTAACTACTGTCTTCAGTGCTGACGTAACTATTGTCTCCAGTACGGAAGTAACTACTGTCTTAAGTGTTGAGGTAACTACTCTTCAGTGCTGAGGTAAATACTGTCTCCAGTGCTGAGGTAACTACTGCTTTCAGTGCTGAGGTAACTGCTGTTTCCAGTTCTGAGGTAACTATTGCCGTCAGTGCTGAGGTAACTACTGTCGTCATCGCTGAGGTAACTACTGTCTCCAGTGTTGAGATAACTACTGTCTTCAGTGCTGAGGTAACTACTGTCTCCAGTGCTGAGGTAACTACTGTTTTCAGTATTAAGGTAAGAACTGTCTCCAGTGCTGAGGTAACTACTGCCTTCAGTGCTGAGATAACTGCTGTTTCTAGTGCTGAGGTAACTACTGCCGTCAGTGCTGAAGTAACTTCTGTTTTCAATGCTGAGGTAACTACTGTCGTCAATGCTGAGTTAAATACTGTCGTCAGTGCTGAGGTAACTACTGTCTCCAGTGTTGAGGTAACTACTGTCTTCAGTGCTGAGGTAACTATTCTCTCCAGTGATGAGGTAACTACTGTCTCTAGTGCTGATGTAATTACTGTCTCCATTGCTGAGGTATCTACTGTAGTAAGTGCTGAGGTAACTTCTGTTGTCAATGCTGAGGTAACTACTGTCGTCAGCGCTGAGGTAACTACTGTCTCCAGTGTTGAGATAACTACTGTCTTCAGTGCTGAGGTAACTACTGTCTCCAGTGCTGAGGTAACTCCTGCTTTCAGTGCTGAGATAACTGCTGTCTCCAGTGCTGAGGCAACTACTGTCGTCAGTGCTGAGGCAACTTCTGTTGTCAGTGCTGAGGTAATTACTGTCGTCAGTGCTGAGGTAACTACTGCCTTCAGTGCTGAGATAACTGTTGTCTCCAGTGCTGAAGTATCTATTGTTATCAGTACTGATGTAACTTCTGTTGTCAGCGCTGAGGTAACTACTTTTTTCAGTGCTGAGGTAACTACTGTCTCAAGTGCTGAGGTAACTACTATTTTAAGTGCTAAAATAAATACTGTCTCCAGTGCTGAGATAACTACTGCCTTCAGTGCTGAGATAGCTGCTGTCTCCAGTGCTGAGGTAACTAGTGTCGTCATTGCTGAGGTAACTACTGTCGTCAGTGCTGAGGTAACTACTGTCGTCAGTGCTGAGGTAACTACTGTCGTCAGTGCTGAGCTAACTACTATCGTCATTGCTGAGGTAACTACTGTCGTCAGTGCTGAGGTAACTACTGTCGTCAGTGCTGAGGTAACTACTGTCGTCAGTGCTGAGGTAACTACTGTCGTCATTGCTGAGGTAACTACTGTCTTCAGTGCTGAGGTAACTACTGTCGTCAGTGCTGAGGTAACTACTGTCTTCATTAGCTCTCTCACTGCGACGTTAACTTGAATTGGCGTTCACACAAAATTCGCAAATATTTAGTAATATTTCCATCGTTTCAGTATTTTTTTGGTAGGTTCTCAACACCGCTGTTAGTGATGTTTCTCATGTTCAGACTGATTAAGACTGACACTCAGTCCGAAAGTACAGAGTTAACATTGATAATTTAATTCCGGCGAGGGGTTAAAAAATGTTAGTTGAGGAGGCACTAGGACAGACTTATTAGCAAACTTGGTGGAAAAATAGACACAAATGCAATATAATGCGATCCTTTGTTGACAACGTTTCGCCCACACAATGAGCTTTATCAAGTCAAGTGGAGAATGATGAGATGGATGAATTTGAGACGGACCTACACGCGATGGGCAAGTAGGATGATTGTTATATGGGAGGAAACCTTTCGGTCCTGTGACCATGATCCAAGTCCTTGGACCGAAACACTTTCTAATAAATACGTTCTAGTGTTGCACATCTGTCTTTATAAACGCCTGAGCCGGGAAATACAAAGAGTTCGATTTTTTCTTTATCATGCCAGTCTCAGTGACAAGTGTAACAACAACTACCTCAGTTTATGATGGAAAGACACAGGCTGCTTCACAAACTTTTGTTAGAACTACAAAGATACAGGCTGTAGCACAAATTTTTGTTAGAACTACAAAGATACAGGCTGTAGCACAAACTTTTGTTAGAACTACAAAGATAGAGGCTGTAGCACAAACTTTTGTTAGAACTACAAAGATAGAGGCTGTAGCACAAACTTTTGTTAGAACTACAAAGATACAGGCTGTAGCACAAACTTTTGTTAGAACTACAAAGATACAGGCTGTAGCACAAACTTTTGTTAGAACTACAAAGATACAGGCTGTAGCACAAACTTTTGTTAGAACTACAAAGATACAGGCTGTAGCACAAACTTTTGTTAGAACTACAAAGATAGAGGCTGTAGCACAAACTTTTGTTAGAACTACAAAGATACAGGCTGTAGCACAAACTTTTGTTAGAACTACAAAGATACAGGCTGTAGCACAAACTTTTGTTAGAACTACAAAGATACAGGCTGTAGCACAAACTTTTGTTAGAACTACAAAGATACAGGCTGTAGCACAAACTTTTGTTAGAACTACAAAGATACAGGCTGTAGCACAAACTTTTGTTAGAACTACAAAGATAGAGGCTGTAGCACAAACTTTTGTTAGAACTACAAAGATACAGGCTGTAGCACAAACTTTTGTTAGAACTACAAAGATACAGGCTGTAGCACAAACTTCTGTTAGAACTACAAAGATACAGGCTGTAGCACAAACTTTTGTTAGAACTACAAAGATACAGGCTGTAGCACAAACTTTTGTTAGAACTACAAAGATACAGGCTGTAGCACAAACTTTTGTTAGAACTACAAAGATACAGGCTGTAGCACAAACTTTTGTTAGAACTACAAAGATACAGGCTGTAGCACAAACTTTTGTTAGAACTACAAAGATACAGGCTGTAGCACAAACTTTTGTTAGAACTACAAAGATACAGGCTGTAGCACAAACTTTTGTTAGAACTACAAAGATACAGGCTGTAGCACAAACTTTTGTAGCACAAACTTTTGTTAGAACTACAAAGATACAGGCTGTAGCACAAACTTTTGTTAGAACTACAAAGATACAGGCTGTAGCACAAACTTTTGTTAGAACTACAAAGATACAGGCTGTAGCACAAACTTTTGTTAGAACTACAAAGATACAGGCTGTAGCACAAACTTTTGTTAGAACTACAAAGATACAGGCTGTAGCACAAACTTTTGTTAGAACTACAAAGATACAGGCTGTAGCACAAACTTTTGTTAGAACTACAAAGATACAGGCTGTAGCACAAACTTTTGTTAGAACTACAAAGATACAGGCTGTAGCACAAACTTTTGTTAGAACTACAAAGATACAGGCTGTAGCACAAACTTTTGTTAGAACTACAAAGATACAGGCTGTAGCACAAACTTTTGTTAGAACTACAAAGATACAGGCTGTAGCACAAACTTTTGTTAGAACTACAAAGATACAGGCTGTAGCACAAACTTTTGTTAGAACTACAAAGATACAGGTTGTAGCACAAACTTTTGTTAGAACTACAAAGATACAGGCTGTAGCACAAACTTCTGTTAGAACTACAAAGATACAGGCTGTAGCACAAACTTTTGTTAGAACTACAAAGATACAGGCTGTAGCACAAACTTTTGTTAGAACTACAAAGATACAGGTTGTAGCACAAACTTTTGTTAGAACTACAAAGATACAGGCTGTAGCACAAACTTTTGTTAGAACTACAAAGATACAGGCAGTAGCACAAACTTTTGTTAGAACTACAAAGATACAGGCTGTAGCACAAACTTTTGTTAGAACTACAAAGATACAGGCTGTAGCACAAACTTTTGTTAGAACTACAAAGATACAGGCTGTAGCACAAACTTTTGTTAGAACTACAAAGATACAGGCTGTAGCACAAACTTTTGTTAGAACTACAAAGATACAGGCTGTAGCACAAACTTTTGTTAGAACTACAAAGATACAGGCTGTAGCACAAACTTTTGTTAGAACTACAAAGATACAGGCTGTAGCACAAACTTTTGTTAGAACTACAAAGATACAGGCTGTAGCACAAACTTTTGTTAGAACTACAAAGATACAGGCTGTAGCACAAACTTTTGTTAGAACTACAAAGATACAGGCTGTAGCACAAACTTTTGTTAGAACTACAAAGATACAGGCTGTAGCACAAACTTTTGTTAGAACTACAAAGATACAGGCTGTAGCACAAACTTTTGTTAGAACTACAAAGATACAGGCTGTAGCACAAACTTTTGTTAGAACTACAAAGATACAGGCTGTAGCACAAACTTTTGTTAGAACTACAAAGATACAGGCTGTAGCACAAACTTTTGTTAGAACTACAAAGATACAGGCTGTAGCACAAACTTCTGTTAGAACTACAAAGATACAGGCTGTAGCACAAACTTTTGTTAGAAATACAAAGATACAGGCTGTAGCACAAACTTTTGTTAGAACTACAAAGATACAGGTTGTAGCACAAACTTTTGTTAGAACTACAAAGATACAGGCTGTAGCACAAACTTTTGTTAGAACTACAAAGATACAGGCAGTAGCACAAACTTTTGTTAGAACTACAAAGATACAGGCTGTAGCACAAACTTTTGTTAGAACTACAAAGATACAGGCTGTAGCACAAACTTTTGTTAGAACTACAAAGATACAGGCTGTAGCATAAACTTTTGTTAGAACTACAAAGATACAGGCTGTAGCACAAACTTTTGTTAGAACTACAAAGATACAGGTTGTAGCACAAACTTTTGTTAGAACTACAAAGATACAGGCTGTAGCACAAACTTTTGTTAGAACTACAAAGATACAGGCTGTAGCACAAACTTTTGTTAGAACTACAAAGATACAGGCTGTAGCACAAACTTTTGTTAGAACTACAAACATACAGGCTGTAGCACAAACTTTTGTTAGAACTACAAAGATACAGGCTGTAGCACAAACTTTTGTTAGAACTACAAAGATACAGGCTGTAGCACAAACTTTTGTTAGAACTACAAAGATACAGGCTGTAGCACAAACTTTTGTTAGAACTACAAAGATACAGGCTATAGCACAAACATTTTTTAAGGACAATGAAGATACATATTGCTTCACAAGATATTGTTAGGACTAAGGAGATACAAGCTGCTTCACAAGCTTTTCTTAGGACTGCGAAGATAAAGCTTGATGTACAAGCTTATGTTAGGACTACGACTCGCTACGTTTAGAGCTTTATCAAGTTAGTGGCAATATGCTGTGTTAATCTGGTTCACTTTGTTATGGTCATACACAGTTGTGAAAATCTAGCAGGAACGTCTCCCCTCTTCCTCCCTTTCACTGGAAGTTCCTTGATGGTATAAGAACATAAGAAAGAAGGAACACTGCAGCAGGCCCACTGGCCCATGCGAGGCAGGTCCAGTTCTCCTACCGGCTTAAGGCAACGCCCTAACCAAAACACTGAGCGAAACGTTTTTATTTAAAGACTGCTCTATGTGTGTTTCTTCTGCATTACGATCATCAATAAATCTTATTTAGCTTTATCTTATTTCCTTCCTCGGTGGATTGCCGATGATGCCTGCCAGTGTGCTAGCAGGTCTTCCTGACTCACAGCCTGTCTGTTGTTAGGTAAGACACATATGCAACAGTTAGGTATCTATATTTAGAAACGTTTCGCCTACACAGTAGGCTTCTTCAGTCGAGTACAGAAAAGTTGATAGAAGCAGAAGATACTTGAAGACGATGTAATCAGTCCATCACCCTTAAAGTTTTGAGGTGGTCAGTCCCTCAGTCTGGAGAAGAGCATTGTTCCGTTGTCTGAAACAACGGAACAATGCTCTTCTCCAGACTGAGGGACTGACCACCTCAAAACTTTAAGGGTGATGGACTGATTACATCGTCTTCAAGTATCTTCTGCTTCTATCAACTTTTCTGTACTCGACTGAAGAAGCCTACTGTGTAGGCGAAACGTTTCGAAATACAGATACCTAACTGTTGCATATGTGTCTTACTAACAATCTGTCGGTATTTTATACCATTTTAATGTTCAGCCTGTCTGTTGAAGATTGAGACACTTATGCAGCATATGGGAATCTTTATTCAGGAAACGTTTCGCCATATGCTGCATAAGTGTCTCAATCTTCAACTTGTCGGTTTTTCAAACCATTCATCACAGCCTGTCTGTTGGCAACCCTTCCAACATTGAAGTCTGCCTGTTAGCCTGTACGTTAGCAAGCTTTCCTGCCTGCCAGCCTGTCTTTTGGCAAGTCTTCTAAACTGCGTGCCTGTCTGTCAGCCAGTCCGCTAGCAAGCCTTCCTGCATGGCAGCCTCTCTGTTTGCAAAATTTCTAACATGCCAGCCTGCTCGCCAGCCTGCTTGCCGACCTGTCTGCTAACAAATCTTCCTACCTGCCAGTCTGTCCATTAACAAGCCTTCTATCCTGCACCCTGTCTTGTAGCAAGCCTTTTATCCGACCAGCCTGCCTATCAGCCTTTCTGTAAGCAGTCCTTCAAGCTTGCCAGCCAGGAGCCTGCCTGCTAACAAACCTTCCTATCTACCTGCCTGCCTACCTACCTGCCTTCCTACCTACCTGTCGGCCTGCTAGAAAGTTTGCCAGCTTGAAAGGCCAACTAAACAATGGCCTTTGAAGAAGTAGGTTAGACAGTCTCTCCATAACTGCTGCAACTGATTGCAAGAAATTCATTCATTCTCATTCTCTGTCTGTCTATCTGTCTGTTTGTCTGTCTGTCTGTCTGTCTGTCTGTCTGTCTCTGTCTCTCTCTCTCTGTCTCTCTCTGTCTCTCTGTCTGTCTGTCTCTCTCTCTCTCTCTCTCTCTCTCTCTCTCTCTCTCTCTCTCTCTCTCTCTCTCTCTCTCTCTCTCTCTCTCTCTCTCTCTCTCTCTCTCTCTCTCTCTCTCCCTCTCTCTCTACCTCGCTCACACACACACTTCACACTTCATTAACCAACACTGCTCCACGGGATGAATAACAAGTGGGCGGACACTGAGGCCCAGGTACAGGCTGCTGATTGGCTGAGATATAAACGAGAGATTAGTCGTCATCTGCCACTTGTTGACTCTGAGTGGCTTGCATGGCGACGACCCGTCACGATCTTGCAAAACGTTGAGGAAGACGATGTAGAGGTTTACCAATGTGTTGCGAGTTTATATAATGGTGTACCACTTTGAGTAGGTAGTTTATATATTTACCACTTGGTGTTGAGTTTATATGATGCTTTACAATCATGTATATATATATATATATATATATATATATATATATATATATATATATATATATATAAAAAAACACAGCGCTAGCCAATGATTCGAACCCATGTTGTACTGGCCTGCCTCATGGTAAGCGAGAACCACATGACGCTTTAAACCACAGGACCACCCAACCCTACAAGAATGGCGCAGCCAGCAGTGCTAGCACTGCTAGCACTGCTAGCTGTGGGCCGCCATCCAAACAGGGATGAGAATGAAATTAGCTTAGAAGCTCCCACACCTCCGTATGCTCTCGGATGGCAGCCCAACAGCTAGCTCTGCTGGCTGCGCCATTCTTGTAGGGTTGGGTGGTCCTGTGGTTTAAAGCGTCATGTGGTTCTCGCTTACCATGAGGCAGGCCAGTACAACATGGGTTCGAATCCTTGGTTAGCGCAGTGTTGTTATGGAAAAATGCCACTCGTCCGTGGTTACAATAATATATATTTATATATATATATATATATATATATATATATATATATATATATATATATATATATATATATTAACACACTGGCCGATTCCCACCAAGGCAGGGTGGCCCGAAAAAGAAAAACTTTCACCATCATTCACTCCATCACTGTCTTGCCAGAAGGGTGCTTTACACTACAGTTTTTAAACTGCAACATTAACACCCCTCCTTCAGAGTGCAGGCACTGTACTTCCCATCTCCAGACTCAAGTCCGGCCTGCCGGTTTCCCTGAATCCCTTCATAAATGTTACTTTGCTCACACTCCAACAGCACGTCAAGTATTAAAAACCATTTGTCTCCATTCACTCATATCAAATACGCTCATGCAAGCCCGCTAGAAGTCCATGCCCCTCGCACACAAAGCCTCCTTTACCCCCTCCCTCCAACCTTTCCTAGGCCGACCTTTACCCCGTCTTCCCTCCAATAAAGATTTATACCCTCTCGAAGTCATTCTATTTTGTTTCATCCTCTCTACATGTCCGAACCATCTCAACAACCCCTCCTCAGCCCTCTGGATAATACTTTTGGTAATCCCGCACCTCCTCCTAACTTCCAAACTACGAATTCTCTGCATTATATTCACACCACACATTGCCCTCAAACATGACATCTCCACTGCCTCCAGCCTTTTCCTCGCTGCAACATTCATCACCCAGGCTTCACACCCATACAGGAGCGTTGGTAAAACTATGCTCTCATACATTCCCCTCTTTGCTTCCAAGGACAAAGTTCTTTGTCTCCACAGACTTCTAAGTGCACCACTCACCCTTTTCCCCTCATCAATTCTATGATTCACCTCATCTTTCATAGACCCATCCGCTGACACGTCCACTCCAAAATATCTGAGTACATTCACCTCCTCCATACTCTCTCCCTCCAATCTGATATCCAATCTTTCATCACCTAATCTTTTTGTTATCCTCATAACCTTACTCTTTCCTGTATTCACTTTCAATTTTCTTCTTTTATATACCCTACCAAATTCATCCACCAACCTCTGCAACTTCTCTTCAGAATCACCCAAGAGAACAGTGTCATCAGTAAAGAGCAACTGTGACAACTCCCACTTTATGTGTGATTCTTTATCTTTTAACTCCACACCTCTTGCCAAGACCCTCGCATTTACTTCACTTACAACCCCATCTATAAATATATTGAACAACCACGGTGACATCACACATCCTTGTCTAAGCCTACTTTTACTGGGAAATAATCTCCCTCTTTCCTATACACTCTAACTTGAGCCTCACTATCCTCGTAAAAACTCTTTACTGCTTTCAGTAACCTACCTCCTACACCATACATCTGCAACATCTGCCACATTGCCCCCCTATCCACCCTGTCATACGCCTTTTCCAAATCCATAAATGCCACAAAAACCTCTTTAACCTTATTTAAATACGGTTCACTTATATGTTTCACTGTAAACACCTGGTCCACACACCCCCTACCTTTCCTAAAGCCTCCTTGTTCATCTGCTATCCTATTCTCCGCCTTACTCTTAATTCTTTCAATAACAACTCTACCATACACTTTACCAGGTATACTCAACAGACTTATCCCCCTATAATTTTTGCACTCTCTTTTGTCCCCTTTGCCTTTATACAAAGGAACTATGCATGCTCTCCGCCAATCCCTAGGCACCTTACCTTCTTCCATACATTTATTAAATAATAGCACCAACCACTTCAAAACTATATCCCCACCTGCTTTTAACATTTCTATCTTTATTCCATCAATCCCAGCTGCCTTACCCCCTTTCATTCTACCTACTGCCTCACGAACTTCCCCCACACTCACAACTGGCTCTTCCTCACTCCTACAAGATGTTATTCCTCCTTGCCCTATACACGAAATCACAGCTTCCCTATCTTCATCAACATTCAACAATTCCTCAAAATATTCCCTCCATCTTCCCAATACCTCTAACTCTCCATTTAATAACTCTCCTCTCCTATTTTTAACTGACAAATCCATTTGTTCTCTAGGCTTCCTTAACTTGTTAATCTCACTCCAAAACTTTTTCTTATTTTCAACAAAATTTGTTGATAACATCTCACCCACTCTCTCATTTGCTCTCTCTTTACATTGCTTCACCACTCTCTTAACCTCTCTCTTTTTCTCCATATACTCTTCCTTCCTTGCATCACTTCTACTTTGTAAAAACTTCTCATTTGCTAACTTTTTCTCCCTCACTACTCTCTTTACATTATCATTCCACCAATCGCTCCTCTTCCCTCCTGCACCCACTTTCCTGTAACCACAAACTTCTGCTGAACACACTAACACTACATTTTTAAACCTACCCCATATCTCTTCGACCCCATTGCCTATGCTCTCATTAGCCCATCTATCCTCCAATAGTTGTTTATATCTTACCCTAACTGCCTCCTCTTTTAGTTTATAAACCTTCACCTCTCTCTTCCCTGATGCTTCTATTCTCCTTGCATCCCATCTACCTTTTACTCTCAGTGTAGCTACAACTAGAAAGTGATCTGATATATCTGTGGCTCCTCTATAAACATGTACATCCTGAAGTCTACTCAACAGTCTTTTATCCACCAATACATAATCCAACAAACTACTGTCATTTCGCCCAACATCATATCTTGTATACTTATTTATCCTCTTTTTCTTAAAATATGTATTACCTATAACTAAATCCCTTTCTATACAAAGTTCAATCAAAGGGCTCCCATTATCATTTACACCTGGCACCCCAAACTTACCTACCACACCCTCTCTAAAAGTTTCTCCTTCTTTAGCATTCAGGCCCCCTACCACAATTACTCTCTCACTTGGTTGAAAGGTTCCTATACATTCACTTAACATCTCCCAAAATCTCTCTCTCTCCTCTACATTCCTCTCTTCTTCAGGCGCATACACGCTTATTATGACCCACTTTTCGCATCCAACCTTTACTTTAATCCACATAATCCTTGAATTTACACATTCATATTCTCTTTTCTCCTTCCATAACTGATCCTTCAACATTATTGCTACCCCTTCCTTAGCTCTAACTCTCTCAGATACTCCAGATTTAATCCCATTTGTTTCTCCCCACCCGTACAGGTTTATCATTTGTAGAGGGTTTACATAATGGTTAATTACCATGTTTAGAATTTATATGATGGTCTATCACTGTGTGTGTGGAGAGTTTTCGTAATGGTACATTGTGTAGAGAGCTTACACGTAGGTTTACGAGAGTAAAGAATTTATACGACAGTTTACATATGTAGAAAGTTTATATAGTGGTTTACAAGAGTGAAGAGAGAAATAGTTTCACGGTTTACTTCCCAGTGGAGAGTTTATTTCATGGTTTACCACACTGTGCAGAAAGTTTATATGATATTTTATCACCATGTGTAGAGTTTACATGTTGGACTAGAACGTGAAAAATTTATCTGAGTGGGAAGAGTTGTGCAGCGGTTGTAGGAGTGTGTACAGCACTTACATGATAGTTTAAACCTGTGTTGAGTCTATGTGATAATTTTGGTCGCTGTATGGAGTGCTTGCAAAATGGTTTAGGCGTTTAGGACGGCCTTTTTTTAATTTAGAAAAGCTAGATACATCAGCAGTGATTTAATTTTATGTGATAGTTACACAATGGGAGAAAAAAACTTAGCTATGTTTCCCTGTCATATTCCATCATTCAGGGGGCTTGGTCATAGACCGGACCGAGGGGGCGTTGACCCCCCGCACACCCTCCAGGTATCAGACTCATAGAAAGTGTGGAAATGGATCAGCCTGAGCAGGAAGACTTCAGTAGGCCAATGAAGATATCGTGTCAAGTAATCCATTATTAATGTAACATCGTTCCAGCAGAGCTGGAGTTACTAGTCTCAGGATGGACTAGCCCAGTGAGTCCCAGGGTGGGACCTACGCCCCTCAAACCCCAATGAGCCCCATCGTGGGACCTACGCCCCTCAGACGCCAGTGAGTCCCAGCGTTGGACCTACGCCCATCAGACCCCCAGTGAGTCCCAACGTGGGACCTACGTCCCTCAAACCCCAATGAGTCCCAACGTGGAACCTACTCCCCTCAGACCCCAGTGAGTCCCGGCGTGCGACCTACGCCCCTCAGACCCTAGTGAGTCCCAGCGTGAGACCTACGCCCCTCAGACGCCAGTGAGTCCCAGCGTGCGGTCTACGCTATAGGCCTAATCCAGAGGCTGGTTCTGGAGTTCAACCCCACCAAGTGCAAAGACATGAAGATTAGGAAAGGGTAAAGAAAACCGCAGAGTACAGCCTAGGGGGCAAAAGACTACAAGCCTCACTCAAGGAAAAGGATCTTGGGGTGAGTATAATACCGAGCACTATGACGAGTGGGGTTCCACAGGGGTCAGTCCTAGGACCGGTGCTGTTTCTGGTATTTGTGAACGACATGACGGAAGGAATAGACTCCGAAGTGTCCCTGTTTGCAGATGATGTGAAATTGATGAGAAGAATTCAATCGGACGAGGACCAGGCAGAATTACAAAGGGATCTGGACAGGCTGCAGGCCTGGTCCAGCAATTGACTCCTGGAGTTCAACCCCACCAAGTGCAAAGTCATGAAGATTGGGAAAGGGCAAAGAAGACCGCAGACGGAGTACAGTCTAGGGGGCCAGAGCTATAAACCTCACTCAAGGAAAAAGATCTTGGGGTGAGTATAACATTAGGCACATCTGAGGCGCACATCAACCAAATAACGGCTGCAGCATATGGGCGCCTAGAAAACCTAAGAACATCATCCCGCCATCTTAATAAGGAATCGTTCAGGACCCTGTACACTGTGTACGTTAGGCCCATATTGGAGTATGCGGCACCAGTTTGGAACCCACACCTAGCCAAGCACGTAAAGAAACTAGAAAAAGTTCAAAGGTTAACAACAAGACCAGTCCCAGAGCTAAGAGGTATGTTCTACGAGGAGAAGTTAAAGGAAATCTACCTGACGATACTAGAGGACAGGAGAGATAGGGGAGACATGATAACGACATACAAAATACTGAGAGGAATTGACAAGGTGGACAAAGACAGAATGTTCCAGAGATGGGACACAGCAAAGGCGACACAGTTGGAAGTTGAAGACACAGATGAATCACAGGGATGTTAGGAAGTATTTCTTCAGTCACAGAGTAGTTAGGAAGTGGACTAGTTTGGGAAACGATGTAGTGGAGGCAGGATCCATTCATAGCTTTAAGCAGAGGTATGATAAATCCAATGGTGCAGGGAGAGTGACCCAGTAGCGGCCAGTGAAGAGGCGGGGCCAGGAGCTATGACTCGAACCCTGCAACCACAACTAGGTGAGTACAACTAGAGGAGTACACACACACACACAGACACACACACACACACACACACACACACACACACACACACACACACACACACACACACACACACACGCACACACACATGCATGCATGCACACACACACATTCATATGCATAAATACATATACATGCACATAAAATACATGAACTTATATATACGTACAACTGGATCACCACTGGGCTGCTATTGAGGATATCCTCAAGCAGCAGCCCAGAGAAGATACATCACCTCATTCCACCAGACCTAAAGTGCCTGACAAATAGGCACTCAACTATATAATGGTAAAGGTCGTGTGCCTTCTCTTGTTCACAGTGTTCACGTGTAGAACAGGCAGAGATGGGAAGCTCACATACGGTAAGTGAATACATCTACCCGACCTGATTCTGGCGGTCATTGTGTCACGTAATCTACTGGGTGTTTTATAACGCCCATACATGTGGCTTTCTGATAGGAACAGATCATAGTGCCCCACAATGATAAGGGAATAAATTGCGGCGTAAGTAAGTTTACCGATGGCATTAAAGTAGGCCGTCAAATAATTCCTGATTTGGACACTGAAAGACTACAGGATGACCTGGATAGATTGATGTTGTGACCGGAGAAGTGGTAGATGCAGGTTAATGCACACAATTGTAAGGAAATAAACAATGGTAAACAATGTAGATCTTGGTCAGAGTGAATGTGAAAATGATCCAGACCTCAATACATAAGTGCTCGTAATAGCTAATGGAATTCTTGGCTTCTTATCAAAAAGTATAAGTAATAGATGTCCTAAGGTTATATTTCAAATTTATGTATCTTTGGTAAGACCTCGTTTAAATTCTGGTCTCCATATTATAGGATGGACATAGATGCACTCATAACTACACAGAGAAAGAAGACGAAGCTGATTCCACGTATCAGAAACCTTACCTAAGAAAAGACGTTGAAGGCCCTGAACCTACATTGTTTGGACAGGTGTAGGATAAGGGGAGATACGATTTAAGTGAACAAACGGAAAACAAGAATAAATAAAGGGGATATACATGGCGTGTTGAGAATATCTAACCAAGTGAGGACTCGCAGCAATGGACTCAAGTTCGAGAAATTTAGATTTAGAATGGATATTGAGGAGTGCTGGCTTGGCAACAGAGTTGTAGATGACTGAAATAAACTCCCAGGCAACGTTACTGAGGCAAAATTTTTGGGTATCTTTAAATATAGGTTAGACGGGTACATGAGTGAATGTTGATAAATGTGAAGTGGGCCTGCCTTGCATGGGCCATTAAGCCTATTGCAATGTTTCTTCATTCTTTTGCTTGTATGTTCTTATCTGAACTCAGCTAGAGTGATAGAGTGAGAGAACAAAACATGAATTAGAAATGAGTGAGTCTTGTACAGCATGGGCTAGTAGGGTTGTCTAAGCTAATTCCTCGGGTAGCCTTGAGAATAGATTGGACAGGTATTTCTGTTAAAGGATTTGAATATGAGAAGTATAGACCGGTAGACCATCGGCAGTGTTCCTCCATCCTTATGTGATTATCTACTTGTAGGTACAGAAGGTAAGCTACGCTGGTAATGTACGTCTTCATTATGTTCCTTGTTAAACTGCTTGTTTAGGTTATATCTAGCTCTACTGAGCACTGTTGTTAGGTAAGACACATATGCAACAGTTAGACAACTTTATTCCGAAACGTTTCGCCTACACAGTAGGCTTCTTCAGTCGAATACAGAAAGTAGGCAGGAACAGTAGAGATGTGAAGACGATGTAATCAGTCCATCACCCTTAAAGTAGTAGAATTTGAGATTGTCAGTCCCTCGGCCTGGAGAAGTTCAGTTCCATAGTCAGGAACTATCTGAAGATCAAGCGACAGTGCGGAGACTTAAATACTGTCGGAAGGAGAGGTGCACCGAGCACTAACTGTTCTTGGAAGTTTCCCGCAGCTCTGCACTCCATAAAGAATCTTTATTCAGCGTTATCTTCCTGCTGTGTTGAAAATGGTATAAAAACCGACAAATTGATGATTAAGACACATGTGCAACAGTTGGGTACCAGGGTGAGGGACTGACCATCTCAAATACTATTTCTACGATGATGATGGCCTGATTTCATCGTCTTTATTTCACTACTACACCTGCTGCCTCAGTATCTGACCGACGAAGCCTACTGTGTAGTCGAAGCGTTTCAACAGTAAAGATACCCACCTGTTGCACATGTGACTTAATCATCAATCTGCCTTTTGTGGAAAAAGACACTTATGTACAGTTCAGGACATTTATTAAAGGAAACGTTTCGCCACGAGTGGCTTCTTCAGTCCTAATACAGAGAAAACTAAGAAAACACACATATATATAGTGGCGGGAGTCAGGTGAGGTGATGCGTGGGTAGAGGGGGTAGTAGTAGTAGTAGTAGTAATGGAACTATGGAGGTGAGGCAAGAGAGGGACCTGCTGGCATCAAGTAACACCAGTTCCCAGGATGGGTAATATCCTCTTGCTTAGTAATTTTGAAATACTGTAACTACCGGATTTTTGCTTTATAGTGTTACTGACAGAAATTAGTGCAGCTTCAATGCATTTTCTCCGTCTTAAGTCGTCTTCTTTAATAACTAGTTTAGCTTCATTGAATTTCATGAGGTGTCCAACATCGTCTCTATGTTGAACACATGCGTTTTTGCGGTCATCATGTGTTCAACATAGAGACGATGTTGGACACCTCATGAAATTCAATGAAGCTAAACTAGTTATTAAAGAAGACGACTTAAGACGGAGAAAATGCATTGAAGCTGCACTAATTTCTGTCAGTAACACTATAAAGCAAAAATCCGGTAGTTACAGTATTTCAAAATTACTAAGCAAGAGGATATTACCCATCCTGGGAACTGGTGTTACTTGATGCCAGCAGGTCCCTCTCTAGCCTCACCTCCTTAGTTCCATTACTACTACTACTACTACTACCCCCTCTACCCACGCATCACCTCACCTGACTCCCGCCACTATATATATGTGTGTTTTCTTAGTTTTCTCTGTATTAGGACTGAAGAAGCCACTCGTGGCGAAACGTTTCCTTTAATAAATGTCCTGAACTGTACATAAGTGTCTTTTTCCACATCTTGTCGGTATCACCATACCATTTCCTAATCTGCCTTTTGTTAGGTAAGACACATATGCAACAGTTAGGTATCTTTATTTCGAAACGTTTCGCCTACACAGTAGGCTTCTTCAGTCGAGTACAGAAAAGTTGATAGAAGCAGAAGATACTTGAAGACGATGTAATCAGTCCATCACCCTTAAAGTTTTGAGGTGGTCAGTCCCTCAGTCCCTCAGTCCCTTTAAGGGTGATGGACTGATTACATCGTCTTCAAGTATCTTCTGCTTCTATCAACTTTTCTGTACTCGACTGAAGAAGCCTACTGTGTAGGCGAAACGTTTCGAAATAAAGATACCTAACTGTTGTATATGTGTCTTACCTAACAACCTGTCGGTATTTTATACCATTTTAATGTTCAATCTGCCTTTTGTTAATGTGCGTTGATACCTGGATTAATTTTTGGGTTTTGAACTTCAGCTCTTCAGCCTCTGAACCTTGTATTATGAGACAGTCACAAGGATGCAGAGCAAATCTATACTTGGACAACGTTTCTCTCGAATCACAGAAAAAACGTTGCCCCCCAAAAAAATAGTTTTTGTCTATATTCCTGACTCACTACTTCCTGCAAATCAGATGAAATAGCTAACGATCTTATTCTCTGATTTCTTACTCTGACGCTATGAACTGTGTCGGCGTCTATGTTGATCTCTGTATTCCAGCCTCTGCCTATTGCATCTACTTGTCTCTCATTCAGCGAAATTTTATCATTTAGATATAGAAAGGACATAGGTAAGTACTGGTTTTCGAACAGAGTTATGACTGCGGGGAACAATCTTCCGAGTAGGGTGGTTGGATGGTTTTCAAAAGAGACTAGACAATGGTATAAACCTTGGTAATAAATACCGACAAGTTGGTTTAGAAAGACACGTAAGCAAACACTATAACATATTTATTAGAAAACGTTTCGGTCCTGGGACCTTGATCACTTCTAACATACAGAGGTAGAAAGACATTATATATATAGGCGGAGAGTGAGATGTGACGCACGTGACCTGAGGAATGTCATAAGAACATAAGAATGGAGGAACACTGTAGAAGGCCTACTGGCCCATGCGAGGCAGGTCCTTATCAAAACAACCTCTGCCTATGATGAGGACGGGTAGACGATGAAATCATGTGACTCCTGTGTTGTTGGGTTGGTGCTGCTTAAGTATCATGTATGCCAATGTTTTTGAAATTTTGTAGTTTCCAGTGTTGCGTTCTATAGTGTCGGTGACGGCGATTAGTGAGGCTTCTAGGCACCGTCGGCGTCTGAGGTCTGGTTCGGTGAGAACGAGTTGTGCCTCGTTCCAGTTCATCAAATGCCCCGTGGAGTCTCTGTGGAGGACACAGGCGTACCTTACATCGTCTCTGTTAGAGGCATTTCGATGCTCATTCAGGCGGACTGCAAGATCTCTGCCTGTCTCGCCTACATATTTCTTGGGACAGAACCCACAGGGGATAGTGTAGACGCCTGCTGTAGAAGTTAGAGGTGTGGGGCTGCGTTTCGTAGTGAGGTCTTTGATAGAGGATGTGTTTATGGTGGAAACGTTGATGTTACTCACAGCAAGTGCCCGGCGAGTATTCGTGGCAACATCACCACATGGGAGTACTATGAACTGCTTAGGGGGCTGTTCCATGGGCGGTTTGTTGAGGATAGCTTGTGCCTTGAGTCTGCAATCTCGGATGAAGAAAGATGGGAACTGAAGACGTGTAAAGGCTTGTGCTATGTAAGTGCATTCTTCTTCTAGAAAACAAGGGCTGGAGATGCGAAGAGCTCTCAAGAAGAAGCCAATGAGGACTCCTCTCTTAGTGCGGGTGTCTTGGTGTGAATAAAAGTGTATAAGATCGTCCTTGTTGGTAGGTTTTCTATACACTTTGAAGAGAAGTTTGTCACTGTCGGGAGATCTGCACAGTAGAACGTCGAGGAAAGGAAGTTTGCCATCATTTTCGAGTTCAAGTGTAAACTTTATTGATGGTTCAACTGCATTGATCTTGTTGAGAAGGGCCTGGATATTGAGACGTCTCGGATAGAAAACCAATATATCATCAACGTATCTTAGCCAGGTAACGGTGTTGGGAATGAGGGTGCTGAATTTCTCTGTCTCCAAGTTTTCCATGAAGAGGTTGGCAAGCACAGCACTGAGCGGGCTGCCCATTGCCATCCCAAAGCATTGTTTGTAACAGTTGTCCTGATACTTGAAGAAGTTGAAATTAACACACAGTTCCACTAGACTGATGAAATCTAGAAGAGGTAAAGGGAGGTCATGGTTTTCAGTGAGCCTCTGTCTCAGAATGTTGATTGCAGCATCAGTAGGAACGTTGGTAAAGAGGGCTGTGACATCGAAGGAAGCCATGCTTTTGTTTTTGACATTTAGGTTGGAAATTCGGGAGAGAAGGTCACCTGAGTGTTTGAGGTGGGCTTGACTGATAGTGCCCAGAAGCGCTGAAAGGTATTCTGGTGGATATAGTAACCAAGAACCAACCTTTTGGAGACTCCGAGTTTCAAAAGGGCTTTGTCCAAGGAATTATCACTGCTGCAGCTACTGAACCTTCAAGACCGGTCATTCCCAGAAGATACATCCAAGCACTCAGGAACTTGGCCAACAACGATGATATCGTCATTACAACCGCTGACAAAGGAGGTGGTGTGGTGTTACTCAACACTGTCGACTACAACAATAAAGTCTTAAATCTTCTCAACGATGCCAACACATACCAGCCTGTATCGGAATCAGTGCTACTTCAAAGTACCCAGACTTTCCTTCAAAAGGCTCGTAGCATCTTACGAAAATCAGAACAAGGCAAAAAACTACTTAAACTTTTACCAGGTCAACCGAAACCAGCACGCCTGTATGGCCTTCCTAAGACACACAAACCTGGCATCCCACTACGGCCTATCACTTCGGGCATAGGGAGTGCACCACACAGACTAGCCGGCCACTTTGCCAAAATACCTTTCAGCGCTTCTGGGCACTATCAGTCAAGCCCACCTCAAACACTCAGGTGACCTTCTCTCCTGAATTTCCAACCTAAATGTCAAAAACAAAAGCATGACTTCCTTCGATGTCACAGCCCTCTTTACCAACGTTCCTACTGACGCTGCAATCAACATTCTGAGACAGAGGCTCACTGAAAACCACGACCTCCCTTTACCTCTTCTAGATTTCATCAATCTAGTGGAACTGTGTGTTAATTTCAACTTCTTCAAGTATCAGGACAACTGTTACAAACAATGCTTTGGGATGGCAATGGGCAGCCCACTCAGTGCTGTGCTTGCCAACCTCTTCATGGAAATCTTGGAGACAGAGAAATTCAGCACCCTCATTCCCAACACCGTTACCTGGCTAAGATACGTTGATGATATATTGGTTTTCTATCCGAGACGTCTCAATATCCAGGCCCTTCTCAACAAGATCAATGCAGTTGAACCATCAATAAAGTTTACACTTGAACTCGAAAATGATGGCAAACTTCCTTTCCTCGACATTCTACTGTGCAGATCTCCCGACAGTGACAAACTTCTCTTCAAAGTGTATAGAAAACCTACCAACAAGGACGATCTTATACACTTTTATTCACACCAAGACACCCGCACTAAGAGAGGAGTCCTCATTGGCTTCTTCTTGAGAGCTCTTCGCATCTCCAGCCCTTGTTTTCTAGAAGAATGCACTTACATAACACAAGCCTTTACACGTCTTCAGTTCCCATCTTTCTTCATCCGAGATAGCAGACTCAAGGCACAAGCTATCCTCAACAAACCGCCCATGGAACAGCCCCCTAAACAGTTCATAGTACTCCCATGTGGCGATGTTGCCACGAATACTCGCCGGGCACTTGCTATGAGTAACATCAACGTTTCCACCATAAACACATCCTCTATCAAAGACCTCACTACGAAACGCAGCCCCACACCTCTAACTTCTACAGCAGGCGTCTACACTATCCCCTGTGGGTTCTGTCCCAAGAAATATGTAGGCAAGACAGGCAGAGATCTTGCAGTCCGCCTGAATGAGCATCGAAATGCCTCTAACAGAGACGATGTAAGGTACGCCTGTGTCCTCCACAGAGACTCCACGGGGCATTTAATGAACTGGAACGAGGCACAACTTCTCACCGAACCAGACCTCAGATGCCGACGGTGCCTAGAAGCCTCACTAATCGCCGTCACCGACACTATAGAACGCAACACTGGAAACTACAAAATTTCAAAAACATTGGCATACATGATACTTAAGCAGCACCAACCCAACAACACAGGAGTCACATGATTTCATCGTCTACCCGTCCTCATCATAGGCAGAGGTTATTTTGATAAGGACCTGCCTCGCATGGGCCAGTAGGCCTTCTACAGTGTTCCTCCATTCTTATGTTCTTATGACATTCCTCAGGTCACGTGCGTCACATCTCACTCTCCGCCTATATATACAATGTCTTTCTACCTCTGTATGTTAGAAGTGATCAAGGTCCCAGGACCGAAACGTTTTCTAATATGTTATAGTGTTTGCTTACGTGTCTTTCTAAACCAAATTCAAGTGTGTACCTATAACGTTTTTTCTCACGTTGGCATAAAGGATTCATCTGTCTCTTCTAGCTCTAATTCTTCTGTCTTTATTTTCATCTATACAAGTTTCATATGTCATTATCGTGTCTTATTTCTTACTGTGTTTACTTAGCGTCTTAAGATCCAGTTTCTGTAGTGTTTCCTCGTAACTTTTTTTTCGATTTGATGCTAATGTTAAAAATCTTGTCAACTTTTGAACCTTTCCAAATCGTTTTCATTGTTTTAAAAGATGTATAATGGGTTCTGATAAATATGTGTTGTGTTAAATTCTAGTACCTCAGAAAAAAAAAGGCCTATCGACGTACACTGTGACTAAATATGGACTCTAGCAATGAATGAATGCGTCATGTGTGGTTTAACGTACAAAGTTTCATGTCCTCGGTGTATAGAATTTAGGTCAGCTGATTTATCCCCCTTTCCTAGGCACTCAGTTCAGTAAATTAGGATCCATGTGCGCAGTACCTCCGGAATTAAATCCAGGTGGGACTCGGTAACACAGGTTAGGATCACTCGTCGCTGTGAACCTGTGGTTAAACCTGAACAGCAGTTTCGTGCACAGCGCCAGGTCTGATGGAGAAATTTTAAAGTTGAGCTGGTTTCCAAACTTGATTTTGTGTAAGAACATGATTTTAATCAATTGTAGAAAGGAGGAAGTGGAAGCAGTGAACATAGGGCTGCGGAGCCATGGAGCTGTGAGATGGTTATATGGTATGCTGACACAAGAAATATGTGCAAGAATTATCATGGAATAGTGTTGAGACAAGGACCCCAATTGAAATAAGTCATTTTGTCTGACTTTTTATGTTATCCTATGTAATTTACACGTATGTTATTTACGTGTGATACTTTGTGTAGCTATATTTTATGTGAAGGTTTCAGGTATCGCTATACGGCAGGGCGGCCGGGATATGAAGCTCTGGCAACGGGGTATAGTAGGAAGTATGCATTGGCAGCGTGTGTGTTTGTATAGGTAATGGCTACTTTTTAAAATGAGAGAATGGCGAGCCGTCCATGAATGGCCTGTTATATGGCCAGAAATTCCATGTAAGGCTAAGATGAACAACAATAATAACAAGAGGTCGATCAGGCCCCGGACCTGATCTCAGCAGAGAGAGCCTCCAAGTCCCACCCTCTCGTCTCGGTCTCACGAGAGGGTGCCGCCCACTTCCACCATCTTGTTAAGTTGCAGCTCCAGGATCCAGTGTCACGAGAGGGTGCCGCCCACTCTCACCCTTCTTAATTTCCATGCTGGTACTCGCCCTCCGATATTTTTAAGGAGAGTGATGAATGGGCAGGGGAAAGAAGGGACCAGGCCAGGGAGGAAGAGAGTTAATCACGTGAAAGGGAAAATATGGAGAGTTTATCGATATAATTTGGAGGTGAAGGAGAAAAAAAGAGGAAAATGTGGAAGGACATAAAAAGGAGCTGATAATGGTGAGGAGACAGAAAAAAAAAAGCACAATACCGTGACTGGAACAATACACAAATAACCCCCACCTGGGAGACTGAAACTTACGACGATCAGTCCAGCTTGGACCATTAACTAGTCACAGAGAAACTTGATGGGAAAGGAGCCAAAGGAGACAAAAGATGTGTAGAGCAGATCACTCTCGCCTCTCACATCTGCCAGATCGTAGTCTCTCACACCAGCGAGATCATTACGATGTGGTTCTGGACGCTCTTTAAGACAAGCAACATGCCGACCTATGAGCATGGAATAACAGCACATTTTAAGAGAAATAACTAAAGAAGTGGACACCACTGTAATAAATAGAACCACCAAATAAAAATGCTGTTCCTCAAGGTACAATAATCATTATAATTTTCTTTCATATTGTCAAATCAAATATTGATGAAGATACAATTTGTACGAGTGGACATCAACGAAGGACACAACAATCAATCAAGCCGACATAAATATTGTCTTACAGTGGACAATAAAAAATAATTTTATGCCCATCTCCGTTACGGAAATATTTATATAAAAATTGAAACAAAGTACAAAATTCAATTCTGTTAATAAGCATTTCTGAAAAGCTTCAGTTTTTATCTAAAAATGTAGATTATCATACTTTTAATTGAAACCGATAATAATTCACGATTTCTCGGACTATTTCATTCTCACCAATAAAATTAAAATATGTTGACTGCAGGTCTATAGCTAAAAATGTAGGAAGTTTTTAAGTTTAAGGAACTCGATGGATCTAGGATAATCACAGACTGAATACGAAGGACCTTCTAAAGTTTAAATAAGAGTTGCAAAGCTAATGATGATTTTCTACAAAGAACTTTAATAATATAGAATAAAATATTGTAGCACACCAACCTTTTCTTAAGGCAGTTTAAGGCAAACGAAATTGCATATCTGGAGAACGTAAATATAACTTTAGCTGCTTTCACACTTCAATCTAAAATTATAATCTCTCAAACTGCATTCCTTTAAGCACCAGCGAATAAGATGTGTCGTAATAAAACAGGAGGGACTGCTTCATAATACTCAGATTGAAAAACTCCCTCAGCAGATCAGGAGACAATGTAAACAACGTCAAAAACGTAGCCGGAGTGCAATAAGTAACCGTAAATGGTCGAGGACATGTCTTCACCCACTCTTCGTATGTATTAGAAATTTCTAGGAAACACTGTTTGTCTTCAAGAGAAAACTTGGCAAGCTCCTCTTAAAACAAAAACTCTTGATCTTGGCGGTGTTGCCTGCTTCGGAGTGCGTGCAGCTAGTAGCATCAACAGTCTGACTGGTCAGGCCATCAACAAGGAGACCTGGTCTGAGACTGGGCTGCGGGGGCAATGATCTACAGTAATGTCTCCATACAGGTGTATAGGAAGGCTGCCTCTCAGACAGGTGTGTAGGTAGACTACACCCTAACGTACGACAACCCTTAACGTACGTCACCCTAACGGGCAATACCTTACCGTTCACAACACTTTAACCTACACCAACCTAACGTACAACATCTTAACGTACACCACATAACATACAACACCTTAACGTACACCAACCTAACGTACAACACCTTAACGTACACCATCTAACGTACAACACTTTAACGTACACCAACATAACGTACAACACCTTAACGTACACCAAACTAACGTACAACACCTTAAAGTACACCAACCTAACGTACAACACATTAACGTACCTCAACCCACCAGGTCTAACTGGCTCCTCAGCCTCAGTTTACCAAGCTAACATTTCTAACATGTTAACTCACACACAGTTTACACCTCAGCCTCAGTTTACCAAGCTAACATTTCTAACACGTTAACTCACACACAGTTTACACCTCAGCCTCAGTTTACCAAGCTAACATTTCTAACATGTTAACTCACACACAGTTTACACCTCAACCTCAATTTACCAAGCTAACATTTCTAACATGTTAACTCACTCACAGTTTACACCTCAGCCTCAATTTACCAAGCTAACATTTCTAACATGTTAACTCACTCACAGTTTACACCTCAGCCTCAGTTTACCAAGCTAACATTTCTAACATGTTAACTCACTCACAGTTTACACCTCAGCCTCAGTTTACCAAGCTAACATTTCTAACACGTTAACTCACTCACAGTTTACACCTCAGCCTCAATTTACCAAGCTAACATTTCTAACATGTTAACTCACTCACAGTTTACACCTCAGCCTCAGTTTACCTAGCTAACATTTCTAACACGTTAACTCACACACAGTTTACACCTCAGCCTCAATTTACCAAGCTAACATTTCTAACATGTTAACTCACTCACAGTTTACACCTCAACAAGACTCGAAAACATTTATCCAATTTCCTACATTTTTTTTTTACAAATTTTCCTCAATTCAATTATACTCTTTTTACACTTCCGGTCAATTATTTTTAAAGTGCACATAAAACTTTCAAAAAAATCTATAATAAGGTTTGCTTCCAATCAACGCAGTTAAATAAACATAAATTTGCATTTCCTGAGTGCTATCAGCACGCTGACGTCTCTCTTTGATGTCGACGTGACTTCAATAGTTGTAAACGATATCCCCTTTTTGCATCGTAAATTTAATTTAACCCTCGTTGTGACGTCATAGGTAAATACAATTATGTAGGCTCTCTCGCTCGCCCAGACGACTCGCTATATTTACTTATTTATGTATGTATACGTGCGTACGTGGGTGTTTCGTCGTATTAAGTGCATTTACTGTATATGCGTAATTATATATGTACATATATATATATATATATATATATATATATATATATATATATATATATATATATATATATATATATATATATATATATATATATATATAATATATATATATATATAAATATATATATATATATATATATACATATATATATATATATATATATATATATATATATATATATATATATATATATATATATATATATATATATATATAGGTAGTAGGTTGGTAGACAGCAACCACCCAGGGAAGTACTACCGTCCTGCCAGATGACTGTGATATGATATATAAACACGCTAAGATAACAGGGATATCTTGCTACTCCTACTAACACTTTGGTCACACTTCACAGACACGCACATGCATATATATATATACATACATCTAGGTAAATAGCTCTTGTTCTTTTTTATTTCTTCTATTGTCCATATATCTTTCCTCCGTAAGCCATGCGTGTCGTATATATGCCGGGAGCAATAGTAACCCCTTCTCCTGTATACAATTACTATTTATATATGTGCGTGGATGTAGTGCGGATGACAAGAAACAGATGATTGCTGATGTTATGAATGAAAAGAAGTTGGATGTCCTGGCCCTAAGCGAAACAAAGCTGAAGGGGGTAGGAGAGTTTCAGTGGGGGGAAATATTAAATCTGGAGTATCTGAGAGAGTAGAGCAAAGGAAGGGGTAGCAGTAATGTTAAATGATCAGTTATGGAAGGAGAAAAGAGAATATGAATGTGTAAATTCAAGAATTATGTGGATTAAAGTAAAGGTTGGATGCGAGAAGTGGGTCATAATAAGTGTGTATGCACCTGGAGAAGAGAGGAATGCAGAGGAGAGAGAGAGATTTTGGGAGATGTTAAGTGAATGTATAGGAGCCTTTGAACCAAGTGAGAGAGTAATTGTGGTAGGGGACTTGAATGCTAAAGTAGGAGAAACTTTTAGAGAGGGTGTGGTAGGAAAGTTTGGGGTGCCAGGTGTAAATGATAATGGGAGCAGTTTGTTGGATTATTTATTGGTAGATAAAAGACTGTTGAATAGACTTCAGGATGTACATGTTTATAGAGGGGCCACAGATATATCAGACCACTTTTCAGTTGTAGCTACACTGAGAGTAAAAGGTAGATGGGATACAAGGAGAATAGAAGCATCAGGGAAGAGAGAGGTGAAGGTTTATAAACTAAAAGAGGAGGCAGTTAGGGTAAGATATAAACAGCTATTGGAGGATAGATGGGCTAATGAGAGCATAGGCAATGGGGTCGAAGAGGTATGGGGTAGGTTTAAAAATGTAGTGTTAGAGTGTTCAGCAGAAGTTTGTGGTTACAGGAAAGTGGGTGCAGGAGGGAAGAGGAGCGATTGGTGGAATGATGATGTAAAGAGAGTAGTAAGGGAGAAAAAGTTAGCATATGAGAAGTTTTTACAAAGTAGAAGTGATGCAAGGAGGGAAGAGTATATGGAGAAAAAGAGAGAGGTTAAGAGAGTGGTGAAGCAATGTAAAAAGAGAGCAAATGAGAGAGTGGGTGAGATGTTATCAACAAATTTTGTTGAAAATAAGAAAAAGTTTTGGAGTGAGATTAACAAGTTAAGAAAGCCTAGAGAACAAATGGATTTGTCAGTTAAAAATAAGAGAGGAGAGTTATTAAATGGAGAGTTAGAGGTATTGGGAAGATGGAAGGAATATTTTGAGGAATTGTTAAATGTTGATGAAGATAGGGAAGCTGTGATTTCGTGTATAGGGCAAGGAGGAATAACATCTTGTAGGAGTGAGGAAGAGCCAGTTGTGAGTGTGGGGGAAGTTCGTGAGGCAGTAGGTAAAATGAAAGGGGGTAAGGCAGCCGGGATTGATGGGATAAAGATAGAAATGTTAAAAGCAGGTGGGGATATAGTTTTGGAGTGGTTGGTGCAATTGTTTAATAAATGTATGGAAGAGGGTAAGGTACCTAACATATAAGTGAACATTATTTAGATAAGTCTAAAGAAGTCTTTGTGGCATTTATGGATTTGGAAAAGGTGTATGACAGGGTGGATATATATATGTATACATATATATGTATATATATACATATATATATATACATAATATATATATATATATATATGCAAAACAACCACTGTGAAAGAATAGAGAAATTCCAAGCGCTTTCGTGACTACTCACATTATCAAGTTCCTTGATAATGTGAGTAGTCACGAAAGCGCTTGGAATTTCTCTATCCTTTCACAGTGATTGTTTTGCATATTTTGAAATCACCTGTTTACTGTGATCTTATTGCATATATATATATATATATATATATATATATATATATATATATATATATATATATATATATATATATATATATATATATATATATATATATATATATATATATATATATCACAAGGTGTCTTACTCTGCCAAGACTCCCTTACTTCCTGAGGTGCGCACCCTTTTTCGACAACCCAACACTCAGCGAATATAACTCACTCCTGAGATCTGTCTTTAAGAATGCACTGAATCTGTGACTGGAAGTTCAGCAGTGGAATCAGGCAGTGCGACTGGGAGGTACAGGGGTGCGCAAGGCAACGCAGGTACCTTTACCTGCATTTCTGTATTCGTGTATGGCTTCCAGTGGACTAGTCAGGGAGCGTGAGAGTAAAACACTAATGAAGAATTATTTAACAGGAAGATGAAAATATTTATCAGAGAATAAAAAATAATCAGTAAAAACCTGACGAGTAGATATGAGCAAAGACTTACTAGGAAAAAACTAGTCAGAGATTAAACGTAAACTCGGTGAAAAACTGATGGTGTAAACACTTGCCAGCCCCAAGAGAGTATTTCACACTCCTGTTGGTGTAAACACTAGTCCCCAGATAATATTTCACACACCCGGTGGAGTAAACACCAGTCCCAATGGCCTTGTTTTGCACAGCTGTCGTTAACAAGCGGCAACAATCGCAGACTTATGAAAGCGTGCAACAAGGTATCAGCTTCATGTCTGGTGTCAGCTGAGTGAGAGTCAAAGCTTGCCATCATATTACCTGAAACTTGACACAGATCAAACGACTCGCCACCGTCTGGTGCAACCTGATTGGTCCAGATCAAAGTCCATGCACTGCCAATCAGGAAACACTAGCCTGAAATATCAATAAAAGGTAATTGTTATTATTATTATATTCCCAGAGAAGCGCAATACTCGCAGGGATACGCGGCGCCTGGAGGATAGGAGGATAGATCTGATTCAGTGGATCAAGAGCTTTTCACCAGCATCAAGGAACCTATACTCGGGAGAAAATAAAATTAAATAATTAATGATGACTGGGATGGTTTTTGTAGATGTGTGAGAAGTGTAGAAGGTAGTGAGGAGTGTAGAAGGTAGTGAGGAGTGTAGAAGGTAGTGAGAAGTGTAGAAGGTAGTGAGAAGTGTAGAAGGTAGTGAGGAGTGTAGAAGGTAGTGAGTAGTGTAGAAGGTAGTGAGAAGTGTAGAAGGTAGTGAGAAGTGTAGAAGGTAGTGAGGAGTGTAGAAGGTAGTGAGGAGTGTAGAAGGTAGTGAGAAGTGTAGAAGGTAGTGAGAAGTGTAGAAGGTAGTGAGAAGTGTAGAAGGTAGTGAGTAGTGTAGAAGGTAGTGAGTAGTGTAGAAGGTAGTGAGAAGTGTAGAAGGTAGTGAGAAGTGTAGAAGGTAGTGAGGAGTGTAGAAGGTAGTGAGGAGTGTAGAAGGTAGTGAGTAGTGTAGAAGGTAGTGAGTAGTGTAGAAGGTAGTGAGAAGTGTAGAAGGTAGTGAGAAGTGTAGAAGGTAGTGAGAAGTGTAGAAGGTAGTGAGAAGTGTAGAAGGTAGTGAGAAGAGTAGAAGGTAGTGTGAAGTGTAGAAGGTAGTGAGAAGTGTAGAAGGTAGTAAGAAGTGTAGAAGGTAGTGAGAAGTGTAGAAGGTAGTGAGAAGTGTAGAAGGCAGTGAGGAGTGTAGAAGGTAGTGAGGAGTGTAGAAGGCAGTGAGGAGTGTAGAAGGTAGTGAGGAGTGTAGAAGGTAGTGAGAAGTGTAGAAGGCAGTGAGGAGTGTAGAAGGTAGTGAGAAGTGTAGAAGGTAGTGAGAAGTGTAGAAGGTAGTGAGAAGTGTAGAAGGTAGTGAGAAGTGTAGAAGGTAGTGAGAAGTGTAGAAGGTAGTGAGAAGTGTAGAAGGTAGTGAGAAGTGTATAAGCTAGTGAGAAGTGTAGAAAGTAAAAGTAAAAGACTGGGCAGGCGATGCAAAATGCCCCCAATAAAAAGTAGGGGTGCCATTGGTACACTAAGGGAAAACACCATAAGTGTCCGGGGCCCAAGACTGTTCAACAGCCTCCCATCAAGCATTAGGGGAATTGCCAATAAACCCCTGGCTGCCTTCGAGAGAGAGCTGAACAGATACCTAAAGCCAGTGTCGGATCAGCCTGGCTGTGGCTCGTACGTTGGACTGCGTGCGGCCAGCAGTAACAGCCTAGTTGATCAGGCCCTGATACATCGGGAGGCCTGGTCGTGGGCGGGCAGCGGGGGCGTTGATCCCCGGAATAACCTCCAGGTAACCTCCAGGTAGTAAGAAGTGTAGAAGGCAGTGAGAAGTGTAGAAGGTAGTGAGAAGTGTTGAAGGTAGTGAGAAGTGCAGAAGGTAGTGAGAAGTGTAGAAGGTAGAGAGAAGTGTAGAAGGCAGTGAGAAGTTTAGAAGGTAGTAAGAAGTGTAGAAGGCAGTGAGAAGTGTAGAAGGCAGTGAGAAGTGTAGAAGGTAGTGAGAAGTGTTGAAGGCAGTGAGAAGTGTAGAAGGTAGTGAGAAGTGTAGAAGGTAGTGAGAAGTGTAGAAGGTAGTGAGAAGTGTAGAAGGCAGTGAAAAGTGTAGAAGGTAGTGAGAAGTGTAGATGGCAGTGAAAAGTGTATAAGGTAGTGAGAAGTGTAGAAGGTAGTGAGAAGTGTAGAAGGTAGTGAGAAGTGTAGAAGGTAGTGACAAGTGTAGAAGGTAGAGAGAAGTGTAGAAGGCAGTGAGAAGTTTAGAAGGTAGTAAGAAGTGTAGAAGGCAGTGAGAAGTGTAGAAGGCAGTGAGAAGTGTTGATGGCAGTGAGAAGTGTAGAAGGCAGTGAGAAGTTTAGAAGGCAGTGAGAAGCGTAGAAGGTAGTGAGAAGTGTAGATGGCAGTGAGAAGTGTAGAAGGCAGTGAGAAGTGTTGATGGCAGTGAGAAGTGTAGAAGGCAGTGAGAAGTTTAGAAGGCAGTGAGAAGTGTAGAAGGTAGTGAGAAGTGTAGAAGGCAGTGAGAAGTGTAGAAGGCAGTGAGAAGTGTAGATGGCATTGAGAAGTGTAGAAGGCAGTGAGAAGTGTAGAAGGCAGTGAGAAGTGTGGAAGGAAATAAGATATCTCAGGACTGACATACCAGTTACTCCAGAGTGTACTGAAGTCACACAATAGTGAAATTTATTTTGTCGACCTTATTTGGATGTGAAGTGGCACTCGTTCCCTTGAACGAAATTACCAGGACTTCGGAATCATTTCTGCAGAATTGCAAGCTCCCGGAGACGTGTTGGTTACAACACGAAAGGCCTAGAACTATCATTCAATTTCTCCCCAGTGGTTGTTTTGCATCTTGTTGTTTCGCTTGTTCGCTATTATTCCTTCTGTGTATATATATATATATATATATATATATATATATATATATATATATATATATATATATATATATATATATATATATATATATATATATATATATATATATATATGTATGTATTTATATATATATATATATATATATATATATATATATATATATATATATATATATATATATATATATATATATATATATATATATGCAAAACAACCACTCTGAAAGAATAGAGAAATTCCAAGCGCTTTCGTGACTACTCACATTATCAAGGAACTATGAAAGTGAAGCATCCAAGGAAGCTATATAAGGGATCCGGCCAGCACCTCACTATCAGATCCCACAACGGTTAAAACACGTGACGCGCGGCGAGCCAACTTGGATAGGTCCTTTGCACAAATCACCCCCAAGCTATTCTACCCAAGAAAATCTAAAAATTATTTGTCCAGTGTATTATTAAATTCTTCCCAAATTCTATTAATTATAAATGGATCTAATTTATATAAACCAAAGGAAATATTCATATTATTGTCAAAACTGCTTTTTATGAAACAAGATTCAATTATATTCCTGTCGACCATGGACTTGCTAGATACTACTTTCTCAACTTTTTGAAAATCAATTGGATGGTTAAAATCTCTTACATGAATAAATAGAGCATTGGAATCTTGTCCAGTTCTAATGCTATATTTATGTTGTTTTAATCTTAGTTCGAGATTTTTACCAGTTTGACCGTAATAAACTTTATCGCAAATTTTACAAGGAATCTTATAGACACATCCATCAGCATTTTGGGGGGAATTCTTTATCAAAAGTTTTTTTACTGTATCAAGATTTTTGAATACAACTTTAATATTAAAAGTCTTAAGAAGAGAAGGCATATCAACCAAGTTTTCATGGTAAGGGAGAACCAACATATTTTTAGTTGAATAAGGCTGGTTGCCCCTTTTTGGATTATAAAAAGTGTTTCTAGCAACTTTAAAAGATTTATCAATTACATTTCTTGGGTATTTTAAATCATTACCTATTTCATAAATTTTGGATATTTCCTCATCTATGAACTCAGGACTACAAATTCGTAAAGCTCTCAAAAACATTAATGAGAAAACAGACAGTTTGACTCTATCTTGATGCGAGGAATAATAGTGGACATAGGAACAGTTATTTGTAGGTTTTCTGTAAATTTTAAATTTGAATTCATTATTACCCTTAATAATTAAAACATCTAGAAAAGGCAATGAGTTATTTTCTTCAAACTCAACAGTAAAGTTTATAGAATGGGCTAAGCTATTTAATTTTCCAAGAAAATGGTGTATATCTACATTCCCAATTGCCCTCAAAGATTCTTTAAGTCTTATGATACACTTAATAACAATAAAAATTTGCGCCTTACTAAAGCAGACAAAATAAATGCAATAGTAATTATGAAAGAAAATGATTACCAAGAAAAAATGAATAATCTCTTAGATGATACTGAAACCTATTCTAAACTTAGGAAAAATCCCCTAGTAACCGTTAACAGCAATTTCAATAAAACAATAAAACTTCTACTGAAAGGCAAAGATGAATTAGTCAAACAATTTACTTCCACTAATCCATCTTTACCTTACATGTATGGACTAATAAAAACACACAAACCAGGGAATCCAGTCAGACCAATTATTAGCTCCATAGGGTTAGTTTCATATAAATTATCCAAATGGCTTGTTGATATTTTGAGCCCTATTGTTGGCAAAATTTCTAACTTTAATGTTAAAAACAACATAGACTTGGTTGATAAATTAAGCTCCTTGACTGACTTAAATGATCTTAACATGGTTAGTTTTGATGTTACTTCCTTGTTTACGAAAGTTCCTGTTGATGATTTATTAAGTTTCTTATCTGAAGAACTCGTTAACTATGATTTACCATTGCCAGTTCCTACTATCATTAAACTTATTAAACTTTGCATTGTTGATGCAAAATTTGTATTTAATGATAAGTTTTACACTCAGAAGTTTGGTATGGCAATGGGAAATCCTTTTTCACCTGTTCTTAGTAACCTATACATGGAATTTTTTGAAACAAGGTTGCTTAACACAATCCTCCCTAATAGAGCTAAATGGTTCAGATATGTTGATGATATTTTGTGTCTTATGCCCAAAAATGTAGATATACACCATTTTCTTGGAAAATTAAATAGCTTAGCCCATTCTATAAACTTTACTGTTGAGTTTGAAGAAAATAACTCATTGCCTTTTCTAGATGTTTTAATTATTAAGGGTAATAATGAATTCAAATTTAAAATTTACAGAAAACCTACAAATAACTGTTCCTATGTCCACTATTATTCCTCGCATCAAGATAGAGTCAAACTGTCTGTTTTCTCATCAATGTTTATGAGAGCTTTACGAATTTGTAGTCCTGAGTTCATAGATGAGGAAATATCCAAAATTTATGAAATAGGTAATGATTTAAAATACCCAAGAAATGTAATTGATAAATCTTTTAAAGTTGCTAGAAACACTTTTTATAATCCAAAAAGGGGCAACCAGCCTTATTCAACTAAAAATATGTTGGTTCTCCCTTACCATGAAAACTTGGTTGATATGCCTTCTCTTCTTAAGACTTTTAATATTAAAGTTGTATTCAAAAATCTTGATACAGTAAAAAAACTTTTGATAAAAAATTCCCCCCAAAATGCTGATGGATGTGTCTATAAGATTCCTTGTAAAATTTGCGATAAAGTTTATTACGGTCAAACTGGTAAAAATCTCGAACTAAGATTAAAACAACATAAATATAGCATTAGAACTGGACAAGATTCCAATGCTCTATTTATTCATGTAAGAGATTTTAACCATCCAATTTATTTTCAAAAAGTTGAGAAAGTAGTATCTAGCAAGTCCATGGTCGACAGGAATATAATTGAATCTTGTTTCATAAAAAGCAGTTTTGACAATAATATGAATATTTCCTTTGGTTTATATAAATTAGATCCATTTATAATTAATAGAATTTGGGAAGAATTTAATAATACACTGGACAAATAATTTTTAAATTTTCTTGGGTAGAATAGCTTGGGGGTGAGTTGTGCAAAGGACCTATCCAAGTTGGCTCGCCGCGCGTCACGTGTTTAACCGTTGTGGGATCTGATAGTGAGGTGCTGGCCGGACCCCTTATATAGCTTCCTTGGATGCTTCACTTTCATAGTTCCTTGATAATGTGAGTAGTCACGAAAGCGCTTGGAATTTCTCTATTCTTTCAGAGTGGTTGTTTTGCATATTTTGAAATCACCTGTTTACTGTGATCTTATTGCATATATATATATATATATATATATATATATATATATATATATATATATATATATATATATATATATATATATATATATATATATATATATATATATATATATATATATATATATATATATATGCTTGAATAAAAGTAGGGGACCCGCCTGAAAATAGTCATATTAGATTTTCAGTCCAGTGTCACTCATACACTTACAAAGTGTGTGATGATCAATGGCAACATGTGGAGGCATACAGCACTCTGGTGCATTGCCACGCTCACTTTTCGTATGGCAACGCTTACTTCGCGCTTGGCCATGTTCACTTCGCGCATGGTGGCCACGCTCACTCTGGCAGGTAATTAAATTTACCAGACAAGAGGAAGTCTCGACAACATGCTGAAGTAGCACATAACAAACACCAGCCTCATTATGCTCTCCCGGTGACCTGCCTCCTGGGGTACTGATGAGGACGAGCAGGAAGAGAAGGAGAAGGAAGAGGAAGAGTAAGAGGGTGGGAGGCTGGAGAAGGGAAAAGTAGAAAAGCTAAGTCACCGGAGGAGAAATAATTATAATATGTGTCATGAAGTGGGAAATAAAAGATAGTGAAGAGCAACGTCGAAATACTGGATAGGAAACACAAAAAAAAATTTATTAGATAAATGAAGAATAAGAAGCACTAGAGCGAGTAAAAAGACAGGAGACAGTAAGATCAAAGCAAGTCATTGAAAAAGAAGAAGAAAACGAAGAGGTGGAGGAAGAAGTCGGACGACCTGGAAAGACGAGACACCGAGTATTGCGATTAACGTGAATTATTTACTTAGCAACAAACCATGATACGGGTGGGGGTTAGAACCCATGACAAGTGAGTCGTAAAACTCCAGGCCAGTGCGTAAGCCACTGGGCCAGCTGGCTACAATAATATTCATTCAACTAGGCATATTTATACACCACAGGGAGGGTGGATGAATCTTATTGCAGCCAGATGACCCAATGGCTTACGCACTGGCCTGGGGTATTATGACTCACTTGCCATGGGTTCTAACCTCCATCCGTACCCTGGTTTGTTTGCAATCGTGTTATTATGATTTCATGAGTCATGATGAGTTACTTAAAAATATTTCTTTATTTGCAATACTTTTCAAAACGATGAATTAATTTAAATTAACTGTCTACTGACTGCTCGCTTTTTTTTTTTAAAATAGAAACAAACAATTTAATTTTTAATTTGTTTTTGAGTAGATTTTTTAAACATAAAAAAACTGCATAAAAGCCTGGATAAAAATTCCTGCAACAAAAATCTGGTCCAGCTTTTTCTAAGTTGGGCTCAAATGATTCAGTGAACTTGATCCTCACACATCCCATTCTCTTACTAAGTTCAGCAAGATCTTTTGCTTTCCCATAACTCTGTCGACAACACTTGTGGAATCCGCCATTTCTGTTGTAAACCCCCGGGGGTTTACAACGGAAATGGCGATGAAAGGCGCTTAGACAACTGAAGTTATTATTAATACAGTGAAACTCCGTAAAAATGAAACCTTCTTTGCTACAAGTCTCTTACTATGACTATTTTCTGATGATACCCATTATTTCACACCCATTATTCCACACCCATTATTCCACACCCATTATTCCACACCCATTATTCCACACCCATTATTCGACACCCGTTATTCTACACAGGCGGAATTAAAAAATGTATCTCACCATTTCGTAAAAACTAACAAATTTGAAATAGAGTAAATCAGGGACCGGGTGGGACTTGAACATGGGGTCAAGCCCCCACTTGTTCAGTGGTCTGTTCGAAATCGTACCATTACGATTTCGTGAAGTACTTGGGGTCAAACTAGGAGCCTCGCAATTATTGGGAGTGCTTGAAGTCCCTAGAGCAGTACTCGTTAGAATGTAGGCGACAAAGAAACATCTACACATGGAAGATACTGGAGGGATTGATCCCAAGCCTGCACACCAAAATTGCTACTAAAAACATATAAGCAGATAATGCAACAGTGAGCAACTTCACCTCAATACCTCTGGATGTATTGTGTCTAATTTATCAACATGTCGGTTCTCTGAACCATTCATCTACAAACCTGTCAGACACTGCATCTTCTTGGGATCTTAATACTTGGGAATTCTTCGCTTGCCTAATTCTTGGGCACGACCTACTTCAACATTGAACAAATGTTACACTGCCTCTGACTGCTGCACCTCTCCTGCCAACGGTTTATAAGCTCCTTCTCAGCACGTATGCCGTATTCTATTCAAGATTGATGGACTGACCACATCGACTCAAGGTTGAGGGACTGATTACCTCATTCTCCTCCTATTCTTCAAGATTCTCCTTTGTATGGACTGATGAAGCCACTGTGTGGCGAAACGTTTCCTCAATAAAGATACCCAAGAGTTGCACATGTGTCTAATTTATCATCACCTCTGGATAAGTTGGTGAGACACATTGCCAACTTCTACCCTCACTGTCCTCTTAAATTCACTTCTTTATTCTTGAGAAACACACGAATTCACTCTTCAAATTATAATTCCCTATTCACCACTGAATACGTATACTGATAAGAACTATAACACTCCGCTTGTATTTCACCCTCAAGTATTCCTTATTTATCAGTACTCGTGGAATAGTCAGTCAGGGTTAAATTAAACAGACTGACAAATATTTAGTTTACTGTATAAGTAATACACAAATGACCCGCACTAATGATATTGAAATTTATGTCGACATTTCAGTCAGACTTGGACCATTAACCATCTACGTCAGGCCCATACTGGAGTATGCAGCACCAGTTTGGAACCCACACCTGGTCAAGCACGTCATGAAATTAGAGAAAGTGCAAAAGTTTGCAACAAGACTAGTCCCAGAGCTAAGGGGATCGATTGTCCTACAAAGAAAGGTTAAGGCAAATCGGCCTGACGACACTGGAGGACAGGAGGGTCAGGGAAGACATGATAACGACATGTAAAATACTGCGAAGAATAGACAAGGTGGACAAAGACAAAATGTTCCAGAGATGGGACACTGAAACAAGGCGTCACAATTGGAAGTTGAAGACTCAGATGAGTCAAAGGGATGTTAGGAAGTATTTCTTCAGTCACAGAGTTGTCAGGCAGTGGAATAGCCTAGAAAGTGACGTAGTGGAGGCAGGAACCATACATAGTTTTAAGACGAGGTTTGATAAAGCTCATGGAGCAGGGAGAGAGAGGACCTAGCAGCAGTCAGTGAAAAGGCGGGATCAGGAGCTATGAATCGACCCCTGCAGCCTCATATAAGTGAGTACAAATAGGTGAGTACACAAGCACATACACGTGCGCGTGCGTGCACACCAACGATAAGGAACACGTCCTCCAAAAAAATCGGCCCCTAAAATTTATGTCAGGAAAATTTCATCATTAGCAGTAAATTACCTAAAGTGTAATCTTTTACCATCTTCAAATTAAGTAATTATATCATTATTTTTTCCTCTCGGACGCCTGACGCGCACACAGCCACGTCAGGCAGCTGAGACAACGAGTAGATTTACAAGGTAAATAACCTCTCTGTTTGTGTCTGCTCGGGGGAGGAGAAAATGGAAAATATCGTAATTTAATATCTCGTTGTTATATGATTTCGTATTTATTAAACCAGTCTTGACATCTGCGTGTCCTGGGTTGTGTCTTGACATCATCTGTGTGTCCTGCGCTGTGTCTTGACATCATCTGTGTGTCCTTGGTTGTGTCTTGACATTATCTGTGTCCTGGGTTGTGTTTTGACATCATCTCTGTGTCTTGACGTTTATCTTGACATCATCTGTGTGTCCTGGGTTGTGTTTTGACATCATCTGTGTCCTGGGTTGTGTCTTACATCATCTGTGTGTCCTGGGTTGTGTCTTGACATCATCTGTGTGTCCTGGGCTGTGTCTTGGTATCTGTGTGTCCTGCGCTGTGTCTTTACATCATCTGTGTGTCCTGCGTTGTGTCTTGACATCATCTGTGTGTCCTGGGTTGTGTTTTGACATCATCTGTGTCCTGGGTTGTGTCTTGGCATCATCTGTGTTTCCTGGGATGTGTCCTGACACAATAGTATTACATTACGTTGAATACACACACACATACACGCTCTCTCTCTCTCTCTCTCTCTCTCTCTCTCTCTCTCTCTCTCTCTCTCTCTCTCTCTCTCTCTCTCTCTCTCTCTCTCTCTCTCTCTCTCTCTCTCTCTCTCTCTCTTTTTTTTTTACACAGAGTTTGACAAGGTTAGGTTAAGGATCCCTAGCTTTATTGACAAACTATTTACAGGTTAAGGATTCCTAACTTTATTGGCAAGCTAAGAGCTGTTACCTACATCAGCTTATTTGAAAACATTTTTATTGTTATGAGACACACAAGTAGGAAACAGGATGAAGTTGGAGCCATCTGTGGGTCAGCATTTTCATTTGATCAACTGACTTTATCTCGTTGACATCATTATGCTGTACGAATGTGTTCTATACTCGAGTCATCCTGGGTATATATGATCTCAGATGGAGTGATGTTCTGGAGAAGGGTACAGCCAGAGTGAAGCTGCTTTCTGCCCGTCTTGTGGCATAAAAGCTTGTTTCACGCTGTCCTCGAAGTGGATCCAAGTGTGGTACTTTGACAATATTGGCCTTGTACATTACAGTAAGGCCACCCACGTCCCTCCTATGTTGAAGGCTCTGCTGAAATGACAGATCTATCCAGGGTGGGTCCAAGCGAGAGATGAGACGTCTTGCTCTGTTCTCTACTCTGTCAAGCAGTCGCAGATAAGAGGGGGGGGGCAGGCAAACCAAGAAAGTGGAGCATACTCAATGTGTGAGCGTACTTGTGCCTCGTACAGAATCTTGCAGCCCCTACTGTCAAGCAGATGCGAGATACGGAGAAGTGCTGTAAGCTTCTTGGCTGCCTTGTTTGCAAGATTTACAACATGGTTCTTCATGGTTAGTTTGGAGTCAAATTTCACCCCAAGGATATCAACTTCTTCTCCAGGTGCCAACATCCTCCCATTCATCCTTACTACTGCACCAGCATCTCTCTCTCTCTCTCTCTCTCTCTCTCTCTCTCTCTCTCTCTCTCTCTCTCTCTCTCTCTCTCTCTCTCTCTCTCTCTCTCTCTCTCTCTCGTTCTTTCAAACATCATAGTCGTCTCTCTGTGTGTAGCCAAGATTCGAAATTTCACTATTTTCCCTTAATACCGGGTTCCTGATTGTGACTTTCAAAGTTCTGATTTGTTCTGGACAAACATGACCTCCATCCGTAAGTTTTGTGTATGTGTGTGTGTGTGTGTGTGTGTGTGTGTGTGTGTGTGTGTGTGTGTACTCACTCACCTATTTCACCTATTTGTGGTTGCAGGGGTCGAGTCTTAGCTCCTGGCCCCGCCTCTTCACCGGTTGCTACTGGGCCCTCTCTCTCCCCACTCCATGAGCTTTATCAAACCTCGTCTTAAAACTGTGTATGGTTCCTGCCTCCACTACGTCATTTTCTAGGCTATTCCACTGTCTGACAACTCTATGACTGAAGAAATACTTCCTAATATCTCTCTGACTCATTTGTGTCTTCAACTTCCAATGGTGGCCTCTTGTTTCTGTGTCCCATCCCTGGAACATCCTGTCTTTGTCCACCTTGTCTATTCCACGCAGTATTTTATATGTCGTTATCATGTCTCCCCTGACCCTCCTGTCCTCCAGTGTCGTCAGGCCGATTTCCCTTAATCTTTCTTCGTAGGACATTCCCCTTAGCTCTGGAACTAACCTTGTCGCAAACCTTTGTACTTTCTCTAGTTTCTTGACGTGCTTTATCAAGTGCGGGTTCCAAACAGGTGCTCCATACTCCAGTATGGGCCTGACATACACGGTGTGCAGTGTCTTGAACGATTCCTTACTAAGGTATCGGAATGCTGTTCTCAGGTTTGCCAGGCGCCCATATGCTGCAGCATATGGTGTGTGTGTGTGTGTGTGTGTGCTACTGTCATTGTTCAGTGACCCATACGATCTCATTACGTCTACTACTAACCATTACTACTACTACTACTACTACTACTACTACTATTATTACTACTACTACTACTTCTATCACTACTACTACAACAACCACCACTACTACCACCACTACTACTACTACTACTACTACTACTACTAATACTACTACTTCTAGAAATACTTTTTACAATCCAAAAAGGGACAACAGCCTTATTCAACTAAAAATATGTTGGTTTTCCCTTACCATGAAAACTTGGTTGATATGCCTTCTCTTCTTAAGACTTTTAATATTAAAGTTGTATTCAAAAATCTTGATACAGTAAAAAAACTTTTGATAAAGAATTCCCCCCAAAATGCTGATGGATGTGTCTATAAGATTCCTTGTAAAATTTGCGATAAAGTTTATTACGGTCAAACTGGTAAAAATCTCGAACTAAGATTAAAACAACATAAATATAGCATTAGAACTGGACAAGATTCCAATGCTCTATTTATTCATGTAAGAGATTTTAACCATCCAATTGATTTTCAAAAAGTTGAGAAAGTAGTATCAAGCAAGTCCATTGTCGACAGGAATATAATTGAATCTTGTTTCATAAAAAGCAGTTTTGACAATAATATGAATATTTCCTTTGGTTTATATAAATTAGATCCATTTATAATTAATAGAATTTGGGAAGAATTTAATAATACACTGGACAAATAATAATTTTAAAAGTTTTCTTGGGTAGAATAGTTTGTTGGTGGTTGTGCAAAGGACCTGTGCAGTTGGGCCGGCGCGCGTCAGGTGTTTTACCGTTGTGGGATCTGATAGTGAGGTGTTGGCCAGACTCCCTTATATACCTTCCTTGGATGCTTTACTTTCATAGTTCCATGATAATGTGAGTAGTCACGAAAGCGCTTGGAATTTCTCTATTCTTTCAGAGTGGTTGTTTTGCATATATATATATATATATATATATATATATATATATATATATATATATATATATATATATATATATATATATATATATATATTACGATGGTCTTAAGGACATACAAATGTTATAAGCACATAAGAGAACATTACTCAGGTTTAACTTAGGGTAACACAGTAAAGTCAAACACGGTGACTTATTTCTGAGCAAAAGAGATATTCTCCAGAAATTTCACAAAAAATAATTTTATTGATAAGACTTCGACAATAAAATTAGCACAACCTTCAATCAAGGCAAAACTTTTTGTTTAGAAGAAGGGATTAGGACAGAATTTTCTTTCAGGGAAACAGATCAGCACAAAACTTTCTTTCAGGGTAACAGATCAGCACAAAACTTTCTTTCAGGGAAACAGATCAGCACAAAATTTTCTTTCATGTAAACAGATCAGCACAAAACTTTCTTTCAGGGAAACAGATCAGCACAAAACTTTCTGAGAAACAAATCAACACAAAACTTTCTTTCAGAGAAACAGATCAGCACAACACTTTCTTTCAGAGAAACAGATCAGCCCAAAACTTTCTTTCAGGGGACAGACCAGCAAAAAACTTTCTTTCAGGGAAACAGATCAGCACAAAACTTTCTTTCAGGGAACAGATCAGCACAAAGCTTTCTTTCAGGGGACAGATCAGCACAAAACTTTCTTTCAGGGAAACAGATCAGCACAAAACTTTCTTTCAGGGAAACAGATAAGCACAAAACTTTCTTTCAGGGGACAGATCAGCACAAAACTTTCTTTCAGAGAAACAGATCAACACAAAACTTTCTTTCAGGGAACAGATCAGCACAAAGCTTTCTTTCAGGGGACAGATCAGCACAAAACTTTCTTTCAGGGAAACAGATCAGCACAAAACTTTCTTTCAGGGAAACAGATAAGCACAAAACTTTCTTTCAGGGGACAGATCAGCACAAAACTTTCTTTCAGAGAAACAGATCAACACAAAACTTTCTTTCAGAGAAACAGATCAGCACAAAACTTTCTTTCAGAGAAACAGATGAATACAAAACTTTCTTTCAGGGGACAGATCAGCACAAAACTTTCTTTCAGGGAAACAGATCAGCACAAAACTTTCTTTCAGGAGACAGATCAACACAAAACTTTCTTTCAGAGAAAGAGATCAGCACAAAACTTTCAGGGGACAGATCAGCACAAAACATTCTTTCAGAGAAACAGATCAGGAAAAACTTTCTTTCAGAGAAACATATCAACACAAAACTTTCTTTCAGGGGACAGATCAACACAAAACTTTCTTTCAGAGAAAAAGATCAGCACAAAACTTTCTTTCAGGGAACAGATCAGCACAAAACTTTCTTTCAGGAGACAGATCAACACAAAACTTTCTTTCAGAGAAACAGATCAGCACAAAACTTTCTTTCAGGGAACAGATCAGCACAAAACTTTCTTTCAGGGGACAGATCAGCCCAAAACTTTCTTTCAGGGAAACAGATCAGCACAAAACTTTCTTTCAGGGAACAGATCAGCACAAAACTTTCTTTCAGAGAAACAGATCAGGAAAAAACTTTCTTTCAGAGAAACAGATCAGGAAAAAACTTTCTTTCAGAGAAACAGATCAGGAAACATAACATAAGAACATAAGAAAGGAGGAACACTGCAGGAGGCCTGCTGGCCCATACTAGGCAGGTCCTTTACAATTCATCCCACTAACAAAACATTTACCCAACCCAATTTTCAATGCTACCCAAGAAATAAGCTCTGATGTGAAAGTCCCACTCAAATCCAACCCTTCCCACTCATGTACTTATCCAACCTAGATTTGAAACTACCCAAAGTCCTAGCCTCAATAACCCAACTAGGTAGACTGTTCCACTCATCAACTACCCTATTTCCAAACCAATACTTTCCTATGTCCTTTCTAAATCTAAACTTATCTAATTTAAATCCATTACTGCGGGTTCTCTCTTGGAGAGACATCCTCAAGACCTTATTAATATCCCCTTTATTAATACCTATCTTCCACTTATACACTTCGATCAGGTCTCCCCTCATTCTTCGTCTAACAAGTGAATGTAACTTAAGAGTCTTCAATCTTTCTTCATAAGGAAGATTTCTGATGCTATGTATTAATTTAGTCATCCTACGCTGAATGTTTTCTAACGAATTTATGTCCATTTTGTAATACGGAGACCAGAACTGAGCTGCATAATCAAGGTGAGGCCTTACTAATGATGTATAAAGCTGCAGTATGACCTCTGGACTTCTGTTGCTTACACTTCTTGATATAAATCCCAGTAATCTATTTGCCTTATTACGTACGCTTAGGCATTGCTGTCTTGGTTTAAGGTTGCTGCTCACCATAACCCCCAAGTCCTTTTCGCAATCTGTATGGCTAAGTTCTACATCATTTAATTTATAAGTACTAGGGTTATGGGCACTCCCAAGCTTCAGAACCTTGCACTTATCTACATTGAACTGCATCTGCCACTTTTCTGACCAAGAATAGAGTTTGTTTAAGTCCTCCTGAAGTTCCCTAACATCTACGTTTGAATCAATTATCCTACCTATCTTTGTGTCATCGGCGAATTTGCTCATATCACTAGTAATTCCCTCATCAAGATCATTGATATATATTATAAACAACAACGGGCCCAAGACTGATCCCTGTGGAACGCCACTTGTTACAGATCCCCACTCGGATTTAACCCCATTTATGGACACTCTCTGCTTCCTGTCAGTGAGCCATGACTCGATCCACGAGAGCACTTTTCCCCCAATGCCATGGGCTGCCACTTTCTTTAACAGTCTATGGTGCGGAACTCTATCAAAAGCCTTACTAAAATCTAAGTAAATAATATCAAATTCTTTATTGTGGTCAACAGCCTCAAAAGCTTTACTGAAGAAAGTTAATAAATTAGTTAGACAAGACCGGCCTCTTGTGAATCCATGCTGAGTATCATTAATCAAGCTATGCTTATCGAGATGGCTTCTTATAATCTCAGCTATAATTGACTCTAGTAATTTGCCTACAATTGAGGTCAGGCTTATTGGGCGGTAATTTGACGGTAACGACTTGTCCCCTGTTTTAAAAATAGGAGTTACATTAGCCATCTTCCACATATCAGACACTACACCTGTTTGAAGAGATAAATTAAAAATATTAGTTAATGGTTCACAGAGTTCCATTTTGCATTCCTTAAGAACCCTTGAAAAAACCTCATCAGGACCCGGCGACTTATTTTGCTTCAGTCTGTCTATCTGCCTCACAACCATCTCACTAGTGACTGTGATGTTACATAATTTATCTTCTTCTAGCCCACTGTAAAAATTAATTACTGGAATATTGTTAGTGTCTTCCTGTGTAAAAACTGAGAGAAAATAATTATTTAAAATCAAGCACATTTCATTCTCATTGTCAGTAAGGTGCCCATAGTTATTTTTAAGGGGACCTATCTTATCTCTAACTTTTGTTCTATAGACCTGGAAAAAACTTTTTGGGTTAGTTTTAGAATCCCTAGCAACTTTAATTTCATAGTCCCTTTTAGCTTTTCTTATCCCCTTTTTAATGTCCCTCTTAATGTCAATATACTGATTCATAAGATGACCCTCACCTCTTTTGATACGCCTATAAATTCCTTTCTTATGCCCTAGTAGATATTTGAGCCTATTATTCATCCATTTTGGGTCATTTCTATTTGATCTAATTTCTTTATATGGGATAAACGCTCTTTGAGCAGCATGTATAGTGTTCAGAAAACTGTCATATTGATAGCTCTCTTCGTTACCCCAGTCAACAGATGATAAGTGTTCTTTAAGCCCATCGTAATCTGCTAAGCGAAAATCTGGGACTGTTACTGAGTTATCGCTACTATCGTACTTCCATTCAATGCTAAATGTAATTGATTTGTGGTCGCTAGCACCCAGTTCCTCTGAAATTTCTAAATTATTAACAAGGGATTCATTGTTTGCCATAACTAAGTCAAGCAGGTTATTTCCCCTTGTAGGTTCTGTCACAAACTGCTTCAAAAAACAATCCTGAAATACTTCTAAGAAGTCGTACGATTCTAAATTCCCAGTCAAGAAATTCCAATCAACATGACTAAAGTTAAAGTCTCCTAGAATTACTACATTATCGTGCCTTGTGGCCTTAACAATTTCCTCCCATAGTAGTTTCCCTTGGTCCCTATCTAAGTTAGGGGGACGGTATATCACTCCTAAAATCAGTTTTTCATGCCCCTCTGAAAATTCTATCCAAACAGACTCTGTATGTGTTACTTCAGACTTAATACCCGTTTTTATGCAACAGTTCAAGCGATCTCGGACGTACAATGCCACCCCACCCCCCCCTCCCAATACTTCTATCTTCTTGGAACAATTTAAAACCCTGAATATGACATTCCGCAGGCATGTCCCGACTTTTTGAATTAAACCACGTCTCAGTTAAGGCAAATACATCAATGTTACCTACACTAGCAACTAATCTCAACTCGTCCATCTTATTCCTAGCACTACGGCAATTAGCATAATAAACATTGAAAGACTCTCCTTTCTCTTTACCCTTCCTGCTCATTTCTATTTTTCTACTAAACCTATTACCGTCTTTATCACCCAAGGTCCCTGGCTTTTCAATATCTATCTCGTTCTTATTATTACTAGTTCCCCTAGAACTCGTAATATTACTACACTGGGACTTCACTGTTTTCCTGCCAAAACCCATACCACTAACTATTCCTAGTTTAAAGTCCTAACTGCTCCCTCCACTGCAGTTGCCAGTGCTCCCACCCCACACCTAGATAAGTGAACCCCATCCCTAGCATACATGTCATTTCTGCCATAGAAGAGGTCCCAGTTGTCAATGAATGTTACCGCATTTTCCTTACAGTATTTGTCCAGCCAGCAATTGACACCAATTGCCCTGGACAACCATTCACTTCCAACTCCCCTCCTTGGCAAAATACCACATATGAGAGGGTTCCCACCCTTACTTCTAATTATTTCTATTGCTGACCTATACCTGCTAATCAGGTCCTCACTCCTACGTCTGCCAACATCGTTGCCTCCAGCACTGAGACAGATAATAGGATTGCTCCCATTACCTCTCATGATGTCATCCAGACGGCTAACAATATCCTCCATCCCAGCCCCAGGAAAGCAAACTCTCTGTCTCCTACTCCTGTCCTTCAAGCAGAACGCCCTATCCATATACCTAACTTGGCTATCCCCAACAACAACAATATTCTTACCTTCCTTAATGTCTTTCGTCGTGTCGTTCCCAGTAGTCAACTCACATTCGTCGGGTAGCACTGAGAATGTATTGGATGTTTCCACAACAGTTTCCACGGCAGTCTCTTTCTTCTTCATCGTTTCTACCTTTCCATTCGTCTTCTTGATCGTCAACTTCTTTCCCTGCTGTCCAGCCACTGACCAGTTTCCCTTCTTGACCTGAGGACTCAAAACAGGAGGACTACTACGAATCTTCTTGTTCTCCTCGGTCAATCGCCGAATTTCCAAATTCGCCAACCTCAATTCTTCCTTAAGCTGTTGGTAAAGTTGCTCGATGGAGGGCATCTTGCTTCAATTCTAGAGAGCGCGCAAACAGGTCTTCACAGAGCCAAGTACACGTCAACACTGCGCAAATGCCAACTCAATCAGGAGCTACTGCGCAGCACGTCCGCACGGCCCAATAGCGATGAGTAGTAGTAGTAGTAGTAGTAGTAGCAGTAGTAAATTTGCATTTAAAAATACAATGTTATTTAAAATAACTCTTGTAGTTTAAATTATGACTTTTACTCTTCATTGTGATGGCATCGTACCCTCCTGAGCCTCCATCACACATTGTGATGGTATCGTACCCTCCTGAGCCTCCATCACACATTGTGATGGTATCGTACCTCCTGAGCCTCCATCACACATTGTGATGGCATTGTACCCTCCTGAGCCTCCATCACACATGGTGATGGTATCGTACCCTCCTGAGCCTCCATCACACATTGTGATGGCATTGTACCCTCCTGAGCCTCCATCACACATTGTGATGGTATCGTACCCTCCTGAGCCTCCATCACACATTGTGATGGCATTGTACCCTCCTGAGCCTCCATCACACATTGTGATGACATTGTACCCTCCTGAGCCTCCATCACACATTGTGATGGCATTGTACCCTCCTGAGCCTCCATCACACATTGTGACGGTATCGTACCCTCCTGAGCCTCCATCACACATTGTGATGGCATCGTACCCTCCTGAGCCTCCATCACACATTGTGATGGTATCGTACCCTCCTGAGCCTCCATCACACATTGTGATGGTATCGTACCCTCCTGAGCCTCCATCACACATTGTGATGGCATCGTACCCTCCTGAGCCTCCATCACACATTGTGATGGTATCGTACCCTCCTGAGCCTCCATCACACATTGTGATGGTATCGTACCCTCCTGAGCCTCCATCACACATTGTGATGGTATCGTACCCTCCTGAGCCTCCATCACACATTGTGATGGTATCGTACCCTCCTGAGCCTCCATCACACATTGTGATGGTATCGTACCCTCCTGAGCCTCCATCACACATTGTGATGGTATTGTACCCTCCTGAGCCTCCATCACACATTGTGATGGTATTGTACCCTCCTGAGCCTCCATCACACATTGTGATGGTATCGTACCCTCCTGAGCCTCCATCACACATTGTGATGGTATCGTACCCTCCTGAGCCTCCATCACACATTGTGATGGTATCGTACCCTCCTGAGCCTCCATCACACATTGTGATGGTATCGTACCCTCCTGAGCCTCCATCACACATTGTGATGGCATCCATCACACATTGTACCCTCCTGAGCCTCCATCACACATTGTGATGGCATCGTACCCTCCTGAGCCTCCATCACACATTGTGATGGCATCGTACCCTCCTGAGCCTCCATCACACATTGTGATGGTATCGTACCCTCCTGAGCCTCCATCACACATTGTGATGGTATCGTACCCTCCTGAGCCTCCATCACACATTGTGATGGTATCGTACTCTCCTGAGCCTCCATCACACATTGTGATGGTATCGTACCCTCCTGAGCCTCCATCACACATTGTGATGGTATCGTACTCTCCTGAGCCTCCATCACACATTGTGATGGTATCGTACCTCCTGAGCCTCCATCACACATTGTGATGGTATCGTACCCTCCTGAGCCTCCATCACACATTGTGATGGTATCGTACTCTCCTGAGCCTCCATCACACATTGTGATGGTATCGTACCCTCCTGAGCCTCCATCACACATTGTGATGGTATCGTACTCTCCTGAGCCTCCATCACACATTGTGATGGTATCGTACCCTCCTGAGCCTCCATCACACATTGTGATGGTATCGTACTCTCCTGAGCCTCCATCACACATTGTGATGGTATCGTACCCTCCTGAGCCTCCATCACACATTGTGATGGTATCGTATCGTACCCTCCTGAGCCTCCATCACACATTGTGATGGCATCGTACCCTCCTGAGCCTCCATCACACATTGTGATGGCATCGTACCCTCCTGAGCCTCCATCACACATTGTGATGGCATTGTACCCTCCTGAGCCTCCATCACACATTGTGATGGTATCGTACCCTCCTGAGCCTCCATCACACATTGTGATGGTATCGTACCCTCCTGAGCCTCCATCACACATTGTGATGGCATCGTACCCTCCTGAGCCTCCATCACACATTGTGATGGCATTGTACCCTCCTGAGCCTCCATCACACATTGTGATGGTATTGTACCCTCCTGAGCCTCCATCACACATTGTGATGGCATCGTACCCTCCTGAGCCTCCATCACACATTGTGATGGTATTGTACCCTCCTGAGCCTCCATCACACATTGTGATGGCATCGTACCCTCCTGAGCCTCCATCACACATTGTGATGGCATCGTACCCTCCTGAGCCTCCATCACACATTGTGATGGCATCGTACCCTCCTGAGCCTCCATCACACATTGTGATGGCATCGTACCCTCCTGATCCTCCATCACACATTGTGATGGCATTGTACCCTCCTGAGCCTCCATCACACATTGTGATGGCATTGTACCCTCCTGAGCCTCCATCACACATTGTGATGGTATCGTACCCTCCTGAGCCTCCATCACACATTGTGATGGTATCGTACCCTCCTGAGCCTCCATCACACATTGTGATGGTATCGTACCCTCCTGAGCCTCCATCACACATTGTGATGGCATCGTACCCTCCTGAGCCTCCATCACACATTGTGATGGCATTGTACCCTCCTGAGCCTCCATCACACATTGTGATGGCATCGTACCCTCCTGAGACTCCATCACACATTGTGATGGTATCGTACCCTCCTGAGCCTCCATCACACATTGTGATGGCATCGTACCCTCCTGAGCCTCCATCACACATTGTGATGGCATTGTACCCTCCTGAGCCTCCATCACACATTGTGATGGCATCGTACCCTCCTGAGCCTCCATCACACATTGTGATGGCATCGTACCCTCCTGAGCCTCCATCACACATTGTGATGGTATCGTACCCTCCTGAGCCTCCATCACACATTGTGATGGCATCGTACCCTCCTGAGCCTCCATCACACATTGTGATGGCATTGTACCCTCCTGAGCCTCCATCACACATTGTGATGGTATCGTACCCTCCTGATCCTCCATCACACATTGTGATGGTATCGTACCCTCCTGAGTCTCCATCACACATTGTGATGGCATCGTACCCTCCTGATCCTCCATCACACATTGTGATGGCATTGTACCCTCCTGAGCCTCCATCACACAGTGTGATGGTTGTACCCTCCTGAGCCTCCATCACACATTGTGATGGCATCGTACCCTCCTGAGCCTCCATCACACATTGTGATGGTATTGTACCCTCCTGAGCCTCCATCACACATTGTGATGGCATCGTACCCTCCTGAGCCTCCATCACACATTGTGATGGCATCGTACCCTCCTGAGCCTCCATCACACATTGTGATGGCATTGTACCCTCCTGAGCCTCCATCACACATTGTGATGGCATTGTACCCTCCTGAGCCTCCATCACACATTGTGATGGCATATCCTGAGCCTATCACCATTGTGATGGCATTGTACTGAGCCTCCATCACACATTGTGATGGTATCGTACCCTCCTGAGCCTCCATCACACATTGTGATGGTATTGTACCCTCCTGAGCCTCCATCACACATTGTGATGGTATCGTACCCTCCTGATCCTCCATCACACATTGTGATGGCATTGTACCCTCCTGAGCCTCCATCACACATTGTGATGGTATCGTACCCTCCTGAGCCTCCATCACACATTGTGATGGCATCGTACCCTCCTGAGCCTCCATCACACATTGTGATGGCATCGTACCCTCCTGAGCCTCCATCACACATTGTGATGGTATCGTACCCTCCTGAGCCTCCATCACACATTGTGATGGCATCGTACCCTCCTGAGCCTCCATCACACATTGTGATGGTATTGTACCCTCCTGAGCCTCCATCACACATTGTGATGGCATCGTACCCTCCTGAGCCTCCATCACACATTGTGATGGCATCGTACCCTCCTGAGCCTCCATCACACATTGTGATGGCATCGTACCCTCCTGAGCCTCCATCACACATTGTGATGGTATCGTACCCTCCTGAGCCTCCATCACACATTGTGATGGTATTGTACCCTCCTGAGCCTCCATCACACATTGTGATGGTATCGTACCCTCCTGAGCCTCCATCACACATTGTGATGGCATTGTACCCTCCTGAGCCTCCATCACACATTGTGATGGTATCGTACCCTCCTGAGCCTCCATCACACATTGTGATGGTATCGTACCCTCCTGAGCCTCCATCACACATTGTGATGGTATTGTACCCTCCTGAGCCTCCATCACACATTGTGATGGCATCGTACCCTCCTGAGCCTCCATCACACATTGTGATGGCATCGTACCCTCCTGAGCCTCCATCACACATTGTGATGGCATTGTACCCTCCTGAGCCTCCATCACACATTGTGATGGCATTGTACCCTCCTGAGCCTCCATCACACATTGTGATGGCATCGTACCCTCCTGAGCCTCCATCACACATTGTGATGGCATTGTACCCTCCTGAGCCTCCATCACACATTGTGATGGCATCGTACCCTCCTGAGCCTCCATCACACATTGTGATGGCATTGTACCCTCCTGAGCCTCCATCACACATTGTGATGGCATCGTACCCTCCTGAGCCTCCATCACACATTGTGATGGCATTGTACCCTCCTGAGCCTCCATCACACATTGTGATGGCATTGTACCCTCCTGAGCCTCCATCACACATTGTGATGGCATCGTACCCTCCTGAGCCTCCATCACACATTGTGATGGCATTGTACCCTCCTGAGCCTCCATCACACATTGTGATGGCATCGTACCCTCCTGAGCCTCCATCACACATTGTGATGGCATTGTACCCTCCTGAGCCTCCATCACACATTGTGATGGCATTGTACCCTCCTGAGCCTCCATCACACATTGTGATGGCATTGTACCCTCCTGAGCCTCCATCACACATTGTGATGGCATCGTACACTCCAGAGCCTCCATCACACATTGTGATGGTATCGTACCCTCCTGAGCCTCCATCACACATTGTGATGGCATCGTACCCTCCTGAGCCTCCATCACACATTGTGATGGCATCGTACCTCCTGAGCCTCCATCACACATTGTGATGGCATCGTACCCTCCTGAGCCTCCATCACACATTGTGATGGTATCGTACCCTCCTGAGCCTCCATCACACATTGTGATGGTATCGTACCCTCCTTAGCCTCCATCACACATTGTGATGGTATCGTACCCTCCTGAGCCTCCATCACACATTGTGATGGTATCGTACCCTCCTGAGCCTCCATCACACATTGTGATGGTATCGTACCCTCCTGAGCCTCCATCACACATTGTGATGGCATCGTACCCTACTGAGCCTCCATCACACATTGTGATGGTATCGTTCCCTCCTGAGCCTCCATCACACATTGTGATGGTATCGTACCCTCCTGAGCCTCCATCACACATTGTGATGGTATCGTACCCTCCTGAGCCTCCATCACACATTGTGATGGTATCGTACCCTCCTGAGCCTCCATCACACATTGTGATGGTATCGTACCCTCCTGAGCCTCCATCACACATTGTGATGGTATCGTACCCTCCTGAGCCTCCATCACACATTGTGATGGTATCGTACCCTCCTGAGCCTCCATCACACATTGTGATGGTATCGTACCCTCCTGAGCCTCCATCACACATTGTGATGGTATCGTACCCTCCTGAGCCTCCATCACACATTGTGATGGTATCGTACCCTCCTGAGCCTCCATCACACATTGTGATGGCATCGTACCCTCCTGAGCCTCCATCACACATTGTGATGGTATCGTACCCTCCTGAGCCTCCATCACACATTGTGATGGTATCGTACCCTCCTGAGCCTCCATCACACATTGTGATGGTATCGTACCCTCCTGAGCCTCCATCACACATTGTGATGGTATCGTACCCTCCTGAGCCTCCATCACACATTGTGATGGCGTACCCTCCTGAGCCTCCATCACACATTGTGATGGCATCGTACCCTCCTGAGCCTCCATCACACATTGTGATGGTATCGTACCCTCCTGAGCCTCCATCACACATTGTGATGGTATCGTACCCTCCTGACCCTCCATCACACATTGTGATGGTATCGTACCCTCCTGAGCCTCCATCACACATTGTGATGGTATCGTACCCTCCTGAGCCTCCATCACACATTGTGATGGTATCGTACCCTCCTGAGCCTCCATCACACATTGTGATGGTATCGTACCCTCCTGAGCCTCCATCACACATTGTGATGGTATCGTACCCTCCTGAGCCTCCATCACACATTGTGATGGCATCGTACCTCCTGAGCCTCCATCACACATAGTGATGGTATCGTACCCTCCTGAGCCTCCATCACACATTGTGATGGTATCGTACCCTCCTGAGCCTCCATCACACATAGTGATGGCATCGTACCCTCCTGAGCCTCCATCACACATTGTGATGGTATCGTACGCTCCTGAGCCTCCATCACACATTGTGATGGTATCGTACCCTCCTGAGCCTCCATCACACATTGTGATGGTATCGCACCCTCCTGAGCCTCCATCACACATAGTGATGGCATCGTACCCTCCTGAGCCTCCATCACACATTGTGATGGTATCGTACCCTCCTGAGCCTCCATCACACATAGTGATGGTATCGTACCCTCCTGAGCCTCCATCACACATTGTGATGGCATCGTACCCTCCTGAGCCTCCATCACACATAGTGATGGTATCGTACCCTCCTGAGCCTCCATCACACATCGTGATGGTATCGTACCCTCCAGAGCCTCCATCACACATAGTGATGGCATCGTACCCTCCTGAGCCTCCATCACAGATTGTGATGGTATCGTACCCTCCTGAGCCTCCATCACACATTGTGATGGTATCGTACCCTCCTGAGCCTCCATCACACATTGTGATGGTATCGTACCCTCCTGAGCCTCCATCACACATTGTGATGGTATCGTACTCTCCAGAGCCTCCATCACACATTGTGATGGTATCGTACCCTCCTGAGCCTCCATCACACATTGTGATGGCATCGTACCCTCCTGAGCCTCCATCACACATTGTGATGGTATCGTACCCTCCTGAGCCTCCATCACACATTGTGATGGTATCGTACCCTCCTGAGCCTCCATCACACATTGTGATGGTATCGTATACCCTCCTGAGCCTCCATCACACATTGTGATGGCATCGTACCCTCCTGAGCCTCCATCACACATTGTGATAGTATCGTACCCTCCTGAGCCTCCATCTCACATTGTGATGGTATCGTACCCTCCTGAGCCTCCATCACACATTGTGATGGCATCGTACCCTCCTGAGCCTCCATCACACATTGTGATGGGATCGTACCCTCCTGAGCCTCCATCACACATTGTGATGGCATCGTACCCTCCTGAGCCTCCATCACACATTGTGATGGCATTGTACCCTCCTGAGCCTCCATCACACATTGTGATGGCATCGTACCCTCCTGAGCCTCCATCACACATTGTGATGGCATCGTACCCTCCTGAGCCTCCATCACACATTGTGATGGCATCGTACCCTCCTGAGCCTCCATCACACATTGTGATGGCATCGTACCCTCCTGAGACTCCATCACACATTGTGATGGCATTGTACCCTCCTGAGCCTCCATCACACATTGTGATGGCAATGTACCCTCCTGAGCCTCCATCACACATTGTGATGGTATCGTACCCTCCTGATCCTCCATCACACATTGTGATGGCCTTGTACCCTCCTGAGCCTCCATCACACATTGTGATGGCATCGTACCCTCCTGAGCCTCCATCACACATTGTGATGGCATTGTACCCTCCTGAGCCTCCATCACACATTGTGATGGCATCGTACCCTCCTGAGCCTCCATCACACATTGTGATGGCATCGTACCCTCCTGAGCCTCCATCACACATTGTGATGGTATCGTACCCTCCTGAGCCTCCATCACACATTGTGATGGCATCGTACCCTCCTGAGCCTCCATCACACATTGTGATGGTATCGTACCCTCCTGAGTCTCCATCACACATTGTGATGGCATCGTACCCTCCTGAGCCTCCATCACACATTGTGATGGCATCGTACCCTCCTGAGCCTCCATCACACATTGTGATGGCATCGTACCCTCCTGAGCCTCCATCACACATTGTGATGGCATCGTACCCTCCTGAGCCTCCATCACACATTGTGATGGCATCGTACCCTCCTGAGCCTCCATCACACATTGTGATGGCATCGTACCCTCCTGAGCCTCCATCACACATTGTGATGGCATCGTACCCTCCTGAGCCTCCATCACACATTGTGATGGCATTGTACCCTCCTGAGCCTCCATCACACATTGTGATGGTATCGTACCCTCCTGAGCCTCCATCACACATTGTGATGGTATCGTACCCTCCTGAGCCTCCATCACACATTGTGATGGCATCGTACCCTCCTGAGCCTCCATCACACATTGTGATGGCATCGTACCCTCCTGAGCCTCCATCACACATTGTGATGGCATCGTACCCTCCTGAGCCTCCATCACACATTGTGATGGCATCGTACCCTCCTGAGCCTCCATCACACATTGTGATGGCATCGTACCCTCCTGAGCCTCCATCACACATTGTGATGGCATCGTACCCTCCTGAGCCTCCATCACACATTGTGATGGTATCGTACCCTCCTGAGTCTCCATCACACATTGTGATGGCATCGTACCCTCCTGAGCCTCCATCACACATTGTGATGGCATCGTACCCTCCTGAGCCTCCATCACACATTGTGATGGCATCGTACCCTCCTGAGCCTCCATCACACATTGTGATGGCATCGTACCCTCCTGAGCCTCCATCACACATTGTGATGGCATTGTACCCTCCTGAGCCTCCATCACACATTGTGATGGCATTGTACCCTCCTGAGCCTCCATCACACATTGTGATGGTATCGTACCCTCCTGAGCCTCCATCACACATTGTGATGGCATTGTACCCTCCTGAGCCTCCATCACACATTGTGATGGCATCGTACCCTCCTGAGCCTCCATCACACATTGTGATGGCATTGTACCCTCCTGAGCCTCCATCACACATTGTGATGGCATTGTACCCTCCTGAGCCTCCATCACACATTGTGATGGCATCGTACCCTCCTGAGCCTCCATCACACATTGTGATGGCATTGTACCCTCCTGAGCCTCCATCACACATTGTGATGGCATCGTACCCTCCTGAGCCTCCATCACACATTGTGATGGCATCGTACCCTCCTGAGCCTCCATCACACATTGTGATGGCATTGTACCCTCCTGATCCTCCATCACACATTGTGATGGCATCGTACCCTCGTGAGCCTCCATCACACATTGTGATGGTATCGTACCCTCCTGAGCCTCCATCACACATTGTGATGGCATCGTACCCTCCTGAGCCTCCATCACACATTGTGAATTTATCGTACCCTCCTGAGTCTCCATCACACATTGTGATGGCATCGTACCCTCCTGAGCCTCCATCACACATTGTGATGGTATCGTACCCTCCTGAGCCTCCATCACACATTGTGATGGTATCGTACCCTCCTGAGCCTCCATCACACATTGTGATGGTATCGTACCCTCCTGAGCCTCCATCACACATTGTGATGGTATCGTACCCTCCTGAGCCTCCATCACACATTGTGATGGTATCGTACCCTCCTGAGCCTCCATCACACATTGTGATGGTATCGTACCCTCCTGAGCCTCCATCACACATTGTGATGGCATTGTAGCCTCCTGAGCCTCCATCACACATTGTGATGGCATCGTACCCTCCTGAGCCTCCATCACACATTATGATGGCATTGTACCCTCCTGAGCCTCCATCACACATTGTGATGGCATTGTACCCTCCTGAGCCTCCATCACACATTGTGATAATATCGTACCCTCCTGAGTCTCCATCACACATTGTGATGGCATCGTACCCTCCTGAGCCTCCATCACACATTTTGATGGTATCGTACCCTCCTGAGTCTCCATCACACATTGTGTTGGCATCGTACCCTCCTGAGCCTCCATCACACATTGTGATAGCATCGTACCCTCCTGAGCCTCCATCACACATTGTGATGGCATCGTACCCTCCTGAGCCTCCATCACACATTGTGATGGTATCGTACCCTCCTGAGCCTCCATCACACATTGTGATGGTATCGTCCCCTCCTGAGCCTCCATCACACATTGTGATGGTATCGTACCATCCTGAGCCTCCATCACACATTGTGATGGTATCGTACCCTCCTGAGCCTCCATCACACATTGTGATGGTATCGTACCCTCCTGAGCCTCCATCACACATTGTGATGGCATTGTACCCTCCTGAGCCTCCATCACACATTGTGATGGCATCGTACCCTCCTGAGCCTCCATCACACATTGTGATGGCATTGTACCCTCCTGAGCCTCCATCACACATTGTGATGGCATTGTACCCTCCTGAGCCTCCATCACACATTGTGATGGCATTGTACCCTCCTGAGCCTCCATCACACATTGTGATGGCATTGTACCCTCCTGAGCCTCCATCACACATTGTGATGGCATTGTACCCTCCTGAGCCTCCATCCCACATTGTGATGGTATCGTACCCTCCTTAGCCTCCATCACACATTGTGATGGTATCGTACCCTCCTGAGCCTCCATCACACATTGTGATGGTATCGTACCCTCCTGAGCCTCCATCACACATTGTGATGGTATCGTACCCTCCTGAGCCTCCATCACACATTGTGATTGTATCGTACCCTCCTGAGCCTCCATCACACATTGTGATGGTATCGTACCCTCCTGAGCCTCCATCACACATTGTGATGGCATCGTACCCTCCTGAGCCTCCATCACACATTGTGATGGTATCGTACCCTCCTGAGCCTCCATCACACATTGTGATGGCATCTTACCCTCCTGAGCCTCCATCACACATTGTGATGGCATCGTACCCTCCTGAGCCTCCATCACACATTGTGATGGTATCGTACCCTCCTGAGCCTCCATCACACATTGTGATGGCATCGTACCCTCCTGAGCCTCCATCACACATTGTGATGGCATTGTACCCTCCTGAGCCTCCATCACACATTGTGATGGCATCGTACCCTCCTGAGCCTCCATCACACATTGTGATGGCATTGTACCCTCCTGAGCCTCCATCACACATTGTGATGGCATCGTACCCTCCTGAGCCTCCATCACACATTGTGATGGCATCGTACCCTCCTGAGCCTCCATCACACATTGTGATGGCATTGTACCCTCCTGAGCCTCCATCACACATTGTGATGGCATCGTACCCTCCTGAGCCTCCATCACACATTGTGATGGCATTGTACCCTCCTGAGCCTCCATCACACATTGTGATGGCATCGTACCCTCCTGAGCCTCCATCACACATTGTGATGGCATCGTACCCTCCTGAGCCTCCATCAGACTATAAAGTAGACCACTTGACACATGTTACTTTCACTGTTACAGATAAATTCCCTATTAAACACCTTTTGCAATTAAACATATATATGGTACCTGTTTAATTATTTTCATTAAATTTGGGCAGGTGATGGTTATTGCTGCCAGGTGTTGCCCCTCATTAATTTTGGTCAGATGATGACAACTGCTGTCATGGTGTTACTCCGTCATTATGTTTGGTCAGGAGTTTCCTGCTAAATTTGATTTTCACTAACAAGGTGCTAAATAGAGACATCAATGACGTAAATACAACTTAGTCTAAAAGTCAATGAAGTGCAGAAAAACTATCATAAACTTTTATATTACAACCCAAAACAGCGGCAGTGGGAAGGAATGCTTAGTAAAACTGTTTTTAATAATAATAATAATAATAATAATAATAATAATAATAATAATAATAATAATAATAATAATAATAATAATGATAATAATAATAATAATAATAATAATAATAATAATAATAATAATAATAATAATAATAATAATAATAATAATAATAATAATATTGACTCGTTGAAAATAAACAAAAGAGTTCCTGCACAATAGTTGGATCAAGTTAATAAAAATCATACAAAGTCTGTGTATGACATGTTCCATTGATCAAGACTAAAATTATATGAAACACAGAAAACGTGGAGAACTTTGCAGAAGAAATCTGTCACTGAACTATAAGCAATAAGCACCGTGGCCTGGTGGCTACAGCTCTCTCTTCACACGGCGAGGGTCTGGATTCGATTCCCAGCAAGGTTAGAAATACTGGGCATGTTTCTTTACACCGGTTGTTTATGTTTACCAATCAATAAAATGGGTCCCTGGGAGTTAGTCGGCTGGTCGCATCCTGGGACAAAACTGACCTAATTTGCCCGAAATGCTCTGAGAGCATAACAAGCGGCTTTCTATATACAGTGGAACCCCGGTTTTCGTACAGTCCGAGTATCGTACAGTTCAGATTGAGAACACTTTTTTGGGAGATATATTGGTCCGGATTTCGTACCTACCTCCGGAAATAGTATGTATCAGACGCGTGTTCCCCGCCCGGGATGCCACCACTCTCATGCGTATGTGTTTCAGTTTGGCTCTGTCACTGGTTGAGTGATCATTCATCCAAAACATTCCACAATTTTTTGTTTGTTCATTGATTGCGACTGCAAAACAAGCCACCATGGCCCCAAAGAAAGTTCCTAGTGCAAGTCCTTTGGTAAAGATGGTGAGAACCACAATAGAATTCAAGAAAGAGATTGTAGAAAAATACGAAAGTGGCGTACGTTTAGCGGAGCTGTTGTGGAATCTATTGTGTCGTTGGGGCCTCTGTAACTTGCTCAGCTATCAAAACTTTGGAGTCCAGTCCCTGGACCAATTATGTACCTCTGTAATCTTTTGACTACCGCCCACAGGATGGGTATGGGGTGCATAATAAACATATTAAACTAAACTCTTTGGGGAAGTCCTTGCGGTTGGATGTGAGTGGCCAGGATGTGGAAGAGTTGGTGGAGGACCACAGGGAAAAGCAAACCATAAAGAGCTGCAAGACCTTCATCTGGAACAGCAAGAGACCACAGCTGAGGAAATTGCTTCAGAGGAGAAGGAAGAGAGAGGGGAGAAGGTGCCTTCTTCAGTGATTAAGGACATGTGTGCGAAGTGGAATGAATTGCAAACTTTTGTTGAAAAATATCACCCTGACCAAGCTGATACAAGCCGTATCTGCAACATGTTCAGTGACAACACCTTGTCCCATTTTAGGCAAATCTTAAAGAGACACAAGAAACAAAGCTCTCTGGACAGATTTTTAGTGTGACAGGGGTCCAGTGCCAGTAAAAGACAAAGAAAGGAACCCCACAGAGGGCTTTGATACCTGGAATCCTTATAGAGGAGGATTCCCCTTCCAAACAATAACCTCAACTCCCTCTCCCCTCCTCGCCTTCTTCAACACGCCAACAAGAGTCTTCAGTAAAGGTATTTAATGTTCATTTATCATTAAAATTAGTCATTTATATTTATTTCTCATTGTTTTCTGTATGTAAAACTATAGTTATTCTTTAAACAATGTATTTTTTGTTAATATTTTTGGGTATCTGGAACGGATTGTATTTACATCACTTCTTATGGGAAATATTACTTTGGTTTTCGTATGTTTTGGATTTAGACCGACCTTCTGGAACAGATTAAGTACGAAATCCAGGGTTGCACTGTAGTAGTATGTCATTGATATCAACTAGACCTGTATACCATGTACATGTACTTATAGAAATAAAGATATTATATTATTATTATTATTATTATTATTATTATTATTATTATTATTATTATTATTATTATTATTATTATTATTATTATTATTATTTAAACAAACCCTACACAGAGTTCCAACTGAGATAGACGGAAAAAAAAACTCATGTCAGAAGGAAGTAAATTCAGAATTTTTTTTTAAGAAATGGGTATGAATTTATAATATTTTACTCGTATGAAAAATCTAAAATAGCTAAAAACAGCACTGACCTCAGGGAGATAAATACACGGAGGATGACAAAGAAATAAGTGAAATTCTTCAAGACCAGTAAGAATCCATACACAAATAATCCGCACATAGTAGAGAGAAGCTGAGGATAACGTTTCGGCCCGACTTGGACCGAGTATTATTTGTGAGTATTATTTGTATTCCTCCAGTCATGGTATTGTGCCTTTTTATTGTTCAGTAAGAATCCAAGTTTGGCGTGTGAATGACAACGTGGTAGTAGGAGACCCACATGACTTTTTTCACAAATCCAGCTCAATATTCAGACTGCATAACTGATAATAAAAGACCTTGAAAAAAAAAATAATGTGCCCATAGTCTTGAAATGCTGTCATAGTGGAAAAAAAATACGAAAAGGCACTCAGCGCACTTTGGAAATAACACTGAAACGCAAATGAGATTCCAGAAGCCCTAAAGAAACGAGAGAGTTCCAAGGAACAATTTAAGTAATAGCAATAGTTTAATGGATTAACATGACATTGCAAAAAATAATTGAGGGAGTGCTAAGAAGGCGAATTACTAGCTACAAATATCAAATATTCCAGTAGACAGTAGAAAATGAAATCTTATACTATGATTAATTTCTTTTACTTTAAAATGGGATTCCAAATGCTCAGTGGCCATCCTACTAGTTTATCATGTCGGTGCCTTTGCGTTTAGACAACAAAATAAGACAAGCGTTTCAAAAGGCAAGATAACAAGTTAGAATATTTCATGAGAACTTCCAAAACAGGAGAATTCAAGCCATTGATAATACTTTTCAAATTAAGGCAAGAGAGATAACAGAGCTGGAAATGTACAAAGAATATGTGCTGACCCTCCCAAAGTCAGTAGAACTCAAACTTCCGGAAACGCCTCAAAGCATTTGAAATATTCACTCATGAATGGAGAAATGAGAGATACGTGATAATATACAATTGTAAAATACTTGAAAGTTAGTTCCAAAATCTACTCGTTACTATAATAACTAATGAAACGAGAGATGAGCTGTAAATTGTAGAATAAACCCAGTGGACAGCAGAGGTGCCACAGCCACAACTAGACAACACTGTGTCAACATCCGCTTCCCAATACTCTTCAAAAATCTACCAGCAAATATCATAAATATTACCAGAACGAAGGAAGAAGTTTTCGAGAAGAAACTGAACGCAACCTTAAGGAAGCGATAGAGATCCTCTGGAGAAGAGGATGTGATCAGGGAGTCAACAACGAATTGTTTCCAGAGGCTGAACTTCCCAACCAGAACAAAAGAAATCTTTCTCATGTGTCTCCTTATTAAGTTTGTCAGGTAATGGTAATTACTGATGGATTTCTCCATATTAAATTTGTCAGGTAATGGTAATTATTGATGGATTTCTCCTTACTAAATTTGTCAGGTAATGGTTATTATTGATGGATTTCTCCTTATTAAATTTGTCAGGTAATGGTAATTATTGATGGATTTCTCCTTATTAAATTTTCAGGTAATGGTAATTACTGATGGATTTCTCCTTATTAAATTTGTCAGGTAATGGTAATTAAATTTTCAGGTAATGGTAATTACTGATGGATTTCTCCTTATTAAATTTGTCAGGTAATGGTAACTATTGATTAATTTCTCCTTATTAAATTTGTCAAGTAATGGTAATTATTGATGGGTTTCTCCTTGTTAAATTTGTCAGGTAATGGTAATTATTGATGGGTTTCTCCTTATTAAATTTGTCAGGTAATGGTAATTATTGATGGGTTTCTCCTTGTTAAATTTGTCAAGTAATGGTAATTATTGATGGGTTTCTCCTTATTAAATTTGTCAGGTAATGGTAATTATTGATGGGTTTCTCCTTATTAAGTTTGTCAAGTAATGGTAATTATTAATGAGTGTCTCCTCATTAAGTTTAATCATGTGGTAAAAATTAGTCAGGTTAGGTCTTCATTAAGTCTGGTCAGGTGGTGGTAGTTAATTAAAGGCAAAACTGAGGAGGTGAAGCACCTTCGGCGTGAATTGCAGACTTAATGAGCTTCGTTTATTAGAAAAGTTTTAAAACTATCCATTAAAATTTTGACTGAGTGATTATTAATGAATTCATTTTTTTTCCTTTGACAACAGAGCAGGTAAAGAGGAACTCCGTGAGTGTTGCTGGCTACTTCCTGGCCAGCAACTCTGTGAGTGTTGCTGGCTACTTCCTGGCCAGCAACTCTGTGAGTGTTGCTGGCTACTTCCTGGCCAGCAACTCTGTGAGTGTTGCTGGCTACTTCCTGGCCAGCAACTCTGTGAGTGTTGCTGGCCACTTCCTGGCCAGCAACTCTGTGAGTGTTGCTGGCCACTTCCTGGCCAGCAACTCTGTGAGTGTTGCTGGCTACTTCCTGGCCAGCAACTCTGTGAGTGTTGCTGGCCACTTCCTGGCCAGCAACTCTGTGAGTGTTGCTGGCTACTTCCTGGCCAGCAACTCTGTGAGTGTTGCTGGCTACTTCCTGGCCAGCAACTCTGTGAGTGTTGCTGGCTACTTCCTGGCCAGCAACTCTGTGAGTGTTGCTGGCTACTTCCTGGCCAGCAACTCTATGAGTGTTGCTGGCTACTTCCTGGCCAGCAACTCTGTGAGTGTTGCTGGCTACTTCCTGGCCAGCAACTCTGTGAGTGTTGCTGGCTACTTCCTGGCCAGCAACTCTGTGAGTGTTGCTGGCTACTTCCTGGCCAGCAACTCTATGAGTGTTGCTGGCTACTTCCTGGCCAGCAACTCTGTGAGTGTTGCTGGCTACTTCCTGGCCAGCAACTCTGTGAGTGTTGCTGGCTACTTCCTGGCCAGCAACTCTGTGAGTGTTGCTGGCTACTTCCTGGCCAGCAACTCTGTGAGTGTTGCTGGCTACTTCCTGGCCAGCAACTCTATGAGTGTTGCTGGCTACTTCCTGGCCAGCAACTCTGTGAGTGTTGCTGGCTACTTCCCGGCCAGCAACTCTGTGAGTGTTGCTGGCCACTTCCTGGCCAGCAACTATGTGAGTGTTGTTGGCCACTTTCCGGCCAGCAACTCTGTGAGTGTTGCTGGCCACTTTCCGGCTAGCAACTCTGTGTTTGTTGCTGGCCACTTCCCGGCCAACAACTCCGTGAGTGTTGCTGGCCACTTCCTGGCCAGCAACTCTGTGAGTGTTGCTGGCTACTTCCTGATCAGAAACTCTGTGAGTGTTGCTGGCCACTTCCTGATCAGAAACTCTGTGAGTGTTGCTGGCCACTTCCTGATCAGAAACTCTGTGAGTGTTGCTGACCACTTCCTGGCCAGCATCTCTGTGAGTGTTGCTGCCTCTTCCTGATCAGCAACTCTGTGAGTGTTGCTGGCCACTTCCTGACCAGCATCTCTGCGAGTGTTGCTGGCCTCTTCCTGATCAGCAACTCTGTGAGTGTTGCTGGCTACTTCCTGGCCAGCAACTCTGTGATTGTTGCTGGCCACTTCCTGGCCAGCAACTTTGTGAGCGTTGCTGGCCACTTTCCGGCTAGCAACTCTGTGGTTGTTGCTGGCCACTTCCCGGCCAGCAACCCTGTGAGTGTTTCTGGCCACTTCCTGGCCAGCAACTCTGTGAGTGTTTCTGGCCACTTTCTGATCAGCAACTCTGTGAGTGTTGCTGGCTACTTCCTGGTCAGCAACTCTGTGAGTGTTGCTGGCTACTTCCTGGCCAGCAACTCTGTGATTGTTGCTGGCCACTTCTCGGCCAGCAACTCTGTAAGTGTTGCTGGCCGCTTCGTGGCCAGCAACGCTGTGAGTGTTGCTGGCCACTTTCCGGCCAGCAACTCTGTGATTGTTGTTGGCCACTTCCCGGCCAGCAACTCTGTGATTGTTGTTGGCCACTTCCCGGCCAGTAACTCTGTGATTGTTGTTGGCCACTTCCTGGCCAGCAACGCTGTGAGTGTTGCTGGCCACTTTCCGGCCAGCAACTCTGTGATTGTTGTTGGCCACTTCCCGGCCAGTAACTCTGTGTGTGTTGCTAGCCACTTCCTGGCCAGCAACACTCGTAACTCTCCCGGTGGCCTGGTGGCTGAATCTCCAGCTTTACACGCGGAGGGCCCGGGTTCGATTCCCGCCGGGTGGAAACATTTCGACGCGTTTCCTTACACCTGTTGTCCTGTTCACCTAGCAGCAAATAGGTACCTGGGTGTTAGTCGACTGGTGTGGGTCGCATCCTGAGGGACAAGATTGAGGACCCCACTGAAAATAAGTTAGACAGTCTTCGATGACGCGCTGACTTTCTTCGGTTATTCTGGGTGGCAAACCCTCCTGGGTTAAAAATCCGAACGAAATATTATCTCTTATCTTATCTTATCCCATTAACTTTGTTTCACTAAGTGCTAAGTCATTCAGCTTCCTTTCATTCATAACATTAACATCCAGTTTGTTATTAACATCAGTAGATCATTCAAGCACATTCGAATAACCCATCTTCATAATTCTCTTAATGTCATCTACAGTAATAACCTGCAGCAAAGTGATTAAGAAATTCCTCGCTCGTCGCGTTTTACTCGCCTCTTGTGACAGACGTCGCCGCGGTGAGAGGATTCTAGTTCGCTTTTCCAGAGAAATGAAACGAAAAAGGTCTGGACATAAGAAAGATTCAGAAACGCAGCACGTTTAAAATAAGAGATGATTGGACGTAAACATAAACCTGTAAGGTTTAACTCTCTTCTTTAATGGTTACAAAACGCACCAGGAACCCTGTCAGAGT
>NC_091299.1:39131177-39141177 GCF_038502225.1 Cherax quadricarinatus | reverse complement strand
AGGATGAGACTCCCCAGTATAGTTCCAGAGGTGATACATCCCTATGTATATATATATATATATATATATATATATATATATATGTATATATATATATATATATATATATATATATATATATATATATATATATATATGTATATATCCTGCATGTTTATGAGATGGAAAAAAGACACCAGCAATCCCACCATCATGTAAAACAATTACAGGTTTCCATTTCGCACTCATTTGGCAGGACGGTTGCACCTCCCTGGGCGGTTGCTGTCTACCAACCTACTATCTAGGATATAATTAATATATATATATATATATATATATATATATATATATATATATATATATATATATATATATATATATATATATATATATATATATATATATATATGTCATGCCGAATATGTAAAACTGGTCAATTAGCAAGAACTCATTTAAAATTAAGTCCTTTCTAAAATTTTCTCTTATACGTTTAAAGATATATTTTTTTCATTAATGTTAATGTAAAAATTTATAATTTTGCTCCAAAAGAATCTTAGAAAACTTACCTAACCTTATTATAACAAGCGCAATTTATTTTAGTCTAACCCAACTAAATATATTTTACATTTGTTTACAGTAATTTAATACTAAACAAACACAGTGAAATATATTTTTTCGTTAGGTTCAGAATGATTTTGGCGAAATTATTACATACACAAATTTTCGCTTGTCCTATATGGCAAGATGAACGTTGCTATTTAAGCCAAGATCGCAAGTTCTGCCTATTCAGCACGACATATATATGTATATTGTACATATATATATATATATATATATATATATATATATATATATATATATATATATATATATATATATATATATATATATATATATATATATATATATATATATATATATATATATATATATATATATATATATATATATATATATATATATATATTATATATATATACCTTGTACATATATATATGTATATATCCTGCATGTTTATGAGACGAAAAAAAGACACTAGCAATCCAACCATCATGTAAAACAATTACAGGTTTCTATTTCGCACTCATTTGGCGGGACGGTTGTACCTCCCTGGGCGGGTTGCTGTCTACCAACCTACTACCTAGGATATACATATATATATATATATATATATATATATATATATATATATATATATATATATATATATATATATATATATATATATATATATATATATATATATATATATATATATATATATATATATATATATATATATATATATATATATATATATATATATATATATACATATATATATATATATATATATATATATATATATATATATATATATATATATATATATATATATATATATTATCACACTGGCCGATTCCCACCAAGGCAGGGTGGCCCGAAAAAGAAAAACTTTCACCATCATTCACTCCATCACTGTCTTGCCAGAAGGGTGCTTTACACTACAGTTTTTAAACTGCAACATTAACACCCCTCCTTCAGAGTGCAGGCACTGTACTTCCCATCTCCAAGACTCAAGTCCGGCCTGCCGGTTTCCCTGAACCCCTTCATAAATGTTACTTTGCTCACACTCCAACAGCACGTCAAGTATTAAAAACCATTTGTCTCCATTCACTCCTATCAAACACGCTCACGCATGCCTGCTGGAAGTCCAAGATCCTCGCACACAAAACCTCCTTTACCCCCTCTCTCCAACCTTTCCTAGGCCGACCCCTACCCCGCCTTCCTTCCACTACAGACTGATACTCTCTTGAAGTCACTCTGTTTCGCTCCATTCTCTCTACATGTCCGAACCACCTCAACAACCCTTCCTCAGCCCTCAGGACAACAGTTTTGGTAATCCCGCACCTCCTCCTAACTTCCAAACTACGAATTCTATGCATTATATTCACACCACACATTGCCCTCAGACATGACATCTCCACTGACTCCAACCTTCTCCTCGCTGCAACATTCATCACCCATGCTTCACACCCATATAAGAGCGTTGGTAAAACTATACTCTCATACATTCCCCTCTTTGCCTCCAAGGACAAAGTTCTTTGTCTCCACAGACTCCTAAGTGCACCACTCACCCTTTTCCCCTCATCAAATCTATGATTCACCTCATCTTTCATAGACCCATCCGCTGACACGTCCACTCCCAAATATCTGAATACATTCACCTCCTCCATACTCTCTCCCTTCAATCTGATATCCAATCTTTCATCACCTAATCTTTTTGTTATCCTCATAACCTTACTCTTTCCTGTATTCACTTTTAATTTTCTTCTTTTGCACACCCTACCAAATTCATCCACCAATCTCTGCAACTTCTCTTCAGAATCTCCCAAGAGCACAGTGTCATCAGCAAAGAGCAACTGTGACAACTCCCACTTTATGTGCGATTCTTTATCTTTTAACTCCACGCCTTTTGCCAAGACCCTCGCATTTACTTCTCTTACAACCCCATCTATAAATATATTAAACAACCATGGTGACATCACACATCCTTGTCTAAGGCCTACTTTTACTGAGAAATAATTTCCCTCTTTCCTAGATACTCTAACTTGAGCCTCACTATCCTCGTAAAAACTCTTCACTGCTTTCAGTAACCTACCTCCTACACCATTCACTTGCAACATCTGCCACATTGCCCCCCTATCCACCCTGTCATACGCCTTTTCCGAATCCATAAATGCCACAAAGACCTCTTTAGCCTTATTTAAATACTGTTCACTTATATGTTTCACTGTAAACACCTGGTCCACACACCCCCTATATTTTCTAAAGCCTCCTTGTTCATCTGCTATCCTATTCTCCGTCTTACTCTTAATTTTTTCAATAATAACTCTACCATACACTTTACCAGGTATACTCAACAGACTTATCCCCCTATAATTTTTGCACTCTCTTTTGTTCCCTTTGCCTTTCTACAAAGGAACTATGCATGCTCTCTACCAATCCCTAGGTACCTTACCCTCTTCCATACATTTATTAAATAATTGCACCAACCACTCCAAAACTATATCCCCACCTGCTTTTAATATTTCTATCTTTATCCCATCAATCCCGGCTGCCTTACCCCCTTTCATTTTACCTACTGCCTCACGAACTTCCCCCACACTCACAACTGGCTCTTCCTCACTCCTACAAGATATTATTCCTCCTTGCCCTATACATGAAATCACAGCTTCCCTATCTTCATCAACATTTAACAATTCCTCAAAATATTCCCTCCATCTTCCCAATACCTCTAACTCTCCATGTAATAACTCTCGTCTCCTATTTTTAACTGACAAATCCATTTGTTGTCTAGGCTTCCTTAACTTGTTAATCTTACTCCTAAACTTTTTCTTATTTTCAACAAAATTTGTTGATAGCATCTCACCCACTCTCTCATTTGCTCTCTTATTACATTGCTTCACCACTCTCTTAACCTCTCTCTTTTTCTCCTTATACTCTTCCCTCCTTGGATCACTTCTACTTTGTAAAAACTTCTCATATGCTAACTTTTTCTCCCTTACTACTCTCTTTACATCATCATTCCACCAATCGCTCCTCTTCCCTCCCGCACCCACTTTCCTGTAACCACAAACTTCTGCTGAACACTCTAACACTACATTTTTAAACCTACCCCATACCTCTTCGACCCCATTTCCTATGCTCTCATTAGCCCATCTATCCTCCAATAGCTGTTTATATCTTACCCTAACTGCCTCCTCTTTTAGTTTATAAACCTTCACCTCTCTCTTCCCTGATGCTTCTATTCTCCTTGTATCCCATCTACCTTTTACTCTCAGTGTAGCTACAACTAGAAAGTGATCTGATATATCTGTGGCCCCTCTATAAACATGTACATCCTGAAGTCTACTCAACAGTCTTTTATCTACCAATACATAATCCAACAAACTACTGTCATTTCGCCCTACATCATATCTTGTATACTTATTTATCCTCTTTTTCTTAAAATATGTATTACCTATAACTAAACCCCTTTCTATACAAAGTTCAATCAAAGGGCTCCCATTATCATTTACACCTGGCACCCCAAACTTACCTACCACACCCTCTCTAAAAGTTTCTCCTACTTTAGCATTCAGATCCCCTACCACAATGACTCTCTCACTTGGTTCAAAGGCTCCTATACATTCACTTAACATCTCCCAAAATCTCTCTCTCTCCTCTACATTCCTCTCTTCTCCAGGTGCATACACGCTTATTATGACCCACTTTTCGCATCCAACCTTTACTTTAATCCACATAATTCTTGAATTTACACATTCATATTCTCTTTTCTCCTTCCATAACTGATCCTTCAACATTACTGCTACCCCTTCCTTTGCTCTAACTCTCTCAGATACTCCAGATTTAATCCCATTTATTTCCCCCCACCGAAACTCCCCTACCCCCTTCAGCTTTGTTTCGCTTAGGGCCAGGACATCCAACTTCTTTTCATTCATAACATCAGCAATCATCTGTTTCTTGTCATCCGCACTACATCCACGCACATTTAAGCATCCCAGTTTTATAAAGTTTTTCTTCTTCTCTTTTTTAGTAAATGTCTACAGGAGAAGGGGTTACTAGCCCATTGCTCCCGGCATTTTAGTCGCCTCATACGACACGCATGGCTTACGGAGGAAAGATTCTTTTCCACTTCCCCATGGACAATAGAAGAAATAAAGAAGAACAAGAGCTATTTAGAAAAAGGAGAAAAACCTAGATGTATGTATATATATATGCATGTGCGTGTCTGTGAAGTGTGACCAAAGTGTAAGTAGGAGTAGCAAGATATCCCTGTTATCTAGCGTGTTTATGAGACAGAAAAAGAAACCAGCAATCCTACCATCATGCAAAACAGTTACAGGTTTCTGTTTCACAGTCATCTGGCAGGACGGTAGTACTTCCCTGGGTGGTTGCTGTCTACCAACCTACTACCTATATATATATATATATATATATATATATATATATATATATATATATATATATATATATATATATATATATATATATATATATATATATATATATATATATATATATATATATATATATATATATATATATATATATATGGAAAGCATATAAATCTATAGGGGAAGGAAAGGGGAGGGGTAGGGGTCGTCCTCGAAAGGGTTGGAAAGAGGGGGTAAAGAAGGTTTTGTGGGCGAGGGGCTTGGACTTCCAGCAAGCGTGCATGAGCGTGTTAGATAGGAGTGAATGGTGACGAATGATACTTGGGACCTGACGATCTGTTGGAGTGTGAGCAGGGTAATATTTAGTGAAGGGATTCAGGGAAACCGGTTATTTTCATAAAGTCGGACTTGAGTCCTGGAAATGGGAAGTACAATGCCTGCACTTTAAAGGAGGGGTTTGGGATATTGGCAGTTTGGAGGGATATCTGGTGTATCTTTATACGTATATGCTTCTAAACTGTTGTATTCTGAGCACCTCTGCAAAAGCAGTGATAATGTGTGAGTGTGGTGAAAGTGTTGAATGATGATGAAAGCATTTTCTTTTTGGGGATTTTCTTTTTTTTGGGGGGGGTCACCCTGCCTCAGGTGGGAGACGATATATATATATATATATATATATGTATATATATATATATATATATATGTATATATATATATATATATATATATATGTATATATATATATATATATATATATATATATATATATATATATATATATATATATATATATATATATATATATATATATATATATATATATATATATATATATATATATATATATATATATAGGTAGTAGGTAGACAGCAACCACCCAGGGAAGTACTACCGTCCTGCCAGATGACTGTGAAACAAAAACCTGTAACTGTTTTGCATGATGGTAGGATTGCTGGTTTCTTTTTCTGTCTCATAAACACGCTAAGATAACAGGGATATCTTGCTACTCCTACTTACACTTTGGTCACACTTCACAGACACGCACATGCATATATATATATACATACATCTAGGTTTTTCTCCTTTTTCTAAATAGCTCTTGTTCTTTTTTATTTCTTCTATTGTCCATGGGGAAGTGGAAAAGAATCTTTCCTCCGTAAGCCATGCGTGTCGTATGAGGCGACTAAAATGCCGGGAGCAATGGGCTAGTAACCCCTTCTCCTGTATACAATTACTAAAAAAGAGAAGAAGAAAAACTTTATAAAACTGGGTTGCTTAAATGTGCGTGGATGTAGTGCGGATGACAAGAAACAGATGATTGCTGATGTTATGAATGAAAAGAAGTTGGATGTCCTGGCCCTAAGCGAAACAAAGCTGAAGGGGGTAGGAGAGTTTCAGTGGGGGGAAATAAATGGGATTAAATCTGGAGTATCTGAGAGAGTTAGAGCAAAGGAAGGGGTAGCAGTAATGTTAAATGATCAGTTATGGAAGGAGAAAAGAGAATATGAATGTGTAAATTCAAGAATTATGTGGATTAAAGTAAAGGTTGGATGCGAGAAGTGGGTCATAATAAGCGTGTATGCACCTGGAGAAGAGAGGAATGCAGAGGAGAGAGAGAGATTTTGGGAGATGTTAAGTGAATGTATAGGAGCCTTTGAACCAAGTGAGAGAGTAATTGTGGTAGGGGACTTGAATGCTAAAGTAGGAGAAACTTTTAGAGAGGGTGTGGTAGGTAAGTTTGGGGTGCCAGGTGTAAATGATAATGGGAGCCCTTTGATTGAACTTTGTATAGAAAGGGGTTTAGTTATAGGTAATACATATTTTAAGAAAAAGAGGATAAATAAGTATACACGATATGATGTAGGGCGAAATGACAGTAGTTTGTTGGATTATGTATTGGTAGATAAAAGACTGTTGAGTAGACTTCAGGATGTACATGTTTATAGAGGGGCCACAGATATATCAGATCACTTTCTAGTTGTAGCTACACTGAGAGTAAAAGGTAGATGGGATACAAGGAGAATAGAAGCATCAGGGAAGAGAGAGGTGAAGGTTTATAAACTAAAAGAGGAGGCAGTTAGGGTAAGATATAAACAGCTATTGGAGGATAGATGGGCTAATGAGAGCATAGGCAATGGGGTCGAAGAGGTATGGGGTAGGTTTAAAAATGTAGTGTTAGAGTGTTCAGCAGAAGTTTGTGGTTACAGGAAAGTGGGTGCAGGAGGGAAGAGGAGCGATTGGTGGAATGATGATGTAAAGAGAGTAGTAAGGGAGAAAAAGTTAGCATATGAGAAGTTTTTACAAAGTAGAAGTGATGCAAGGAGGGAAGAGTATATGGAGAAAAAGAGAGAAGTTAAGAGAGTGGTGAAGCAATGTAAAAAGAGAGCAAATGAGAGAGTGGGTGAGATGTTATCAACAAATTTTGTTGAAAATAAGAAAAAGTTTTGGAGTGAGATTAACAAGTTAAGAAAGCCTAGAGAACAAATGGATTTGTCAGTTAAAAATAGGAGAGGAGAGTTATTAAATGGAGAGTTAGAGGTATTGGGAAGATGGAAGGAATATTTTGAGGAATTGTTAAATGTTGATGAAGATAGGGAAGCTGTGATTTCGTGTATAGGGCAAGGAGGAATAACATCTTGTAGGAGTGAGGAAGAGCCAGTTGTGAGTGTGGGGGAAGTTCGTGAGGCAGTAGGTAAAATGAAAGGGGGTAAGGCAGCCGGGATTGATGGGATAAAGATAGAAATGTTAAAAGCAGGTGGGGATATAGTTTTGGAGTGGTTGGTGCAATTATTTAATAAATGTATGGAAGAGGGTAAGGTACCTAGGGATTGGCAGAGAGCATGCATAGTTCCTTTGTATAAAGGCAAAGGGGATAAAAGAGAGTGCAAAAATTATAGGGGGATAAGTCTGTTGAGTGTACCTGGTAAAGTGTATGGTAGAGTTATAATTGAAAGAATTAAGAGTAAGACGGAGAATAGGATAGCAGATGAACAAGGAGGCTTTAGGAAAGGTAGGGGGTGTGTGGACCAGGTGTTTACAGTGAAACATATAAGTGAACAGTATTTAGATAAGGCTAAAGAGGTCTTTGTGGCATTTATGGATTTGGAAAAGGCGTATGACAGGGTGGATAGGGGGGCAATGTGGCAGATGTTGCAAGTGTATGGTGTAGGAGGTAGGTTACTGAAAGCAGTGAAGAGTTTTTACGAGGATAGTGAGGCTCAAGTTAGAGTATGTAGGAAAGAGGGAAATTTTTTCCCAGTAAAAGTAGGCCTTAGACAAGGATGTGTGATGTCACCGTGGTTGTTTAATATATTTATAGATGGGGTTGTAAGAGAAGTAAATGCGAGGGTCTTGGCAAGAGGCGTGGAGTTAAAAGATAAAGAATCACACACAAAGTGGGAGTTGTCACAGCTGCTCTTTGCTGATGACACTGTGCTCTTGGGAGATTCTGAAGAGAAGTTGCAGAGATTGGTGGATGAATTTGGTAGGGTGTGCAAAAGAAGAAAATTAAAGGTGAATACAGGAAAGAGTAAGGTTATGAGGATAACAAAAAGATTAGGTGATGAAAGATTGAATATCAGATTGGAGGGAGAGAGTATGGAGGAGGTGAACGTATTCAGATATTTGGGAGTGGACGTGTCAGCGGATGGGTCTATGAAAGATGAGGTGAATCATAGAATTGATGAGGGAAAAAGAGTGAGTGGTGCACTTAGGAGTCTGTGGAGACAAAGAACTTTGTCCTTGGAGGCAAAGAGGGGAATGTATGAGAGTATAGTTTTACCAACGCTCTTATATGGGTGTGAAGCGTGGGTGATGAATGTTGCAGCGAGGAGAAGGCTGGAGGCAGTGGAGATGTCATGTCTGAGGGCAATGTGTGGTGTGAATATAATGCAGAGAATTCGTAGTTTGGAAGTTAGGAGGAGGTGCGGGATTACCAAAACTGTTGTCCAGAGGGCTGAGGAAGGGTTGTTGAGGTGGTTCGGACATGTAGAGAGAATGGAGCGAAACAGAATGACTTCAAGAGTGTATCAGTCTGTAGTGGAAGGAAGGCGGGGTAGGGGTCGGCCTAGGAAGGGTTGGAGGGAGGGGGTAAAGGAGGTTTTGTGTGCGAGGGGCTTGGACTTCCAGCAGGCATGCGTGAGCGTGTTTGATAGGAGTGAATGGAGACAAATGGTTTTTAATACTTGACGTGCTGTTGGAGTGTGAGCAAAGTAACATTTATGAAGGGATTCAGGGAAACCGGCAGGCCGGACTTGAGTCCTGGAGATGGGAAGTACAGTGCCTGCACTCTGAAGGAGGGGTGTTAATGTTGCAGTTTAAAAACTGTAGTGTAAAGCACCCTTCTGGCAAGACAGTGATGGAGTGAATGATGGTGAAAGTTTTTCTTTTTCGGGCCACCCTGCCTTGGTGGGAATCGGCCGGTGTGATAATAAAAAAAAAAAAAAATATATATATATATACAATTTTTCTTATACATTTAAAAATATATATTTTTTTTCATTAATGTTGATGTAAAAATTTATAATTTCAAATTCAAAAGGAACTTAGAAAACTTACCTAACCTTATTATAACAAGCGCAATTTATTTTAGCCTAACCCAGTTAAATATATTTTAGATTTGTTTCTTACAATAATTTAATACTAAACCAACACAGTGAAATATATTTTTTTCTTCGTTTGGTTCAGAATGATTTTGTCGAAATTATTGGTGTACACAAAATTTTCACTGTCCTATATGGCAAGATGAGCGTTGCTGTTTAAGCCAAGATCGTAAGTTCTGCCTATCCAGTTACGACATACAGATATATATATATATATATATATATATATATATATATATATATATATATATATATATATATATATATTATATATATATATATATATATATATAAGATATATATATATATATATATATATATATATATATATATATATATATATATATATATATATATATATATATATATATATATATATATATATATATATATATATATATATATATATATATATATATATATATATATATATATATATATATATATATATATATATCATTCCTCAAGCCTGGACAGATG
>NC_091299.1:39093677-39126177 GCF_038502225.1 Cherax quadricarinatus | reverse complement strand
AGTGCAGGCACTCTGAAGGAGGGGTGTTAATATTGCAGTTTCATAACTGTAGTGTAAGCACGCCTCTGGCAAGACAGTGATGGAGTGAATAGTGAAAATTTTTCATTTTCGGGCCGCCCTATCTTTGCTGTTAAACGGTATATATATATATATATATATATATATATATATATATATATATATATATATATATATATATATATATATATATATATATATATAATATATATATATATATATATATATATATATATATATATATATATATATATATATATATATATATATATATAATATATATATATATATATATATATATATATATATATATATATATATATATATATATATATATATATATATATATATATATATAAACCTCGTTACGGGTAAACCGAAATCCAAGCCCAATGACTAAAGTTGGAAACGAGGACTTTGCACTGGGATTTGATTTTGGCTTATGCGGGTTAATTGTATGAATATATATATGAACAGTATATGTCGCCGGATGAACACAGTGGCATCATGTAATAATTTCACTAGACAAGATTAAAAGCATTACCCACATTACTATGTTCGTGCATTGCATCCAGCAGATTTGAAAGGTTCTATAGGAATTCACGACCCAAAGTTTACCCACCCAGCAGGGAAGTTGGATATCTTTTCAGACTTTGAAGTAGACGAGCCCCTCTTAGAGCCCATAAACAGTTCCAAAGGGACAGCTCCCAAATAATGCTCGACACTGCCTGAAGAAACGACTGACTTTGCTCTCTAGCGATGAAGGAACCTGATGATGGGGATATTCTTTTAGGTGTCCCTGACTCCTCCTGGGGGCATTCACCCCGACCTTTAGGCCATTCATATTGGTGTAGTTCTTTGCCTAGTTGCCTCCATTCTCACTGAACATAGGTGGATCTGTGGCAGTGCGTCGGCTAAACAATTTGCACCCTATGGTCTCATCTGCCATAGGTCATACATTACAAGGAAAGAATGCAAGACACAGAAGTCATCGATATCATCAAGCAAAGCTTTGCCATAATCCGTTGTCAATCAGAAGCGGAAACCATAGCTAACTAGATGGCATTTATAATATTTACATATATCCAGGTCAAGTTATACAGAGAGATTCTTAGTGAATAGACACAAGAATGTATAGGTACTCAAACCGTGGTTTATACATAAAGCAGGGCTGTAACTACTCAGGCACGGAGCTTACAAGAGAATTAGTTTCACACCTGACAAACCTATGAAATGGTTGTTTCAGCTGAACCACCAATGTCCCAACTCTCTCACACCTCAGCCCCATAACCTTTCAAAATAATATAGACCGGTGAAAACTCTTGAAATCAGAAAAGGATATTGTTCGTGTTGATAGATTGTTGAGAGTGTTCATGACAATATCCTTCTCTCACAAATGGTCTATAACGAAGTTCATCTCTCACAGCTGATCGATATTATTATTATTATAATAAAACAGAAAGCGCTAAGCCACAAGGGCTGTACAGCGAGCTGATCGATAAGGAAGGTCTTCCCTCACAAATGGTCTTTAACGATGTCCATCTCTCACAGCTGATCGATAAGGAAGGTCTTCCCTCACAAATGGTCTATAACGATGTCCATCTCTCACAGCTGATCGATAAGGAAGGTCTTCCCTCACAAATGGTCTATAACGATGTCCATCTCTCACAGCTGATCGATAAGGAAGGTCTTCCCTCACAAATGGTCTATAACGATGTCCATCTCTCACAGCTGATCGATAAGGAAGGTCTTCCCTCACAAATGGTCTATAACGATGTCCATCTCTCACAGCTGATCGATAAGGAAGGTCTTCCCTCACAAATGGTCTATAACGATGTCCATCTCTCACAGCTGATCGATAAGGAAGGTCTTCCCTCACAAATGGTCTATAACGATGTCCATCTCTCACAGCTGATCGATAAGGAAGGTCTTCCCTCACAAATGGTCTATAACGATGTCCATCTCTCACAGCTGATCGATAAGGAAGGTCTTCCCTCACAAATGGTCTATAACGATGTCCATCTCTCACAGCTGATCGATAAGGAAGGTCTTCCCTCACAAATGGTCTATAACGATGTCCATCTCTCACAGCTGATCGATAAGGAAGGTCTTCCCTCACAAATGGTCTATAACGATGTCCATCTCTCACAGCTGATCGATAAGGAAGGTCTTCCCTCACAAATGGTCTATAACGATGTCCATCTCTCACAGCTGATCGATAAGGAAGGTCTTCCCTCACAAATGGCCGGTTATAAAGTCATTCATAAAGCACACAGAAAGTCCGTTTCTCTCTTCCTTTTCCATTCACTTGCACTGACCTTCCAGCCACTGTTTAGTGGCCTTGTTGAGGTCAAGAAGCAGCGACTTGTCTTCATCCCTCCCCACTAAACCCTGTCCCACCAACACACTCCCACCCAACAAACGCCAACACTTCCCTGCCTCTCCCTTCCTACCGCCCAACACACTACCACCCACACCCCACCCAACAACCCCAATTCCCCCACCTTGCACTCCGCCACCCACCTCACCTCAATAACCCACCCAATGGTACCCCACCAGTTGCGTCCTCTCTCCCCCATCAACGACCCACCACCCCAACACAACCCCCTCTGTTTCGTTGGACGTGATTTTCCAGATGGAATTTAAAGCTGAGCGCTGATCTTGCGTCATGGTATCAACAGATACACAGTTACTCTCACCGTCTTCGATAGAGATTACTCGCCCCCATCTTATTCCTTATCCTCATATCAGACATAAACAGAGATATACACCACAGCACCGTATCATCCTTTGCGGATGATACTAGGATCTGCATGAGGCCGTCATCTGCTGAGGACGCGGTTAACCTCCAAGAAGATATAAACAAAGTTTTCCAGTGGGCAACGGTAAACAATATGATGTTCAATGAGAACAAATTCCAACTACTCCGTTATGGAAAACTGGAGGAGATAATAACTAGAACAGAGTATACTACTGACTCCGGCCATACAATAGAGCGGAAAAATAATGTAAGGGACCTGGGAGTAGTAATGTCTGAGGATCTCACTTTCAAGGATCACAACAGTGCCACGATCGCACGTGCAAAGAAAATGATAGGATGGATAGTGAGAACTTTCAAAACGAGAGATGCCAAGCCCATGATGATCCTTTTCAAATCACTTGTTCTCTCTAGGCTGGAATACTGCTGTACATTAACATCTCCATACAAAGCAGGTGAAATCGCAGATCTAGAGAGTGTACAGAGATCCTTTACTGCACGTATAAGTTCTGTCAAACACCTTAACTACTGGGAACGCTTGGAAGCACTTGACTTGTACTCGTTGGAACGCAGGAGGGAGAGATATATCATAATCTACACTTGGAAAATCTTGGAAGGAATGGTCCCAAATCTGCACACAGAAATCACTCCCTACGAAAGTAAAAGACTGGGCAGGCGATGCAAAATGCCGCCAATAAAAAGTAGGGGCGCCATTGGTACACTAAGAGAAAACACCATAAGTGTCCGGGGCCCAAAACTGTTCAACAGCCTCCCATCAAGCATTAGGGGAATTGCCAATAAACCCCTGGCTGCCTTCAAGAGAGAGCTGGACAGATACCTAAAGTCAGTGCCGGATCAGCCGGGCTGTGGCTCGTACGTCGGACTGCGTGCGGCCAGCAGTAACAGCCTAGTTGATCAGGCCCTGATCCATCGGGAGGCCTGGTCATGGACCGGGCCGCGGGGGCGTTGATCCCCGGAATAACCTCCAGGTATCCAGGTAACCTGTTTTAGGTGGATGTGCTAACAATTCAACAGTGCTTTGGACGAGTTAGTCTCTGAAAGAAGCGCCTCTTGCCACTTCTGCAAGATGACTTGCATAGCGTAGACTAGTAGGCCTTCTGTAGTGCTTCTCTGTTATTACGTTCATTAGGTATGTACGTCTTCTGCATATGTAGGCATTAAATTTCCTGGATAAGTTATCGACATTTGAAATTCTCTGCTGTGTTTGAAGCTTAGGACTAACCTATGCCTAGTCTAATCCTAGCCTAGTCTATCCAAGCTTATTCTAGCCTAGATTAGCCTATCATAACTTACCCTAACCTATTTTAGCCAATCCTAACTCACCTATTATCGAACTTAACGTATACCCAAATATATCCCATCGTAACCTAACCTAGCAAAACTTAGCATAAAAAAATTCGCAAGAAACGTACGGGAAGTGACGCTGGAAAAATACTTTGGAAAATGAACAGTGTAAAATAATATATTAAATATCTATATTTTACACTTGATAATAAATGCACATTATGTGTTACTGCATCAATGAGTTGCATGTGTCAGTTAGTTAAGAGAATGTACAGAAAATCTTCACTGCATGTATCAGTTCAGTCAAGCACCTTAATTACTGGGAACGTTTGGAGTGTCTTGATCTGAACTCCCTGGAGCGCAGGCGAGAGAGCTACAACATAATATACATCTGGAAAATTCTACAGGGACGGGTCCCAAATCTACACACAGATATCACTACTCACAAAAGCAAAAGACTAGCCAGACGGTGCAACATACCCTATTGTGAAGAGGCGCCGTGAGCTTACTAAGAGAAAACAATAAGTGTCCGGGGCCCAAGACTGCTCAACAGCCTTCTACCAGGCATAGGGGGAATTACCAATAGATTCCTGGCTGCCTTCAAGACGGAGCTGGACAGATATCCAAAGTCAGCGCTCGATCAGCCGGGCTGTGGTTCGTACGTTAGATTATTTGCGGGCAGCAGTAACAGCCTGGCTGATCAGGCCCTGATTCACCGGGAGCTTGGTCATGGATTTGCCATCGGGGGGCGTTGATCCCCGGAAGACCCTCCAGATAGACCACTAATACCACCGCACCAACCACCACCACCGTCACATACAGTAGACAGACGCTGCTGTTGGTCACAGACGATACTGACAAAATGGAAAACTATTACTCTTTTTTGGCAAAAATGAATCACTGATAGATAATAACACTACTTCTTTTAAGACGTTCTATCATGGCATCAAGAAGCAAAACGATTAATTAGCATGATAAGATAGTAACATCTTCTCTCAGACAGCTGTATAGCCCTTGTGGCTTAGCGCTTCTTTTTGATTATAATAATAATTCTCTCAGACAGGCGAAAATGACTTGGACTTTATACACTAAAACGTACACGGACTTGCTTCTTTCATATAGGACTACATACACTGGCTTGCTTCATTCATGTGAGGCTACGTACACGGACTAAGTGCATTCATGTGTAGTTATGTACGATATAAATTGTAAGATTCATGTTTGTACATGTAAACATACACAACTCCAGTAGCAAAATCCGTCCTTTCTTTATAGTAGTTTATAAATATGTATACAGTTGCTTTTTGCTGATGACACTGTGCTTTTTGGGAGATTTTGAAGGGAGGTTGCAGAGATTGGTGGACGAGTTTGGTAGGGTATGTAAAAGAAGGATGTATGTAAAAGAGTATGTAAAAGTGAAAATAGGAAAGAGTAAAGTGATGAGGATAAAAAAAAGTTAGGTAATGAAACATTGGATATCAGATTAGAGGGGAGGGAGGGAATATGGAGGAAGTGAATGTATACAGATATTTTGGAATGGATTTGTCTGCAGATGGGTCTATGAAAGACGAGATGAATCATACAAAGTTGAGTGGTGCACTGAGGAGCCTGTGGAGACAAAGAACATTATCCATGGCAGCAAAGGGAAAACTGCATGAGAGTATAGTGGTACCAACGCTCTTATATGGGTGTGAAGCATAGATGGTGAATGTTGAAACAAGGAGAAGGCTGGAGGCAGTGGAGATGTCGTGTCCGAAAGCAATGTGCTCTGTGAATATTATCCAAAGAATCCATAGTTTGGAAATTTGGAGCAGATGCGGGGTTACTAAAAGTATTATCGAGAGGGCTGAGAAGGGGTTGCTGAGGTGGATAGGACATTTAGAAAGAACGGAGCGAAACAGAATGACTTGAAAAGCGGGGTAACGGTTGGCTTAGGAAAGGTTGGAGGGAGGGGATAAAGGTTTTTGTGTGAAAGGGGCTTGGACTTTCAGGAAGCGTTTGTGAGCGTGTTAGATAGGAACGAGTGGAGACAAATGGTGTATTTATAACTTCACATGCTGTTGGAGTGTGAGCAAGATAACGTTTATGAAGGGATTCAGGGAAACCGGTTAGCAGGACTTAAGTCCTGGTGGAGGGAAGTACAGTACACATCTTGAAATGATGTTCTTCAAGCTCTGCATAAACACTAGTACCTTTGTACTAGCATGTGCAATTTACAGACCTCAGTGGCAACATGCAGACCCCATCAGCTTCCTAATGGAAAATATGGACTCCCTTCTGCTACAACGCAACTGTCAACATATCATAATTGTTGGTGACCTCAACCAACACCTTATACAAAGGGACTTTGATGACCTTCTTGCAGTATTTGACATGAGAAACTTTGTTGATTTCCCTACTCACATCTCTGGCTCCTCCCTTGACCCAGTAGTGAGTGATCTGGCAGAAGGTATAGTCACTTGTCAACCCCTCGGCTACGTTGGATCATCTGACCACAAGGCTGTTTTTACGACACTTAAGATCCCAACAGAACGAGGCGAGGATTCCACACGCACAACCTAGCTATGGGAAAGAGGTAATTGGCCAGCCCTTTGCTCTGAGCTCGCCACCACCGATTGGAATGCTCTTCTCCAAGGAGATGTTGACAACCAAGTGAAAACCTTCACTGTACACATCCTTTATCTACAACAAGAACACATTCCTCACCGGCAATATGTGACGAAGCCTACAGATCAGCCTTGGTTTGGCTTTCGTTGTAGAGAGGCTGCTACTGCTAAGTACAAAGCATGGCGAAGGTATAAGAGACATCCTACCACCTATAACAGGAACTTGCACAGGCAAGCCTATAGGCATATAGGTGACGTTCAAAAGTGGGCCATTGCTAAATTGGAGATGGACACAAAAAGAAAGCTAGCATCAGGTAGGGTAGGCTCCAAAACCTGGTGGTCCCTAGTCAAGGACAGACAAGGTTATCTGCTTGATGAACTTATTCCACCTCTAAATCGACAGGATGGGACCACCTCTACTAGTAGTCAAGAGAAGGTGGACCTCTTTGCCGAACATTTTGCTACCAAAATGCAAGTTCCTGATCCAGCAAGGGACCCTCCTTGGCTAGCTGCAAGAACTGTGTCAAAACTGTCAGTGGTGACAATAAGGCAGGAGGAAGTGCATTTCCTTCTTGAATCGCTTGACCAAGAAAAGGATCTGGGCCCAGACAAGTTGAGCCCAAAATTGCTGAGAAGATGTGCAGACCAGCTAGCAGCACCTCTAACTCGCATCTTTCAGCACTGCCTAGAACAGTGTAAATGGCCCTCTCTATGGAAAGAGGTAAATGTAGTCCCTGTTCACAAAAAGAAGAGCAGAGCAGAAATCAGCAACTACAGACCAGTGTCACTCCTGTCAATCACTGATAAGATCCTAAGTGGCACCAGTCACTGGATGAATCCAAAGTCAGCTGTGTGATAGCACTGGACATTGCTGGTGCTTTCGACCGGGTGTGGCACCAGGGCCTCTTAGCAAAACTTCAAGCACTGGGAATTGCAGGCTCTATGCTATGTCTCCTCAGTGATTACCTTCAGGGTAGATCTCTAAGGATAGTTCTCATTGGAACGGAATCAGCAAGGCATCCTACTGGGGCAAGTGTTCCACAAAGAAGCGTGCTGGGACCATTGTTATGGAATGTCCACTTCAACGACCTTCTTCATCTCATCCCAGAATCCCATGCATATGCAGACGACTGTACACTGACATTCACTTATCCAAGAGAAGAAATGCCAGCTGCTCTAAGCTACATCAATCACCAGCTAAGAGCCATATCAGCTTGGGGAAATAGATGGCAATTAACATTTGCACCCGAGAAAACGCAAAAAATGATGGTCTCTAGGCACCATGATGGTAATGCTGGTGCAGTAGTAAGGTTGGATGGGAGGGTGTTGGCACCTGGAGAAGAAGTTGATATCCTTGGGGTGAAATTTGACTCCAAACTAACCATGAAGAGCCATGTTGTAAATCTTGCAAACAAGGCAGCCAGGAAACTTACAGCACTTCGCCGTATCTCGCTTCTGCTTGACAGTAGGGGTTGCAAGATTTCTGTACGAGGCACAAGTACGCTCACACATTGAGTATGCTCCACTTTCTTGGTTTGCCTGCCCCCCCCCCTCTCATCTGCGACTGCTTGACAGAGTAGAGAACAGAGTAAGACGTCTCCTCTCTCGCCTGGACCCACCCTGGATAGATCTGTCATTTCAGCAGAGCCTTGAACACAGGAGGGATGTGGGTGGCCTTACTGTTATGTACACGGCCAATATTGTCGAAGTACCACACTTGGATCCACTTCGAGGACAGCGTGAAACAAGCTTTTATGCCACAAGACGGGCAGAAAGCAGCAGCTTCACACTGGCTGTACCCTTCTCCAGAACATCACTCCATCTGAGATCATATATACACAGGATGACTCGAGTATGGAACACATTCGTACAGCATAATGATGTCAACGAGATAAAGTCAGTTGATCACATGAAAATGCTGGCCCACAGATGGCTCCAACTTCATCCTGTTCCCTACTTGTATGTCTCATAACAATAAAAATGCTTTCAAATGAGCTGATGTAGGTAACAGCTCTGAGCTTCTCAATAAAGTTAGGAACCCTTAACCTGTAAATAGCTTGTCAATAAAGCTAGGGATCCTTAACCTAACCTTGTCAAACCCTGTGTAAAAAAAAAGAGTGAGTGACAGAGACAGAGTAGAAAGGGGAGGAGAGAGAGGGATGGACGGGGTTGGGGGGTATGCACGGTCAGTTTCACAACCCTGGCTGTTTATGTCATGTGTACTCACCTTTTTGTACTCACCTGTTTGTGGTTGCAGGGGTCGATTCATAGCTCCTGGCCCCGCCTCTTCGCTGATTGCTACTAGGTCCTCTCTCTCCCTGCCCCATGAGCTTTATCATACCTTGCCTTAAAACTATGTATGGTTCCCTCCTCCACTACGTCACTTTCTAGGCTATTCCACGGCCTGACTACTCTATGACTGAAGAAATACTTCCTAACATCCCTTTGATTCATCTGAGTCTTCAACTTCCAATTGTGACCTCTTGTGTCTGTGTCCCTTCTCTGGAACATCCCGTCTTTGTCCACTTTGTCTATTCCGCGCAGTATTTTATATGTCATTATCATGTCTCCCCTGACCCTCCTGTCCTCCAGTGTCGTCAGGCCGATTTCCCTCAACCTTTCTTCGTAGGACACTCCCCTTAGCTCTGGGACTAGTCTTGTTGCAAACCTTTGCACTTTCTCTAATTTCTTGACGTGCTTGACTAGGTGTGGATTCCAAACTGGTGCTGCATACTCCAGTATGGGCCTGACGTAAATGGTATACAGAGTCTTGAACGAATCCTTATTGAGGTATCGGAACGCTATCCGCAGGTTTGCCAGGCGCCCGTATGATGCAGCAGTTATCTGATTGATGTGCGCCTCAGGAGATATGCTCGGTGTTATACTCACCCCCAGATCTTTTTCCTTGAGTGAGGTTTGCAGTCTTTGGCCATCTAAACTATACTGTGTCTGCGGTCTTCTTTGTCCTTCCCCAATCTTCATGACTTTGCATTTGGCAGGGTTAAACTTAAGGAGCCAGTTGCTGGACCAGGCTTGTAGCCTGTACAATAACCCATGCACTTACTCGTGTATACCTGAATAGTTTTACGTACTGAATATTATGTATTTTGTCTGATCTAGCGCCTGCGCACACACTGCAGTGCCATGTGGTCCCACACTCAGTCCGCTCCCCGGATCTTCTCTATTAATAAGTGTTTAGTGCTCTAGTATGATATTCCGCTCTCCAGAGCAGGGTTAATGACCTTCAGCTATCAGTATATAAAGGGCCGGCCTAGCCTCATTGCAACTACAAAAAGGCTGTGTACTTTACGTCTGGTAGCACTGCACTGCGTCTGGCTCTGCTCCTGTACGATACTTCACGTTTTGGCTCCTGCTACTTCTATTGTTTCTACACTGTTTTCACTAACTCATCTATCACTGTATTCATTATGCAATGTATTCACTAACTCATCAATCCTTATCTTTTATCACCCTGCTTGTCTCACTTATTCTGGTGTGGTATTGGGATGTGGCAATACCACCTACACCCACTCTAGGCCTATGGCCTTCCACTCTCACTCCTGCCACTGATTCAAATTGTTTTTAAGAGCATAAAAACATAAGAAAGAAGGAACACTGCAACAGGCCTACTGACCCATGAGGAACAGGTCCATCCCCCCCCCGGACTAGCCCAACGACCCACCCAGTCTGGTCACCTCCACTCAAGGAAGGAGCACGGCACCAGACCCAGCAGCACAAGCTAGTCAGGTCCAACTCACACCCATCCACACCCACTCATGTAATTATCTAACCTATTTTTAAAACTACACAACGTTTTAGCCTCAATAACTGTACTCGGGAGTTTGTTCCACTCATCCACAACTCTGTTACCAAACCAGTGCTTTCCTATATCCTTCCTGAATCTGAATTTTTCCAACTTGAAACCATTGCTGCGAGTCCTGTCTTGGCTGGAAATTTTCAGCACACTATTTACATCCCCTTTATTTATTCCTGTTTTCCATTTATACACCTCGATCATATCTCCCCTAATTCTACGCCTTTCGAGAGAGCGTAGATTCAGAGCCCTCAGTCTATCCTCGTAGGGAAGATTTCTGATACATATCATCTTTGTCATCCTCCTCTGTACGTTTTCCAGAGCATTTATATCCATTCTGTAATACGGTGACCAGAACTGAGCAGCATAGTCTAAATGAGGCCTAACCAAGGATATAAAGAGTTGAAGAACAACCTGAGGGCTACTATTATTTATACTTCTAGACATGAAGCCAAGAATTCTGTTAGCTTTATTGCGAACACTAATGCACTGTTGTCTTGGTTTTAGATTACTGCTAACCAGAACTCCTAAATCCTTTTCGCAATCAGTAGTATTAAGATCTATATTATTTAGTTAATATGTCGCATGGTTATTTTCCTGTCCAACATTTAGAACTTTGCATTTGTCTATATTAAACTGCATCTGCCACTTCTCCGACCATTGCATCAGTATTCAAATCATCCTGGAGTGGTCTAGTGTCCTCATTAGAATGAATTGGACGGCCTATTTTGGTGTCATCAGCAAATTTGCTTATGTCGCTATTTATTTCCTCATTTATGTCGTTTATGTAAATTTTGAACAACAACGGGCCCAACACTGACCCCTGAGGAACACCGCTTGTGACGTGCCCCTATTCTGATTTCTACCCATTTATGCAAACTCTCTGCTGCCTATTTGTCGGCCATGCCTCTACCCAGGAAAAAATTTCTCCTCCTATTCCGTGTGCCTTAAGTTTCCTCAATAGCCTCTTATGTGGAACTCTATTGAAAACCTTACTGAAGTCCATATACACAATATCATATTCATTACCATGATCTACTTCCTCAAACACCTTGTAACTGTGGCCTTCACCTCTCTTTTCTGATTGGGACAGTTCGAGAAACACTTCTTGGGATATTCACTAACACTGTCAACTTCCGACGGTCCTGCCAATGGTTTTGTTGGGCCAGAAACTACTAAAGATTCACGAGCGCAAACGATCTGTTACTCCAGAGCGAGTGCGAGCGCGCGCGTGTGTGTGTGTGTATGTGTGTGTGTGTGTGTGTGTGTGTGTGTGTGTGTGTGTATGTGTGTGTGTGTGTGTGTGTGTGTGTGTGTGTTATTATTATTATTATTATTATTATTATTATTGTTATTATTATTATTATTATTATTATTATTATTGTTATCATTATTATTATTATTATTATTATTATTATTATTATTATTATTATTATTATTATTATTATTATTTATATTATTAAAAATACTATCTTACTGACAGTCGTACTATAATATGTTGCTGAATGAAAGTATAATGAACACTCATCAGAGAGAAAAGATATTCCACATTAAGGTAAAATGTGGTAGAATGTTTATCTGTATATCTTGACCTCAAGCTGAACAGTAGTAGTGTCATGGTGGCGAGGCAGAGCGTCATGACGTAGGTCTTAACTCTGTGACATACTGTTATTTAACTGATTAGACAAAGCTCCTGGAGATCGAAACGTTGCCACAATAAAATGCATTTTATATAGGAAATCTTAAAAAAAAAAAAGCTATCAGAATTTTGCGGGGAATTTTTGATCAAATGTATTTTTACAGTATCAATATTTTGAAATACATCTTGAATTTTGAAGGTGTTAAGCAGAGAACATATATTAAGTAAAGTTTTTTTTGACGTTGCATAACCATTATATTCATTGCTGAATATGGTTCTTTGTCCTTAATTAGGTTGTAAAACGTATTTTTGCAATTTTAAGAGATTTGTCAATGAAACTTTTCGGATATTTTAGATTATACGTTATTTCGTAAATCTTCAATATTTCTGTGTCCATTTAGGGGTTAGGATAACTATGAATATAAGAAAAAAGTGGATACTCAATGTCTGCATCACCAAAAGTAACTAATTCGATTGGGTTTTACACCAGTATCATAATGTGTGTGTAGTTAAGAGGACGGGCTGTGTGGTGACCAGTCAGAGGTTCCTGAAAGGAAGGCCTGGGAATATCTGGGTGTTGCGATGGTGACGGTGAAGCTTGGTTGTGTGGGAGCTACACCCTGATGTTAAGGGCCTTGTCATGGTGTTTTGGAGTTGGCCATCACCTCAGGGATGACGAAGGAATTTTGTGAGGATGGTTACTAACGTCGTCAAATCCATGGCAGATAAAAACGCTAGTTCAACTGCAGTCTTAGGAAGGTCTAGGGGTAGCGGTTGCAGGAACAGTCCCCTGAACAGGCGAAGGGTGACTTAATAGCTACAGTTAGCAATAAATTATAAACTGTTTTGTGTTGTATGCAATATTCGCAATGTTTCTCATCAATCATCTCAATTATTGTCTTCATCGTGAAGTAGAGTAGCCAGCGTTGATGGATTACTAACTGTTTGTGAGACTCGTAACATCTCTGCTGATGGGTGGAGAGGTTGGTGCTAAGACTAAGCTTTGTATGGAGATGTTGGCGACTATCTGCTTGGTTTGTGTCGGCTGATTGTGATGTCAATTGTTATCTACTCGTGAACTGTAGCTGCATCATCTGAAGCCTCATTTCCTTTGATATCTCATTTAATTTGTATCTAGTTCCTGGAGTACAGACAGAATAGAGGTAATGAGCTTCTTCTCATGTACTGGTTGTATTTTTGTGGTTGCTTCCCTTGTACAGGTTTATTACAGCTCTGGAATCCCCGTATAGCACTATTTCTCGCTGGTGATAATGAAATACATGTCAGTGCTTCTTGGATTGACAAAATCTGCGCCCGCTAATGTTTCGGAAGTCACCATCTATTGGTCAGTTTCTCTGAATCATCCGATCTAGTAGTTAAATATGACGTGTAGTTGCAAATTTTTTCGTTAACTGAGAGTCTTAAAATGAGCATTTTAAATGCAGTATATCCGGCTGCTAGGAGTTGATTTGTAGGTAGGATTTAATTTTGTTTTGCCCTATCAGTTCTTTAAAATAGTTGCTGATACTCATGCTACTTTATTTAGGTGGTTCATTGCCGATGCATTATTTTGACCACTGTGCAAGAGCTGATGAACTCCAGTCTGCTGGAGAGCGAGGGAAGCTTAATCCAGCCCGAGGCAGAGTGTGTTCGACCTGCTGGAGTGTTCCAGGCATGGTTCGCACGACCTTGTGTTGCATCATCTCATAATTTTTTTTTGTTTGAGGTCAGGGCTGGCGCACCTTATTCGATGAGAGACTTTACTGCATGGCTGTAGAACAGTATGTGGCTTCAACGTAGCTCTCAAATCACGGAGTCTGAGGAGAACACGAACTGTTTATTAGCCTTCGGTCTTTTGCCAATTCAGACATTGAGATACTGGTACGATGTAGTCCACCTGAGTTCTGCGTCCTGAATGCGGAGTTTGCTGGCTGGATCGCTTGCTCTGATCATGAAGGTTTTGGCTTTCTCGGCTGATATTTTGAGGTCGAGTTCTCTGCGAAAGACATTTATAAGGTCCACAGCTTTCTGCAGCTCCGAAGAGCTCATCAGCATAGCTCATCAGCACAGCTCATCAGCATAGTTCATCAGCATAGCTCATCAGCATAGATTATCAGCAGATCATCAGCATCGCTGAGTCACGTTGTGCCTGTCGGAAAGAGTAAACCTCCAAACTCTACATATTTTCAATCTTTACAAGAAAATCTGAGTTTGGATGATGAACCTTTGATCACCAGCATACCGGACGATTATTTATTTTATTTTATTAACACTTCGGCCGTTTCCCACCAAGGCAGGGTGGCCCGAAAAAGAAGAACTTTCATCATCATTCACTCCATCACTGTCTTGCCAGAGACATGCTTACACTACAGTTATAAAACTGCAACATTAACACCCCTCCTTCAGAGTGCAGACACTGTACTCCCACCTCCAGGACTCAAGTCTGGCCTGCCGGTTTTCCTGAATCCCATCATAAATGTTACCCTGCTCACACTCCAACAGCAAATCAAGTTCTAAAAACCATTTGTCTCCATTCGCTCCTCTCTAACACTCTCACGCACGCTTGCTGGAAGTCCAAGCCCCTCGCACACGAAAATCTCCTTTACCCCCTCCCTCCAACCTTTCCTAGGCCGACCCCTACCCCGCCTTCTCTCCACTACAGATTTATACACACTCGAAGTCATTCTATTTCGTTCCATCGTCTCTACATGTCCAAACCATCTCAATAAAACCTGATTATATAACGAAATTCCTGTCCGACATATTGCAACACCATGAAGATTCCATCGTGACAAAGAAAATTATTGTGCTATTTTCTTTAAACTAACCCCTCAAGCGCCAGTGTCTTCTTTAATAGAGATTTCTTTAAACTAAGAAGTGGTAGTAACATGGATGGTCAACTATGAGCAGTGTTGTCACATTTATGTATGGAACCCTTGGAATTAAACATAATTTTCTCTCAAACCTCCAAGTATGATTTGCTTTCGATATGTAGATCATTTATTTACCGTCTGGGATGAAACTTAGTAATTTACTGCATAAATATTTACAGTGTTCGACCGGGTTAAGTTTCACTTTCTAGCTCTCTTGAAGGTATTGACTAAAATAAGACTTCTAGAGTGTCCATTTAAAGCTCCTGGGCTTCAAGGTGGTGATCTCCAAGACATGGATTTCTTAGGTCTCGTATGAGCTTCAAGGTTCAACTGTTATATTTCTTACATGAGTTGAGGTGCAGCGGGCTGGGGTTGTAGGGTACAGGGAGATACTTTTCTCGGATCTCCCACGACCGAAATACAAGTATCGGGTCTTCTACAGCTAGTAAGGATCCAATACAACTGGCCACTTAGCACCACCACAGTGCACTAACAAAGCGAGTATTCCTCTAGAACACTTCAATGTAAAAATTATCAGAATAATCAGAAGAGTCGGTTTAAACAACTCACTCATGATTAATATCTTCCGTTGAGCAAATTACATCAGCGCTGAAAGTTTGAAGCCTATCAAAAGAGGCATTATCCAGTAATGACACGGAAATCAATGAACTTCCATTTTATATGTCAAACTTTTTAAACCTGCTCCTGCAGAGTCTAAAACAACACAGGAACATAGTTCTCGGCACCTGCAGCACTTCTTCAAGAACACCTGTTTACTTTATGCCTTCCCAAGTTATTGCACCCAGAATTAGAATTTTTTTTTAATTCAGATAAAGTGGCATCGTCTACACCATCCCGTAACAAGGCAAGTCTCCCGTAACAAGGCGAGTCTCCCGTAACAAGGCAAGTCTCCCGTAACAAGGAGAGTCTCCCGTAACAAGGCGAGTCTCCCGTAACAAGGCGAGTCTCCCGTAACAAGGCAAGTCTCCCGTAACAAGGAGAGTCTCCCGTAACAAGGCAAGTCTCCCGTAACAAGGCGAGTCTCCCGTAATAAGGCAAGTCTCCCGTAACAAGCAGAGTCTCCCGTAACAAGGCAAGTCTCCCGTAACAAGGCGAGTCTCCCGTAATAAGGCAAGTCTCCCGTAACAAGCAGAGTCTCCCGTAACAAGGCGAGTCTCCCGTAACAAGGCAAGTCTCCCGTAACAAGGCGAGTCTCCCGTAACAAGGCGAGTCTCCTGTAACAAGGCGAGTCTCCCGTAACAAGGCGAGTCTCCCGTAACAAGGCGAGTCTCCCGTAACAAGGCGAGTCTCCCATAACATGGCTAGTCTCCCATAACAAGGCGAGTCTCCCATAACAAGGCGAGTCTCCCATAACAAGGCGAGTCTCCCATAACAAGGCGAGTCTCCCATAACAAGGCTAGTCTCCCATAACAAGGCAAGTCTCCCATAACAAGGCTAGTCTCCCAGTCTCCCATAACAAGGCTAGTCTCCCATAACAAGGCTAGTCTCCCATAACAAGGCTAGTCTCCCATAACAAGGCAAGTCTCCCATAACAAGGCTAGTCTCCCATAACAAGGCTAGTCTCCCATAACAAGGCTAGTCTCCCATAACAAGGCAAGTCTCCCATAACAAGGCTAGTCTCCCATAACAAGGCTAGTCTCCCATAACAAGGCTAGTCTCCCAGTCTCCCATAACAAGGCTAGTCTCCCATAACTAGGCTAGTCTCCCATAACAAGGCTAGTCTCCCATAACAAGGCTAGTCTCCCATAACAAGGCAAGTCTCCCATAACAAGGCAAGTCTCCCAGTCTCCCATAACAAGGCTAGTCTCCCATAACAAGGCGAGTCTCCCATAACAAGGCGAGTCTCCCATAACAAGGTGAGTCTCCCAGGCGCATGTGCTATCCTGTAAGATCTCCACACTTTCTCCAGTTACAGTTGAAGGTTGGAAGCCAAACATTTTTGAGATATCGCAAGAAAACCATGGAGGACGAAGAAAAAAAGAATTCCCACGACCAGTATAGGTATACCTTCCGGGGGATGCATGACAGGTGAAGACGGGAGACAACGAGCATGACTGTTTCTGTAGCTAGGAGGAGACCTTGACGAAATAAGTAATATGACAAACATCAAACATCCTGACATTCATCTCAGGCTGTCCTTTCAACCATTCATCATGTCTCACCCCTCTTCCCTTACTCATGTCCCACCCCACTTCAAATCTTCATGCCCCGATCCACTTCTCTTCATGCCTCGTCCCCATTCCCTCTTCATATCCATCCCTTTCCCCTCTTCATTCCCGTCCAGTCTTCCCCACTTCATACCCTACCCTTCTTCCCTTCTTCATGTCTGGTGTGGTCTTAGACCACAGGGGCAGGTCTGGTGTGGTCTTGTCTTCCTTACCACCAGGTCTGGTGTGGTCTTACCAGGTGGCCCAGTCTGGTGTGGTCTTGACCACCAGGTCTGGTGTGGTCTTGACCACCAGGTCTGGTGTGGTCTTGACCACCAGGTCTGGTGTGGTCTTGACCACCAGGTCTGGTGTGGTCTTGACCACCAGGTCTGGTGTGGTCTTGACCACCAGGTCTGGTGTGGTCTTGACCACCAGGTCTGGTGTGGTCTTGACCACCAGGTCTGGTGTGGTCTTGACCACCAGGTCTGGTGTGGTCTTGACCACCAGGTCTGGTGTGGTCTTGACCACCAGGTCTGGTGTGGTCTTGACCACCAGGTCTGGTGTGGTCTTGACCACCAGGTCTGGTGTGGTCTTGACCACCAGGTCTGGTGTGGTCTTGACCACCAGGTCTGGTGTGGTCTTGACCACCAGGTCTGGTGTGGTCTTGACCACCAGGTCTGGTGTGGTCTTGACCACCAGGTCTGGTGTGGTCTTGACCACCAGGTCTGGTGTGGTCTTGACCACCAGGTCTGGTGTGGTCTTGACCACCAGGTCTGGTGTGGTCTTGACCACCAGGTCTGGTGTGGTCTTGACCACCAGGTCTGGTGTGGTCTTGACCACCAGGTCTGGTGTGGTCTTGACCACCAGGTCTGGTGTGGTCTTGACCACCAGGTCTGGTGTGGTCTTGACCACCAGGTCTGGTGTGGTCTTGACCACCAGGTCTGGTGTGGTCTTGACCACCAGGTCTGGTGTGGTCTTGACCACCAGGTCTGGTGTGGTCTTGACCACCAGGTCTGGTGTGGTCTTGACCACCAGGTCTGGTGTGGTCTTGACCACCAGGTCTGGTGTGGTCTTGACCACCAGGTCTGGTGTGGTCTTGACCACCAGGTCTGGTGTGGTCTTGACCACCAGGTCTGGTGTGGTCTTGACCACCAGGTCTGGTGTGGTCTTGACCACCAGGTCTGGTGTGGTCTTGGTCTGGTGTGGTCTTCACCACCAGGTCTGGTGTGGTCTTCACCACCAGGTCTGGTGTGGTCTTCACCACCAGGTCTGGTGTGGTCTTGACCACCAGGTCTGGTGTGGTCTTCACCACCAGGTCTGGTGTGGTCTTGACCACCAGGTCTGGTGTGGTCTTGACCACCAGGTCTGGTGTGGTCTTGACCACCAGGTCTGGTGTGGTCTTGACCACCAGGTCTGGTGTGGTCTTGACCACCAGGTCTGGTGTGGTCTTCACCACCAGGTCTGGTGTGGTCTTGACCACCAGGTCTGGTGTGGTCTTGACCACCAGGTCTGGTGTGGTCTTCACCACCAGGTCTGGTGTGGTCTTGACCACCAGGTCTGGTGTGGTCTTGACCACCGGGTCTGGTGTGGTCTTGACCACCGGGTCTGGTGTGGTCTTGACCACCGGGTCTGGTGTGGTCTTGACCACCGGGTCTGGTGTGGTCTTGACCACCGGGTCTGGTGTGGTCTTGACCACCGGGTCTGGTGTGGTCTTGACCACCGGGTCTGGTGTGGTCTTGACCACCAGGTCTGGTGTGGTCTTGACCACCAGGTCTGACCACCAGGTCTGGTGGGGTCTTGACCACCCGGTCTGGTGTGGTCTTGACCACCAGGTCTGGTGTGGTCTTGACCACCACCGGGTCTGGTGTGGTCTTGACCACCAGGTCTGGTGTGGTCTTGACCACCAGGTCTGGTGTGGTCTTGACCACCAGGTCTGGTGTGGTCTTGACCACCAGGTCTGGTGTGGTCTTGACCACCAGGTCTGGTGTGGTCTTGACCACCAGGTCTGGTGTGGTCTTGACCACCAGGTCTGGTGTGGTCTTGACCACCAGATCTGGTATGGTCTTGACCACCAGGTCTGGTGTGGTCTTGACCACCAGGTCTGGTGTGGTCTTGACCACCAGGTCTGGTGTGGTCTTGACCACCAGGTCTGGTGTGGTCTTCACCACCAGGTCTGGTGTGGTCTTGACCACCAGGTCTGGTGTGGTCTTGACCACCAGGTCTGGTGTGGTCTTGACCACCAGGTCTGGTGTGGTCTTCACCACCAGGTCTGGTGTGGTCTTGACCACCAGGTCTGGTGTGGTCTTCACCACCAGGTCTGGTGTGGTCTTGACCACCAGGTCTGGTGTGGTCTTCACCACCAGGTCTGGTGTGGTCTTGACCACCAGGTCTGGTGTGGTCTTCACCACCAGGTCTGGTGTGGTCTTGACCACCAGGTCTGGTGTGGTCTTCACCACCAGGTCTGGTGTGGTCTTGACCACCAGGTCTGGTGTGGTCTTCACCACCAGGTCTGGTGTGGTCTTGACCACCAGGTCTGGTGTGGTCTTCACCACCAGGTCTGGTGTGGTCTTGACCACCAGGTCTGGTGTGGTCTTCACCACCAGGTCTGGTGTGGTCTTGACCACCAGGTCTGGTGTGGTCTTGACCACCAGGTCTGGTGTGGTCTTGACCACCAGGTCTGGTGTGGTCTTGACCACCAGGTCTGGTGTGGTCTTGACCACCAGGTCTGGTGTGGTCTTGACCACCAGATTGATGAGGTCTTGACCACCAGGTTGATGGGGTCTTGACCACCAGGTTGATGGGGTCTTGACCACCAGGTTGATGGGGTCTTGACCACCAGGTTGATGGGGTCTTGACCACCGGGTCTGGTGTGGTCTTGACCACCAGGTCTGGTATTGGTCTTGGCCACCAGGTCTGGTGTGGTCTTCACCACCAGGTCTGGTGTGGTCTTGACCACCAGGTCTGGTGTGGTCTTGACCACCAGGTCTGGTGTGGTCTTGACCACCAGGTCTGGCATTGTTTCTTGACCACCAGGTCGGGTGTGGTCTTGACCACCAGGTCTGCTATGGTCTTGACCACCAGGTCAGGTATGGTCTTGATCACCAGGTCTGCTATGGTCTTGGCCACCAGGTCTGGTATGGTCTTGACCACCAGGTCTGGTATGGTCTTCACCACCAGGTCTGGTATGGTCTTGACCACCAGGTCTGGTGTGGTCTTGACCACAAGGTCTGATATGGTCTGGACCTCTAGGTCTGGTATGGTCTTGACCACCAGGTCTGATATGGTCTGGACCACCAGGTCTGGTATGGTCTTGACCACCAGGTCTGGTGTGGTCTTGACCACCAGGTCTGATATGGTCTGGACATCTAGGTCTGGTATGGTCTTAACCATCAGGTCAGGCATTGTTTTGACCACCGGGTCTGGTACGGTCTTGACCACCAGGTCCGGTATGATCTTGACTACCAGGTCAGGTATGGTCTTGATCACCAGGTCTGCTATGGTCTTGGCCACCAGGTCTGGTATGGTCTTCACCACCAAGTCTGGTATGGTCTTCACCACCAGGTCTGCCATGGTCTTGACCACCAGGTCTGACCACCAGGTCTGGTATGGTCTTGACCATCTCTAGGTCTGGTGTGGTCTTGACCACCGGGTCTGGTGTGGTCTTGAGGTCTGGTACCACCGGGTGGTCTTGACCACCAGGTCTGGTGTGGTCTTGACCACCAGGTCTGATATGGTCTTGACCACACCACCGGGTCTAGGTCTGGTATGGTCTTGACCACCACCACCGGGTCAGGTCACCACCGGCACCACCGGGTCTGGTGTGGTCTTGACCACCGGGTCTGGTGTGGTCTTGACCACCGGGTCTGGTACCACCGGGTCTTGACCACCAGGTCTGGTGTGGTCTTGACCACCAGGTCTGGTGTGGTCTTGATCACCACCAGGTCTGCTTGACCACCAGGTCTGGTGTGGTCTTGACCACCAGGTCTGGTGTGGTCTTGACCACCAGGTCTGGTGTGGTCTTGACCACCAGGTCTGGTGTGGTCTTCACCACCAGGTCTGGTGTGGTCTTGACCACCAGGTCTGGTATGGTCTTCACCACCAGGTCTGGTGTGGTCTTGACCACCAGGTCTGGTGTGGTCTTGACCACCAGGTCTGGTGTGGTCTTGAGGTCTGGTGTGGTCTTGACCACCAGGTCTGGTGTGGTCTTGACCACCAGGTCTGGTGTGGTCTTGACCACCAGGTCTGGTGTGGTCTTGACCACCAGGACTGGGGTGGACTTGAGGTCTGGTGTGGTCTTGACCACCAGGTCTGGTCTTGACCACCAGATCTGGTATGGTCTTGACCACCAGGTCTGGTGTGGTCTTGACCACCAGGTCTGGTGTGGTCTTGACCACCAGGTCTGGTGTGGTCTTGACCACCAGGTCTGGTGTGGTCTTGACCACCAGGTCTGGTGTGGTCTTGACCACCAGGTCTGGTGTGGTCTTGACCACCAGGTCTGGTGTGGTCTTGACCACCAGGTCTGGTGTGGTCTTGACCACCAGGTCTGGTGTGGTCTTGACCACCAGGTCTGGTGTGGTCTTCACCACCAGGTCTGGTGTGGTCTTGACCACCAGGTCTGGTGTGGTCTTGACCACCAGGTCTGGTGTGGTCTGGACCTCTAGGTCAGGTATGGTCTTAACCACCAGGTCTGGTGTGGCCTTGATCACCAGATCTAGCGTGATCTTGTCCTCACTGAGCGGATTATTTGTCAAACATACAGTGGAAAGTTTTAAACAGGACAAGATTTCCACATGGTTTCCCTCGTGTTCGGTTCTTCGTCAAGCTGTGATCGTTACCCTAACTGGCTCAATATTTATTTAATAGTATTTTTTGCTGTTGAGCGTATCGGCAAATTACCAATTTTTTGTTTTGTTGTATGTACATGACGTCCAAATTTGAGTATATTCTAAAACAAGCTAAATATGTGCATTGAAAAACTTGTCAACAGTTATTTTTCAGATTATTTTTTTAAGAGAGACTTTCAAGACTCAAACTGAACCACAAAATCAAAACATTTGAGCATCCATTATCTCTATATTAACAACAGTAATCTTCAGTATATTTACATTTAGCTTGGGTTACACTTTTGTCTTAGTGTAAAAACACGTCACCTAACCATCCCTCTCGTCTTTTATATATGTCGTGCCGAATTGGTAAAACTTGCGATTTTGCTTAAATAGCAACGCTCTTCTTGCAATAACTTCGCAAAAATCATTCTGAACCTAACGAAAAAAAATATGTAGGTTTGATTATTATTAAATTATTGTAAACTTATCTAAAATATGTATTTTTCGATTTGGCTAATTTAAATTGTGCTTATTATAATAGGATTATGTAAGTTTTCTAAGGTTCTTTTGGCACAAAATTATTAATTTTTACATTAACATAACTGAAAAAATATATATCTTTAAACGTAAAAGAGAAAAATTTAAAAAGGTCTTAATTTTAAATGAGTTCTTGGTAATTGACCAATTTTACTTATTCAGCACGACATATATATATATATATATATATATATATATATATATATATATATATATATATATATATATATATATATATATATTTAAGCAAATATCGCAAACGAAGCGATACAAGATGCAAAAAAAAAAAACACGGACCTTTCGTGTTGCAATCAACACATCATCAGGAGCTTGCAAAATTGCAGAAAAGAGGAGGATGTCCACGCGATACGTTCCCAGAGGACCGCGTTCACTGGAGTGAGCGAGGGAGAGAGGAGAAGGAACCGGAAGTGCCCACAGGCACAACAGGCAGAAGGATGAATATTAAAGCATTAGAAAAATCCCACAAGCATTGATATTATAACCTAAACGAAATTAACGTAGCAATAATAATAAATTCAGTCATATTCTGTTATGACAACATAGCGGAATATGATCATATGTTAATTCGTAAATCTTCAATATTTCCTCATCTATGAATTCTGTGCTGCAAAAGAACAGAGCACTTAAGAACATGGAGGAGAACACAGAACGTATTACTTAACTAAGTAGTCATCTGGGGCTTTTGTGAATAACGATGTGATATCAGAATTAACCATGTTGTAATCATTTAAGTCAATCCTGGTACATAATTTGTCAAGCAAATTAATATTTTTCTTAACATTAAAGTTGGAAACTCTGCCTACAGTTGTACTTCATATATTTACTAGCCATCTGGTTTATCTGCAAACAACTAAGCCAATGGAGCTAATTATGGGTCTGCCTGGATTACCTGGTTTATGTGTTTTCATTAAACCAAACATGTATGGTAAAGACGGATGGGTTGTCATGAATTTTTAATTAGTTCATCTTTGCCTTTTAGTAGTCGTTTTATTGTTTTATTGAACTTACTGTTAACAGAATCTAAGTCATTCTTTCTAAGTTAGGAATCAGTATCAGTATCATTCAGGAGATTATTCATCTTACCAAGGTAATCAATTATTTATTTTGTCTTCTTCAATAAGATGGCAATAAGTGGCCCGGTGGCCTGGTGGCTAAAGTTCCCGCTTCACACACGGAGGGCCCGGGTTCGATTCCCGGCGGGTGGAAACATTTCGACACGTTTCCTTACACCTGTTGTCCTGTTCACCTAGCAGCAAATAGGTACCTGGGTGTTAGTCGACTGGTGTGGGTCGCATCCTGGGGGACAATATTAAGGACCCCAATGGAAATAAGTTAGACAGTCCTCGACGACGCACTGACTTTCTTGGGTTATCCTGGGTGGCTAACCCCCCGGGGTTAAAAATCCGAACGAAATCTTATCTTATGCAAATTTTTATTATTTTGAAGATTTTTATGTGACTTAAAAATTTCTGAGGGCAATTAGGGATATTTCGTTTTGTCATGGAACTATAAACCATCCCGTAACTTATATTGATTTCTTCAATAATTAAACCGGTAGATTTTTTCAAGTTACAAGAAGATTTTGCAATTTCCAAATTATTGATGTTTGTAGAGGCTGCGAAACTTGGACCGAGACTTAGAGCAGCGGTTGTGTTGTTATCTAATGTTTCAACTGACAAGTTAATTACAAACTTGTTATTACTATGTTTCGTCTAGTCATTTTTCAATTAGATTTTCTAACTTGCGTTTTATTTTGTGTTTGAGCTCATTACAAACTCTTCTGAGTTTGTTGCACCAGTGATCTAACATATCATATTTCCACTGCAATAGTATATCCTGATTTATTTTGGATATTAATGTGTTTTTAATGTTTGGTATCAAATTATTTAAACAATATCGTTGTACAAAAATGGTATACAATACCGAGAAGATGAAATTAAGACACTTGTGCTACATCTGGGTATCTTTATTGTAGACGTTTCGCCATCCAGTGGCTTTATCAATACAAATTCTAGGACATAACTTGAAGACAGTAGAACTATATACAGAAGATGAGGTAATCAGTCCCTCAACCTTGGAGTTGGTGCAAACAGCACCGTAGTCGTGGATGTTCTGAAGTAGAGGCAAGGAGCCTGGCGCTGTGTCAGACACTGCAACATCATGGAATCTTAGTTCTGAGGGCATGTACATAACCTTCTTCACGGCTACGACAACTACTACTACAACTAACCCATCTCTTTGGGTAGGACTTACTTCCACTTGGGAATCCCGCCTACCAGTGACTATGCCCTCGTCTGCTACCCGTCCCATTTCCACCTGACGTTAGTATACAAGCGCCAGGCTCCTTGTCTCTACTTCAGAACATCCACGACTACGGTGCTCTTTGCACCAACTCCAAGGCTGAGGGACTGATTACCTCATCTTCTGTATATAGTTCTACTGTCTTCAAAGTATGTCCTGGAATTTGTAATGATAAAGCCACTGGATGGCGAAACGTCTACAATAAAGATACCCAGATGTTGCACATGTGTCTTAATTAAAACAATATTACTCGCAAAGTACGAGACTTTATACACAAATAAAAAAAATATTACCAAGTCACAAGCCTCGAGTATTCTGACGTCAAGGTGAAATCAACTTTTACCCAATCACAAGTTTCGAATATCGTGACGTCAAAAAAAATTACCCAATCGCGAGCCTCAAATATCGTGACGCCATGAGCGTGAATTTTGTTTGGCCGGTTGCTTGATCGGTGCCGGAAATACGGTGGAGCAGAAAATTGAATGCATAGAAAAGATTACGCTTGATGAACAGAGCTGGTGGATGGCCACTGGGATAAGAGTGAACAGGGGTAGGGGGAGAAAAAAGGCAGGTAACAAAACAAAAAAAGACAATTTTTGCTCTAGAGAGCAAGGTTATCTGCTGGGAAAACTAAACTGGTGACTGTTTCACTACTGTACAGTCTATCTTGACAGACGAGGTCATGAAGAAAAAGTTAAAGACTTTCCCTTTCCTCTTCCGCTCACACTGCGACAAGAAAAATATTGATTGAAGAAACACTCAGACTTTTAAATTTTTTTACAAAACATACAGATATTCCTCAGGAAAAAGGATACCAAATTACGTAATCATATATATATATATATATATATATATATATATATATATATATATATATATATATATATATATATATATATATATATATATATATATATATATATATATATATATATATATGCAAAACAACCACTCTGAAAGAATAGAGAAATTCCAAGCGCTTTCGTGACTACTCACATTATCAAGAACCATAGTTCCTTGATAATGTGAGTAGTCACGAAAGCGCTTGGAATTTCTCTATTCTTTCAGAGTGGTTGTTTTGCATATTCTGAAATCATATATATATATATATATATATATATATATATATATATATATATATATATATATATATATATATATATATATATATATATATATATATATATATATGTCGTGCCGAATAAGCAGAACTTGCGATCTTGGCTTAAATAGCAACGCTCAATTTGCCATATAGGACAAGCGAAAATTTGTGTATGCAATAATTTCGCCAAAATCATTCTGAACCTAACGAAAAAAATATATTTCACTGTGTTTGTTTAGTATTAAATTATTGTAAACAAATCTAAAATATATTTAGTTGGGTTAGGCTAAAATAAATTGTTCTTGTTATAATAAGGTTAGGTAAGTTTTCTAAGATTCTTTTGGTGCAAAATTAAAAATTTTTACATTAACATTAATGAAAAAAATATATCTTTAAACGTATACGAGGAATTTTTAGAAAGGACCTAATTTTAAATGAGTTCTTGCTAATTGACCAGTTTTACATATCGGCACGACATATATATATATATATATATATATATATATATATATATATATATATATATATATATATATATATATATATATATATATATATATATATATATATATATATATATATATATATATATATATATATATATATATATATATATATATATATATATATATATATTTCAATAACAGCACTGCACTAGCCAAGGAGTCGAACCCATGCTGTTTTGACCCGCCTCATGGTGAGAGAAAACGCATGACGCTTTAGACCACTAGATCACACAATCCTTAAAAATGGTGCATCCAGCCAAGCTAGATGTTGTACCCACCATCGAAGGACATACGGTGGTGTGGACGCCTCTGAGCTAATTTCATTCTACTCCCTGTTTGTGTACTAGCTCAACAAGCAGTATATTATATTATTGTACCCACGGAACAAGAGTATTGATCAATAACAACACTGCACTAGCCAAGGAGTTGAACCCATGCTGTTTTGGCCCGCCTCATGGTGAGTACAACATCTAGCTTGGCTGGATGTACCGTTGTTAACGACTGTGTGGTCTAGTGGTCTAACGCGTCATGCGTTTTCTCTCACCACGAGGCTGGTCAAAACAGCATGGTTCCAGTATGATCATTTTATCTTGGTAATCATTTTCTTTCATAAATGGAATATTAATTATGACAGAAAATGATTATCAAGATAAAATGAATAATCTTTTAGATGATACTGAAACCTATTCTAAACTTAGAAAGAATCCCTTAGAAACCATTAATAGCAATTTCAATAAAACAATAAAACTTCTACTGAAAGGCAAAGATGAATTAATAAAAAAATTACTTCTACTAATCCATCTTTACCCGACATGTATGAATTAATAAAAACACACAAACCAGGTAATCCAGTCAGACTAATTATTAGCTCCATAAGTTCAGTTTCATATAAATTATCTAAATGGCTTGTCGACATTTTGTGCCCTATTGTTGGTAAAATTTCTGACTTTAATTTTGAAAACAACTTAGATTTAGTTGATAAATTAAGCTCCTTGACTGACTTAAATGCTTTTAACATGGTTAGTTCTGATGTTACTTTCTTATTTACGAAAGCTCCAGTTGATGATGTATTAAGTTTCTTATCTGAAGAACTGAGAAATCCTCCCTCACCTGTTCTTAGTAACCTATACATGGAATGTTTTGAAACAAAACTGCTTTACACAATCCTCCCTAATAGAGCTAAATGGTTCAGATATGTTGATGATATTTTGTGTCTTATGCCCAAGAATGTAGATATACACCATTTCCTTGATAAATTAAATAGCTTAGCTCATTCTATAAACTTTACTGTTGAATTTGAGAAAAATAACTCATTGCCTTTCCTAGATGTTTTAATTATTAAGGGTAATAATGAATGCAAATTTAAAATTTACAGAAAATCTACAAATAACTGTTCCTATGTACACTATTATTCTTCACATCAAGATAGAGTTAAAATGTTTGTTTTCTCATCAATGTTTTTGAGAGCTTGACGTATTTGTAGTCCAGAGTTCATAGATGAAGAAATATCCTAAATTTTTGAAATAGCTAATGATCTGAAATACCCAAGAAACGTAATCGTTAAATCTTTTAAAATTGCTAGAAATACTTCTTACAATCCAAAAAGGGACAATCAACCATATTCAACTAAAAATATGTTGGTTCTCCCTTACCATGAAAACTTGGTTGATATGCCTTCTCTTCTTAAGACTTTTAATATCAATGTTGTATCTTGATACAACAAAAAAAAAACTTTTGATAAAGAATTCCCCTCAAAATGCCGACGGATGTGTCTATAAGATTCCTTGTAAAATTTGCGATAAAGTTTATTACGGTGAAAATCGAACTAAGATTAAAACAACATAAATATAGCATTAGAATTGGACAAGATTCCAATGCTCTATTTATTCATGTAAGAGATTTTAACCATCCAATTGATTTTCAAAAAGTTGAGAAAGTTGTATCAAGCAAGTCTATGGTCGACAGGAATATAATTGAATCTTTTTTCTTAAAAAGCAGTATTAAAATAATATGAAGATTTCCTTTGGTTTATATAAATTAGATTCATTTATAATTAATAAAATTTGGGAAGAATTTAATAATACATTGGACAAATAATAAATCTTAATTCTTAGGTAGAGTACTAGGGTTGGACAAATATTTTGTTAGTGGGATGTCGTGAAGGACCTGCTGCAGTTAGGTCAACAGGCCTGCTGCAGTGTTCCTCCTTTCTTATGAGTCGGGTGTCGTCGCACGTTAGGTGTTGCTTTGTTGTGGGATGTGATGGTGAGGTGTGGTCTCCACCCTTTATATGCTTTCCTTTGATGTATTGTCTTTATAGTTCCTTTATAGTTCCCACAGAGTCGGCGCCTGTGATAAGCGGGGTTCCACAGGGGTCAGTCCTAGGACCTGTGCTGTTTCTGGTATATGTGAATGACATAACGGAAGGGATAGACTCAGAAGTGTCTCTGTTTGCAGATGATGTGAAGTTATTTTTTTTTTTTATTATCACACTGGCCGATTCCCACCAAGGCAGGGTGGCCCGAAAAAGAAAAACTTTCACCATCATTCACTCCATCACTGTCTTGCCAGAAGGGTGCTTTACACTACAGTTTTTAAACTGCAACATTAACACCCCTCCTTCAGAGTGCAGGCACTGTACTTCCCATCTCCAGGACTCAAGTCCGGCCTGCCGGTTTCCCTGAACCCCTTCATAAATGTTACTTTGCTCACACTCCAACAGCACGTCAAGTATTAAAAACCATTTGTCTCCATTCACTCCTATCAAACACGCTCATGCATACCTGCTGGAAGTCCAAGCCCCTCGCACACAAAACCTCCTTTACCCCCTCTCTCCAACCTTTCCTAGGCCGACCCCTACCCCGCCTTCCTTCCACTACAGACTGATACACTCTTGAAGTCATTCTGTTTCGCTCCATTCTCTCTACATGTCCGAACCACCTCAACAACCCTTCCTCAGCCATCTGGACAACAGTTTTGGTAATCCCGCACCTCCTCCTAACTTCCAAACTACGAATTCTCTGCATTATATTCACACCACACATTGCCCTCAGACATGACATCTCCACTGCCTCCAGCCTTCTCCTCGCTGCAACATTCATCACCCATGCTTCACATCCATATAAGAGTGTTGGTAAAACTATACTCTCATACATTCCCCTCTTTGCCTCCAAGGACAAAGTTCTTTGTCTCCACAGACTCCTAAGTGCACCACTCACTCTTTTTCCCTCATCAATTCTATGATTCACCTCATCTTTCATAGACCCATCCGCTGACACGTCCACTCCCAAATATCTGAATACATTCACCTCCTCCATACTCTCTCCCTCCAATCTGATATTCAATCTTTCATCACCTAATCTTTTTGTTATCCTCATAACCTTACTCTTTCCTGTATTCACCTTTAATTTTCTTCTTTTGCACACCCTACCAAATTCATCCACCAATCTCTGCAACTTCTCTTCAGAATCTCCCAAGAGCACAGTGTCATCAGCAAAGAGCAGCTGTGACAACTCCCACTTTGTGTGTGATTCTTTATCTTTTAACTCCACACCTCTTGTCAAGACCCTCGCATTTACTTCTCTTACGACCCCATCTATAAATATATTAAACAACCACGGTGACATCACACATCCTTGTCTAAGGCCTACTTTTACTGGGAAATAATTTCCCTCTTTCCTACATACTCTAACTTGAGCCTCACTATCCTCGTAAAAACTCTTCACTGCTTTCACTAACCTACCTCCTACACCATACACTTGCAACATCTGCCACATTGCCCCCCTATCCACCCTGTCATACGCCTTTTCCAAATCCATAAATGCCACAAAGACCTCTTTAGCCTTATCTAAATACTGTTCACTTATATGTTTCACTGTAAACACCTGGTCCACACACCCCCTACCTTTCCTAAAGCCTCCTTGTTCATCTGCTATCCTATTCTCCGTCTTACTCTTAATTCTTTCAATAATAACTCTACCATACACTTTACCAGGTATACTCAGCAGACTTATCCCCCTATAATTTTTGCACTCTCTTTTATCCCCTTTGCCTTTATACAAAGGAACTATGCATGCTCTCTGCCAATCCCTAGGTACCTTACCCTCTTCCATACATTTATTAAATAATTGCACCAACCACTCCAAAACTATATCCCCACCTGCTTTTAACATTTCTATCTTTATCCCATCAATCCCGGCCGCCTTACCCCCTTTCATTTTACCTACTGCCTCACGAACTTCCCCCACACTCACAACTGGCTCTTCCTCACTCCTACAAGATGTTATTCCTCCTTGCCCTATACACGAAATCACAGCTTCCCTATCTTCATCAACATTTAACAATTCCTCAAAATATTCCCTCCATCTTCCCAATACCTCTAACTCTCCATTTAATAACTCTCCTCTCCTATTTTTAACTGACAAATCCATTTGTTCTCTAGGCTTTCTTAACTTGTTAATCTCACTCCAAAACTTTTTCTTATTTTCAACAAAATTTGTTGATAACATCTCACCCACTCTCTCATTTGCTCTCTTTTTACATTGCTTCACCACTCTCTTAACCTCTCTCTTTTTCTCCATATACTCTTCCCTCCTTGCATCACTTCTACTTTGTAAAAACTTCTCATATGCTAACTTTTTCTCCCTTACTACTCTCTTTACATCATCATTCCACCAATCGCTCCTCTTCCCTCCCGCACCCACTTTCCTGTAACCACAAACTTCTGCTGAACACTCCAACACTACATTTTTAAACCTACCCCATACCTCTTCGACCCCATTGCCTATGCTCTCATTAGCCCATCTATCCTCCAATAGCTGTTTATATCTTACCCTAACTGCCTCCTCTTTTAGTTTATAAACCTTCACCTCTCTCTTCCCTGATGCTTCTATTCTCCTTGTATCCCATCTACCTTTTACTCTCAGTGTAGCTACAACTAGAAAGTGATCTGATATATCTGTGGCCCCTCTATAAACATGTACATCCTGAAGTCTACTCAACAGTCTTTTATCTACCAATACATAATCCAACAAACTACTGTCATTTCGCCCTACATCATATCTTGTATACTTATTTATCCTCTTTTTCTTAAAATATGTATTACCTGTAACTAAACCCCTTTCTATACAAAGTTCAATCAAAGGGCTCCCATTATCATTTACACCTGGCACCCCAAACTTACCTACCACACCCTCTCTAAAAGTTTCTCCTACTTTAGCATTCAGGTCCCCTACCACAATTACTCTCTCACTTGGTTCAAAGGCTCCTATACATTCACTTAACATCTCCCAAAATCTCTCTCTCTCCTCTGCATTCCTCTCTTCTCCAGGTGCATACACGCTTATTATGACCCACTTCTCACATCCAACCTTTACTTTAATCCACATAATTCTTGAATTTACACATTCATATTCTCTTTTCTCCTTCCATAACTGATCATTTAACATTACTGCTACCCCTTCCTTTGCTCTAACTCTCTCAGATACTCCAGATTTAATCCCATTTATTTCCCCCCACTGAAACTCTCCTATTGTTTCAGCTTAGGGCCAGGACATCCAACTTCTTTTCATTCATAACATCAGCAATCATCTGTTTCTTGTCATTCGCACTACATCCACGCACATTTAAGCATCCCAGTTTTATAAAGTTTTTCTTCTTCTCTTTTTAGTAAGTGTCTACAGGAGAAGGGGTTACTAGCCCATTGCTCCCGGCATTTTAGTCGCCTCATACGACACGCATGGCTTACGGAGGAAAGATTCTTTTCCACTTCCCCATGGACAATAGAAGAAATAAAGAAGAACAAGAACTATTTAGATGTGAAGTTAATGAGTAGAATTAAATCGGTCGAGGATCAGGCAGGATTACAAAAAGACCTGGACAGGCTACAAGCCTGGTCCAGCAACTGGCTCCTTGAGTTTAACCCTGCCAAATGCAAAGTCATGAAGATCGTGGAAGGGCAAAGAAAACCGCAGACACAATATAGTCTAGGTGGCCGAAGACTGCAAACCTCACTCAAAGAAAAAGAT